>NC_044034.1:270132038-270439566 GCF_901765095.1 Microcaecilia unicolor | reverse complement strand
GATTGATTGCATGTTTTTTCATAACAATATTCTTTGGTGCAATTATATATATTTTTGGTGCAATTATTAAGAGAGATTGGTTATGAACATACAGTTTGTTGCAATCCTGGAATTTTTTTTGGTGGCCAATGATGAAGAGTCGATTTTATTGATCTGTTTAGCTCTAGAGGATTGATAATGTCCTGGAGCTCTTTGAGGTCTTTTTCCTTCCTAGTTTAAAGTAATGACATGATGTTATGACTGCTACCTTATGTTAAGCATACATGGTACATATTTTTTATCTGTGGAAAACTTTTTGTATATATTGTAAGAAATAAGAAACAAAACAAAGAACAAAAAGGAAAAACGTTTGATAAAGGAGCATTGTTAGACCTGTCTATTGGATTGTTGCAGAATCTGAAATTTATTTACCTTTTCAGTAATAGCTCAAGGTGAGTTACATTCAGGTACATTGGGTAAACCCAGCCAGGATTATGTTGACGAAAGTACTTATTAGCAGGATACAGAGTGGGAATTCATAGCCTGAACTTTGTACATTATACCCAAGACGTATGTAGCTGTTGCCTGGGTTCCAGTCCAGAGCTTGTGCACTTCTTATCATACTACAACAGTTTAATTCTGAAATCCTCTCCATTGACCTAATTTTATGCACTAGCGGCATCCAGTCTGGATTACTGCAAAGCAGTCTATGCAGCTATCAATCTTTCTTTCATTAAACGTTTCCAGATTATAAGAATATCACTATAAGGATTCTCTGTCGTGCAAACAAATATAAATAAAAAAACAATAGGGGTAAAAATACTCTAAGGCAGGGAAATTACAATCATATACAAAAAACTATTCCCAACCTTTATTCATAAATTTGCAAAAAAAATATAAGCTTATTCAAAACACACTATAATTGTTAGAAGATATGCTCATATATATATAATGTTTTATATATGAGCACATCTTCTAAAAATATAGTGTGTTTAAAATAAGCTTACATTTTTTGCAACTTTATGGATAAAGGTTGGGAATAGTTTTGGTGCAAAAAATATGACCATATCACAGCACTATTTCTTTATTTATTTTGTAACATTTGTATCCCGCATTTTCCCACTTATTAACAGACTCAATGTGGCTTACAAAATACCGTAATGGTGAACGCCAAATACGGTAGGTATTAAACAAATACAATTAGAAAAAGGGTCAGGTATGGTAGTTTGTCACTGTCGACTTCCATATACAATTTAAGATCCTAACCCTGGTTTATAAGGTAATTCACACACCTGTATCATTACTTATCATTCCTCATACCCTGACTTGCACATTATGCTTCTTACATGATCACTGTTTATGCATCCCATCTGTCTTTCAAGCAAAACTTGAGTCAAGTTCACACAGTGCTTTTTTTTTCTGTTTAGCTCCCCTGGAATGCATTCCCACTCTCAATATGAGCAGAACCCTCTTGCGGTAGCATGGTGGTAGCCAGGTATCGCGCCTTCATGGATTCTCTGGTGGACTGGTCTAGCAATGAACCATAGAATCCATTCAGAAGTTAAAACAGTTGCATATAGAAAGTGTGGTAAAAGCGTAATTGAGGACAGCCTCACAGTCCACCAGAGAATCCATGTTGCCCTGAGTGTGGTAAATGTTTTAGGCAGAAGGCAGACCTCACAATACACAAGAAAAGCCACAATAGAGTGAAACCATTTACATGTTCTGAGTGCGGTAAAAGCTTTGGTTGGAAAGAAAGCCTTACACGCCATCAGAGAATCCACATAGGGATGAAACCATTTACAAGAACTGAGGAGGTAAAAGCTTCTGTTGAAATGTTATAAAAAATAGAAAGCTTGGCATCAGGTAGAATAATGGAAAAGTGACATCCCAGGAAAGCAATAGGGCACCTAAGGGGCACTGCAGTGAACTTTGTAAAATGCTCCCAGGTACACATCTCACCATTGCTCCCTTACCTTGTCTGCTAAGTCCCCCCAAACCCACCCAAAACCCACTACCCCCCAACTGTACATCACTATCATAGCTCTTATGGGTGAAGGGGGCACCTATATGTGGGTATAGTGGTTTCTGGTGAGTTTTGGAGGGCTCACAGCTTTCTCCACAAGTAACAGGTAGGGAGAGGTATGGGCCTGGGTCCACCTGTCTGCAGTGTACTGCACTGACCACTAGACTACTCCAGGGACCTGCAAGCTAGTCTGATGGACCTGAGTATAACATCTGAAGGTAGCAGAGAGGCTGGCAAGTAATGTTTTTCATCACATGTTTTGGGGGTGGGAGGGGGTTAGTGACCACTGGGGGAATAAGGGGAGGTGATCCCCGATTCCCTCCAGTGGTCATCTGGTAATTTGGGGCAGCTCTTGTGTGGAGTAGAGGAATAGCCTAGTGGCCAGTGCAGCAAACCTTGATCCTGGGGAAGTGGGTTCAATTCCCACTGCAGCTATCTGTTATAAAAACAGGTCTATCTCAAAACATCCAAGTTTTAGTCCTGGACATTTTTGTTTTGTTCCATTATGGCTGAAAAACGTCTAAGTCTTAGGAACGCCCAAGTTCCACCCTGAACACGCCCCTGGCACTCCCCCTTGAGATTTGGATGCACTTTTGGCAGACTTCAGAGAAAAACATCTAAAAATAGGTTTCGAAAATGCTGATTTGGACGTTTTTGTGAGAAAAAGGTCTAAATGCAGACTTAGGCCACTTTTTTCTCTTTTGAAAATGAGCCCAATAGCCTATTTTGTCTCTTAGGCATGAAAGTCAATTAATATTTAATCCTTCAATGTAAACCACAAAAAGCCCTAGTCTCTAACAGGCCTGACAGTTAAACACAACAATGGTTTATAGCCAGCGCTGCAGTCCCCGGTATCACCTGCCTGCCCTCAGCTCCGTCGACAGCCCCCCTCCGTCCGCCACTGGGCTCCCTGCATTCAAATTGGCAGCGCCTCACCTCCGTATGATAGCACAGATCATCTTCCTTTGGGCCTTCCTTCACTATGTCCCGCCCTCGTCTGATGCAACATCCAGTTTCCTCAAGGGCAGGACACAAGGAGGGCCCGAAATGAGGCGATCTGCCGCTTTCATACGGAGGTGAGGCGCTGCCGATTTGAATGCAGGGGGCCCGGTGGCGGATGGAGGGGGGCTGTCGACGGAGCTGAGGGTAGGCAGGTGAGACCGGGGACTGCAGCGCTGGTGGCCTGATCCCGGCGCCGGGCCCCCCTTGGAGACCCGGGCTTGGGAAATTTTGTCCCCCCTGCCCCCCCTCTCAGTGGCCCTGTTCACCACTACAATAGCCCTTAAGGGTGAAAGGGGCACCTATATGTGGGTACACTGGGTATCTGGTCAGTTTTGAAGGGCTCACAGTTTCTATCACAAGTGTAAGGAAGGGGGAGGTATGGGCCTGCATCCACTTGTCTACAGTACACTGCACCCACCACTACACTACTCCAGGGACCTGAATGCTGCTCTAATGGACTGGCTATAACATCTGAGGCTGTCATAGAGGCTGGTGAGTACTGTTTTTATTCACATTTTTTGGAGGTAGGAGGGTCAGTGACCACTGGGGGAGTACGGGGGTCATCTTTGATTCCCTTTAGTGGTCATCCGGTCATTTAGGGCACCTATTTTGTGCCTTATTCATTATAAAAGCAGGTCTAGAACAAAATGTTTAAGTTTTTGCCCTAGACGTTTTGGTTTTCCATTATGGTTGTAAAATGTTCAAGTGTTAGGCACACCCTAATCCTGCCTTCGAAACACTCCTAACATGCTCCCTTGTGATTTGGATGCACTGCAGACGAAACGCATAGATACGCAACTGCAAAACAGGTCTCAAAAATATAAATTTGGACATTTTGAGAAGAAATCCATCCAAATGGTGTTTTATGACACTTTTTGGATGTTTTTCTCTTTAAAAAATGAGCCCCATAGACTACTACAACTCTCTATATAATAGTCTGAAATTCTGTACACTTAAAATATTAGAAATCATCCAGATTACTGCAGAATAATCTTCCATTTTGGGCCCACAAATTTGATTATGTAACAACACTCCTTATCAAAAAACACTGGTTACCTAATTTACCTGTTTAAAATCCTAATATTTATCCGCAAGATATTTTACATCAGAACATAAGAATTGCCATACTGGGACAGACCAAAGGTCCATTAAGCCCAATGTCCTGTTTCTAACAATGGATAAGTACCTGACAAGATCCTAAAAGAGTAAAGCAGATGTTATGCTGATTATCCTAGTAATAAGCAGTGGATTTTCCCAAATCCATCTTAATAATAACTTATGGACTTTTAGGAAATTATTCAAACTTTTTTTTAAACCCTACTAAGCTAACTGCTTTTACCACATTCTCTGGCAACGATTTCCAGAATGTAATTACAAGTTGAGTGAAGAAATATTTCCACTGATTTGTTTTAAATTTACTACTTAGTGGCTTCATTTCATGCCCCTTAATCCTTGTATTTTTAGAAAGAGTAAACAAGTGATTAATGTCTACCCGTTCCATTCCACTCAGTAATTTACAGACTCTCTCTAGCTCTCAAATTTATTTTGAGTTCATGGAAAAATTTGTTAAAATTCCATTATAATAATTGCTGGAACTTAGTATATACAACTTACAGATTTGAAGCCTATATTGCTGAAAAATCAAACTGCTTAACTCAAATTCAAGACTAAATGGTCGCCTGTATCATCTCTTGTTAATTATAACATCTAACTGTCCACATTGTCGTGGTTAATGTTCTATGTTATGGGTGATAACTCTTTATTGTTGTTATTTTTCTTATTTCTCTCATAAATTTCAATAAAGATACTCAGACTTAAAAAGCAATAGTCCCAGTCCAAATCTCTGGGGAATCCTAATCTTCTATCTCACATGAATATCTGTACAATGCCCCAATTCCTTATGTTCCTTAAAGATCCCTGCAATCATATAATGGGAATTGCCTTCAATTCCTTCCCCTGTTGCTTATGCTCACCAAGGGGCCCTTTAACTAAGCCTCTTAAGTGTCTATGCGAGCCCAACGCACACCAAAATGGAGTTACAGCCCAACTACCGCATGCTCTTGCAGTAATTTCATTTTTGGTGCGCATCCGATCCATGTGTCTGAAAAATATTTGTTATTTTTGTGCATGCATAACAAACACACACAGGTCATTACCACCCAGATTCTTTACCACTAGGTCAATGGCTGGCGGTAAGGTCTCAGTCCCAAAATGGACGCACAGCAATTTTGATTTTGCCGCACGTCCATTTTTGGCAAAAAAGGTATTTTTTACAGGCGAACTAAAAAATGGATTGGCACGCACCCAAAACCCGCGCCTACACTATGGCAAGCTATTTTCAGCACACCTTTGTAAAAGGACCCCCAAAAGAGTATGCGCCACTCTGCTTTTATCTTTTTTGCCCTATCTCTTTGGAATTCGTTACCTTGAAAATGAACCTTCTGGCTGTGCAAAGGGCTAGGAGAAGAGTTTTGGAAGCAGGCACATGAACACCCTCATCATTGTTCTGCTTTTACTAATTACAAGCAGATGCAATATAGGTTGGTGAACAGACTTTACTGGCCTCCAGATAGGTAAGCATATGTGAAGATGGTAGGGAAGCAGGGTGAGGAATGCAGGACACAATGAGGGGCATTTTTGAAAGGGACATCCAAGTTTTGATTTGGATGTCCTCGCAAAACGTCTCGATCCAGGGGAGGGGAAACCTGTATTTTCGAAACAAGATGGACGCCCATCTTTTGTTTTGAAAATACCGTCAGGGACATCCAAATCCTTAAATTTGGTCATCCCTAGACATGGACGTTTCTGATTTTCGGCGATAATTGAAACCAAGGACGTCCATCTCAGAAACGACCAAATGCAAGCCATTTGGTCATGGGAGGAGCCAGAATTTGTAGTTCACTGGTCCCCCTGACATGCCAGGACACCAACTGGGCATCCTATTGGACACTGCAGTGGACTTCATAAATTGATCCCAGGTACATAGCTCCCTTACCCTGTGTGCTGAGCCCCCCCAAAACCAACTACCCACCATTGTACCCCACTACCATAGCCCTTACGGGTGAAGGGGGCACCTAGATGTGGGTACAGTGGGTTTATGGTGGGTTTTGGAGGGCTCACATTTACCACCACAAGTGTAAAAGGTAGGGGGAGGGATGGGCCTGGGTCCGCCTTACTGAAGTGCACTGTACCCACTAAAACTGCTCCCGGGACCTGTATGCACTGTCATGGACCTGAGTATGACATCTGAGGCTGGCACGACATATTTTTAAAGATGTTTTTTGAGGGTGGGAAGGGGTTAATGACCACTAGGGAAGTAAGAGGAGGTTATCCCCGATTCTCTCCGGCACCTTTTTGTGCCGTAGTCATAAGACAAACAGGTCCAGGTGAAAACGTCCAAGTGCTCGTCAGGGACGTCCTTCTTTTTTTCGATTATGGGTCAAGGATGTCCAAGTGTTAGGCACGCCCAAGTCGCGCCTTTGCTACACCTCCAACACGCCCCTTTGAACTTTGTCCGTCCCTGCGACGGAGTGCAGTTGGGGACATCCAAAATAGGCTTTAGATTATACCAATTTGGACGTTTCTGTTAGGACATCCATCTTCCGATTTGTGTCGAAAGATGGACGTCCTTCTCTTTCAAAAATGAACCCGAATGTGGGAGTTATAAGCATATGTGGTGTGAGTACCCAAGAGCGCTGGCCTTTTGGACAAGGATCTGGAAGGATATTAAAAGTTGGACTAGGGTGAACTGGAGGTTGCAGCCAGAGGGCTGTCTATTTGGAGTTTTATGTAGAGAAACTGCAGAAGAGATGGAAAAGTTAGCACTAATGTTGCTCCTAGCAGCAAAAAAAAAAAAAAAAAAATTGTTTTTGTTTTGCCAGAACATAGAGGGAGGAACAGGGACTTACTTGGTTGATTTGTGTAAATAATGAGCACAGGTCATGCACCATGGAACAGTGCCAAAGGGCAAAAACTGATATGCATGTGAACCACTACTACTACTACTATTTAGCATTTCTATAGCGCTACAAGGCATACGCAGCGCTGCACAAACATAGAAGAAAGACAGTCCCTGCTCAAAGAGCTTACAATCTAATAGACAAAAAATAAATAAAGTAAGCAAATCAAATCAATTAATGTGGACGGGAAGGAAGAGAGGAGGGTAGGTGGAGGCGAGTGGTTACGAGTCAAAAGCAATGTTAAAGAAGTGGGCTTTCAGTCTAGATTTAAAGGTGGCCAAGGATGGGGCAAGACGTAGGGGCTCAGGAAGTTTATTCCAGGCGTAGGGTGCAGCGAGACAGAAGGCGCGAAGTCTGGAGTTGGCAGTAGTGAAGAAGGGAACAGATAAGAAGGATTTATCCATGGAGCGGAGTGCACGGGAAGGGGTGTAGGGAAGGACGAGTGTGGAGAGATACTGGGGAGCAGCAGAGTGAATACATTTATAGGTTAGTAGAAGAAGTTTGAACAGGATGCGAAAACGGATAGGGAGCCAGTGAAGGGTCTTGAGGAGAGGGGTAGTATGAGTAAAGCGACCCTGGCGGAAGATGAGACGGGCAGCAGAGTTTTGAACCGACTGGAGAGGGGAGAGGTGACTAAGTGGGAGGCCAGCAAGAAGCAGATTGCAGTAGTCTAAATGAGAGGTGACAAGGGTGTGGATGAGGGTTTTGGTAGAGTGCTCGGAAAGAAAGGGGCGGATTTTACGGATGTTGTAAAGAAAGAAATGACAGGTCTTGGCAATCTGCTGGATATGAGCAGAGAAGAGTCAAAGATGACCCCAAGGTTTCGAGCTGAGGAGACAGGGAGAATGAGAGAGGCATCAACAGAAATAGAAAACGGGGGGAGCGGGGAGGTGGGTTTGGGGGGGGAAATGAGAAGCTCGGTTTTGGTCATATTTAATTTCAGGTGGCATTGAGACATCCAGACAGCGATGTCAGACAAGCAAGCTGAAACTTTGGTTTGGATGCAAGGTGAGATATCAGGGGTAGAAAGGTAGATTTGGGAGTCATCAGCATAGAGATGGTAGGAAAAGCCATGGGATGAGATTAATGAGCCAAGGGAAGAAGTGTAGATAGAAAAGAGGAGGGGACCAAGAACAGAACCCTGAGGTACGCCGACAGGCAGAGGGATAGAAGTAGAAGAGGTTCCACCAGAGTGAACACTAAAGGTGCGGAGGGAGAGGTAGGAAGAGAACCAGGAAAGGACAGAGCCCTGGAATCCAAGTGAGGACAGGGTATTGAGAAGTATGCTGTGATCGACAATGTCAAACGCAGCGGAAAGATCAAGAAGAATGAGGATGGAATATTGACCTCTGGATTTAGCCAGTAATAGGTCATTGGAGACTTTAGTAAGCGCAGTTTCGGTTGAGTGGAGAGGGCGAAGATTGTAGTGGGTCAAGAATAGCATGTGAGGAGAGAAAATCAAGGCAGCAGCGGTGAACAGCACGCTCAAGTAATTTGGAGAGAAAAGGAAGGAGGGAGATGGGTCAGTAATTAGAGGGACAAGTAGGGTCGAGTGAAGGCTTCTTAAGGAGAGGTGTGACCACAGCATGTTTAAAGGCAGCAGGGACAGTCGCAGTGGAAAGTGAGAGGTTGAGAATGTGACAGATAAAAGGAATAAGAGTAGGAGAGATGGCATTAAGAAGGTGGGTGGGAATGGGATCAGAGGAACAGGTGGTACATTTTGAGGAAGAAAGGAGAAGTGTAGTTTCCTCAATAGTAACTTCAGGAAAGGAGGAAAGGGAATGAGGGGAAGGAGAGAGAGGGGAACGGACTAGTGGAGGGAGAGCTGGTGAGGTAGAGAAAGCAAGGTTTATCTTTTGAACCTTGTTGTGAAAGAATTCAGCAAGGGTCTGAGGAGATAATGAAGGGGGAGTTGGGGGATGGGGCACCTTGAGGAGGGAGTTCAATGTGGTGAAGAGAAGTCGAGGATTAGAGCCAAGAGAGTTGGTCAGTTGGATATAATAATCCTGTTTGGCACGTAAAAGAGCAGATTGGAAGGAGGTCAGCATGAACTTAAAGTGTAGGAAATCAGCAAGGGCCCGAGATTTCCGCCAGAGGCGTTCGGCGGAGCGGGTACAGGAACGTAGGTAGCGGATATTAGAAGTCAGCCAAGGTTGGGGTTTTGTACGCCTTACAGGGCGGGTCATCAAAGGTGCAAGAGTGTCTAAGGCAGAGGATAGAGTATTGTTGTAAGAAGAAACAGCCTCGTTGACAGACGTGGATGGTGCCACAGTAGAGAGGAGGTTTGAAACATGGGAGGATAGAGATGAAGGATCAATATCGTGAAGATTCCTAGATAAATTAGATAGGATAGGACGGGACTGGGAGGGAGGAGATTTAAGTGTGAAAGTTATAAGATGGTGATCAGAGGAGGGATGATCAGAGGCAAGGAAACTAGAAGGTGAACAGTTGGAGGAGAAGATGAGATCAAGACAGTGACCATTTTGATGAGTGGGGGAGGTGGAGCATAGTTGGAGATTAAAGGACGACGTTAAAGCGAGTAACTTGGAAATATAAGAGTTGGAAGGATCATTAGCAGGAATATTAAAGTCACCAAGGATGAGAGAGGGGGAGGAAGGATCATGGAAGAAGGCAAGCCAGGCATCAAAGTCACTGAGAAAGGATGAAAGGGACTTATCAGGGGGACGATAAATGACCGCTATTCGAAGAGGCAGAGGAGAGAAAAGGCGGATAGAGTGGACTTCAAAGGAGGAAAAACAGTGAGATTGAGGTGGAAGAAGGGGTTGAAATCTGGAGGAGGGAGAGAGAAGTAGTCCAACACCACCCCCACGGCCAGCAGGGCGAGGAGTATGTGAAAATAGATAACCGCCATGGCACAGGGCTGCGACTGAAGCAGAGTCATCAGGGCAGAGCCAGGTTTCTGTTATGGCGAGCAGATGGAGGTGACGCGAGATAAAGAGGTCCTGGATATAGGGGAGTTTGTTACAGATAGAGCGGGCATTCCATAGGGCGCAAGAGAAGGGCAGAGAAGAGGAGGGGAGTAGAGGAATAGAGATGAGGTTAGAGAGGTCACGGTGAGATCTGTAGAGTTTGGATAATGGTTGGTGAGGAGGGCCAGGATTGGGATTGATGTCACCAGCTGAGAGTAAGAGAAGGAGTAAAAGAAAGCGGAGGAGAGTAGGAGAGGTGTGGCCACGAAGGCGTCGAAGGCGAGAGGTATTTAGGTGGAATGGGGAAGGCAAAATGGAGGGAAGAAAGAGACGGAGATTAAAAGCCAAGAGGGAGGAAGAGGGTAGGAGAGAAGGTGAGGTGATGAAGTCAATGGATGGGAAGTGAGTTCCTGTAGCGGAGAGAGGTGGGGGGTGAACCAGAAACTCATGATCTGATAAGACATTATTGCGTGCAAGCAGGCATGAGAAAGGAGCAATTACGAATAGACAAAAAAAATGTGGTTTAGCAACTGAGGGGAAACAGATGGTGAGAAAAGAAAACAGGATGATTTCTGAGGAAGATAACTTGCTAAACCTATGTGAAGCGTTGTTTAAAATAAAGGTATATAAGCAGTTGAACTAGAGCATATCTTTGGAGAGACAGTTTCAGATAGTACTTATGTATAGCAGAGCTGTTCTCCCATGAGAAACTATTGATTGTATCTGTATTTGGTAAGTAATAAAAATTGCTTTTCTCATACGTGGCCTTGGTCTTTTATCACTCCAAATTGTGGGTGGCTGGTACATAATAATTTGGGGTGGTGGTAAAAAGATCTAAAAACATTTGGAAAGAACTATGTGAAGAGTTATGGAGATATGAGACGATAACCTATAAAGACTGCAAGGCAGGAGTGTGTGTAATAGGGGAAAGGTGTGTGTGTAATAGGTGTAATAGGTATGAGGTGTAATAGGTATGAGTCATTACCTCTTTAATCCCGCAGAGAGGATACAGTTCAGTCAGTGATTGGAGATGAGGTTTGGGTTGCCTGGATTTATTCTTGTGATTTCTGACATTTATGGGGGGGGGGGGGGTGTAGAGGGAAGGGGGAAGGGAAATGGGACTTGATATACTGCCTTTGTGAGGTTTTTGCAACTACATTCAAAGCAGTTTACATATATTCAGGTACTTATTTTGTATGAGGGTCAATGGAGGGTTAAGTGACTTGCCCAGAGTTACAAGGAGCTGCAGTGGGAATCAAACTCAGTTCCCTAGGATCAAAGTCTACTGCACTAACCACTAGGTTACTCCTCCACTCCTCCTCCACAAGGAAATAGGTACTGTCCAGATAAGGTTAAAATTCCACAATCTGTTTAATTGAATGTTTGATTATGAAGAATTTGTATAAAAATAAGATTGTTCAATAAAGTAAAAAAAAAAAAGAACTTTCCCCTGTTAAACTTCCAAAAAGGCTTAAAACCCTCCCCCCCCCTTAATCTTTTAAGGATCAACAATCAGCAATGACTTACTAATGGGGGGGGGGGGGGGTTAGGAGTTAGCAGGGATCTGGCTTTTTACATTTTTTTATTTTCTAATTCTTTCGATTTGAAACTGCTCCAATGCAGTCTTGTAAAGTGCGAAATAGAAACAAAATAGCAGTGATATTCAGCTGCTATCTGTATAAATTAACTCTTTACCATTAGTGCCAATGTGTAAATAGCAGGTATATTTATTTGTATAAAAGTTATACATGTATGTTCAGCAGTGGCAGTTAGATGCCATCACTGAATATATACATAGCTTTATTTAGATATCTTAGCCATATGAATTTATGCATTAAGGATTAGATTCTATATATGAGGCCTAAATATTTGGCGCCAAAATGAAATTCACCTAAGCACATTCTATAAAGTATGCCTTAATTTAGGCGTACTTTATAGAATAAGGTAAAATTATGTATAATCATACCTGATAATTTTCTTTCCATTAATCATAGCTGATCAATCCATAGACTGGTGGGTTGTGTCCATCTACCAGCAGGTGGAGATAGAGAGCAAACTTTTGCCTCCCTATATGTGGTCATGTGCTGCCGGAAACTCCTCAGTATGTCGATATCAAAGCTCCATCCGCAGGACTCAGCACTTAGAGAATTACACCCACGAAGGGACACTCTGCCCAGCTCACCACCGCCGAAACGGGGGAGGGGAATTAACCCAGCTCATCCCCACACAAGTGGGGGAGGGGAATCCGTCCAGCTCATCCCCGCGGAGCGGGGGAGGGACACCACACCCGCCGATGCGGGGGGATCTGGCTTATCCTGCAACCGCAACCGCGGGAGGAGCTGACTGACCCTAACACCGCCGAAGCGGGAGGGGTACAAAGCTGCCCTACAGCCGCACGAAGCGGGAGGGAGTGCCGGCAGAATTTTAAGTCTCAATCCAGCCCCGTAAAACGGAGGGGAGAGGAATGCAGCAGCTCACTGTAACACAAACTCGTCTCAACTCTTGAAGAATCCAAGTGAAAGAACTTGAACACGAAGTCTTTCTGAAATAACTGAAGACTAAACTTGAACCTGAAATGCAACCAGAATAAAAACAGTACAGATATCTGGGAAGGGCTATGGATTGATCAGCTATGATTAATGGAAAGAAAATTATCAGGTATGATTATACATAATTTTACCTTCCATATCATCAAGCTGATCAATCCATAGACTGGTGGGATGTACCGAAGCAGTACTCACCCAGGGCGGGACATTGAAATCCCTGACCTCAACACTGAAGCTCCAAACCGGGCCTCCGCCCGTGCAGCCACAGTCAAACGGTAATGCTTGGAGAGTGTAATGCTTGGAGCCGAAGCCCAAGTTGCCGCCTTGCATATCTCTTCCAAGGAGACGGATCCGGCCTCTGCCATCGAGGCCGCCTGAGCTCTCGTGGAGTGAGCCTTCAGCTGGATAGGCGGCACCTTCCCCGCGGCCACATAAGCCGCTGCAATGGCTTCCTTGACCCATCTTGCCACTGTAGGCTTAGCAGCCTGCAGACCCTTACGAGGACCTGCAAACAGGACAAACAGATGATCCGATTTCCGGAAATCATTGGTCACTTCCAAGTATCTGATGATGACTCGTCTCACATCCAGATATTTAAGAGCAGAGTACTCCTCTGGGTAGTCCTCCCTACGAAAGGAAGGGAGACAGAGCTGCTGATTCACATGGAAGCGAGAAACAATCTTGGGCAGGAAGGAAGGCACTGTGCGAATAGTCACTCCTGCCTCAGTGAACTGCAGAAAAGGCTCTCGACATGAGAGCGCCTGGAGCTCGGAAACTCTTCTGGCTGAAGAGATAGCCACCAAAAAGACTGCTTTCAACGTCAGGTCTTTCAGAGATGCCCTCGACAAGGGTTCAAAAGGCGGCTTCTGCAATGTTCTTAGTACCAGGTTGAGATTCCACGCAGGCACCACTGAGTGCAGAGGAGGGCGCAGGTGATTAACTCCCTTGAGAAAGCGCACCACATCTGGCTGCGAAGCCAGGGAAGCACCCTTCAGGCGGCCCCTGAAGCAAGCCAGAGCCGCTACCTGGACTTTAAGGGAACTGAGCGACAGGCCTTTCTCCAGACCTTCTTGCAGGAACGCCAACACTGAAGAAATTGGAGCAGTGAAGGGAGAAAGTGAGCCTGCTTCACACCACGCTGCAAAGATACGCCAAACCCTGACGTAAGCAGTAGAAGTAGAGCGCTTCCTCGCTCTCAGCATAGTGGCGATGACCTTGTCTGAGAAGCCCTTCTTCCTCAGACGCTGCCGCTCAATAGCCAGGCCGTAAGACCAAAGGGGGAGGGATCCTCCATCACCACGGGACCCTGATGTAACAGGCCCTGCTCCACTGGCAGCCGCAGAGGATCGTCGACTGAGAGCCTGATCAAGTCCGCATACCAGGGACGCCTGGGCCAATCCGGACCCACCAGGATTACCCTGCCGGGATGCTTTGCCACCCGGTCTAGCACCCTGCCCAACATGGGCCAGGGCGGGAACACATAGAGAAGCTCTTGTGTCGGCCACTGTTGGAGAAGAGCATCTATTCCCAGGGATCGAGGGTCCCGTCCTCTGCTGAAAAAGCGCGGCACTTGGCAATTGGCCGATGACGCCATCAGATCTAGGCTCGGCTGGCCCCAGCACTTCGTGATGTCCAAGAACGCCTGAGCAGATAGCTGCCACTCTCCGGGCTCCAAGGTATGGCGACTGAGAAAGTCCGCCTTGACATTCATGACTCCGGCAATGTGGGCCGCTGACAGCTGTTCCAGGTTCGCTTCCGCCCACTGGCATAGATTCCTGGCCTCCTTGGCTAGAGGGGCGCTCTTGGTACCTCCCTGGCGGTTGACATAGGCCACAGCCGTGGCATTGTCCGACAGGACCCGTACAGGCTTCAACACCAGTACCGGGATGAACTCCAAAAGCGCCAACCGAATGGCTCTGAGTTCCAGGAGGTTGATAGACCACTTTGCCTCTGCAGGAGACCACAGCCCCTGCGCTGTCCTTCCCAAGCAGTGGGCTCCCCAGCCCGACAACGAGGCGTCCGTCGTGACGACAATCCACTCTGGGGTCACCAGAGGCATTCCCGCAGACAACTTGTCTGTCTGCATCCACCAGCTCAGCGCCTTGCGCACTGCTGGGTCCAAGGGAAGGCGCACAGCATAATCCTCCGACATCGGAGTCCAGCGCTGCAGCAAAGAGTGTTGAAGTGGTCTCATATGAGCCCTGGCCCAGGGCACAACTTCCATCGTGGCCGTCATAGAGCCCAACAGCTGCACATAGTCCCAAGCCCGAAGGGGAGAGGCTACTAGGAACTGGTCCACCTGAGCCTGAAGTTTGACAATCCGATTGTCTGGCAGGAACACTCTGCCCACTTGGGTGTCGAATCGAACTCCCAGGTACTCCAGGGACTGAGTCGGGTGCAGCTGGCTCTTCTCCCAGTTGATGATCCATCCCAGGGAGCTCAAAAGAGCAACTACCCGGTCCACAGCTTTGCCGCACTCTGCATAAGAGGGGGCTCGGATCAACCAGTCGTCCAGATAAGGATGGACTTGTACCCCTTCCTTTCGTAGGAAGGCCGCGATGACCACCATTACTTTGGAAAAGGTCCGCGGAGCAGTAGCCAACACGAAAGGGAGGGCTCTGAACTGGAAGTGTCGTCCCAGGACTGCAAAACGCAGAAAGCGTTGATGAGGAGGCCAGATGGGAATATGCAGGTACGCTTCCTTGATGTCCAAGGATGCCAGGAACTCTCCTGCCTTCACTGCCGCTATAACAGAGCGGAGAGTCTCCATGCGAAAGTGCCGCACTTTCAAGGCCCGATTGACCCCTTTGAGGTCGAGGATAGGCCGGACAGAACCTCCTTTCTTTGGTACCACAAAATAAATGGAGTAACGTCCCTTGCCAAGCTGACTTTCTGGCACCGGAACGACCGCGCCCAGGCGGATCAGATTGTCCAAGGTCTGCTGCACTGCCACAGCTTTGACCGGAGACTTGCAGGGAGAGAGTACAAACCCGTCTTTTAAGGGTCGGCAGAACTCTAGTTTGTAGCCATCTCTGATGACTTCCAGCACCCACGCGTCTGAAGTTATTGTGGTCCACTCGCCCAGAAACGAGGACAGCCGTCCTCCAATCTGCACTGGGGCGTGGACCAAGACCCCGTCATTGGGTACGAGACCCTGGGGGAGGACCGGAGGGAGCACCTCCGGGACGGCGGTCTCTGCGAAAGGAATGCTGCTTGGGGGAGAAATTCCTCTTGAAGGAAGAGGGGGCAGAGGAACCCGACTTGCCCGGGCGGTACCGACGGGCTTCCTGCAACCGTCCTCTGGAGGTACCGGGACGAGTACTAGCCCGAGCCCTGACCTCTGGTAATTTCTTGCCCTTAGACGTGCCGAGATCGGTCACGATTTTGTTCAGCTCGACCCCAAAGAGCAGCTTGCCTTTAAAAGGCAACCTAGCCAGGCGGGATTTAGAGGCGTGGTCAGCAGACCAATGTTTCAGCCAAAGCCACCGCCGCGCAGAGATTGTCGGAGCCATGCCTTTCGCTGAGGCCCTCAAGACATCATACAGCAAGTCTGCCAAATAGGCTAAGCCCGATTCCAGGGCCGGCCAATCAGCCCTCAAGGAATGATCTGAGGGGGAAGCCCGCTGCACCATAGTCAGGCACGCCCTGGCCACATAGGAGCCGCAAACTGAGGCCTGTAAACTTAAAGCAGCCGCCTCAAAGGACGACCTTAATGCCACCTCCAATCTTCTGTCTTGGGCGTCCTTTAGGGCCGTGCCACCTTCCACCGGCAACGCCGTTTTCTTAGTCACCGCAGTGATTAAAGAATCCACGGTAGGCCACAGATAGGCCTCACGTTCACTCACAGCCAAAGGATAGAGGCGGGACATAGCCCTAGCCACTTTAAGGCTCGCTTCTGGGACATCCCATTGAGCCGAAATTAAGGTGTGCATGGCATCATGCACGTGGAAGGTTCCAGGCGGGCGCTTCGTCCCCAGCATAATGGCAGAGCCAACAGGGGCTGAGGGAGAGACGTCCTCCGGAGAGGAAATCTTCAAAGTGTCCATGGCCTGTAACAACAGGTTGGGCAAATCCTCTGGGCTAAAAAGCCGCGCTGCAGAGGGGTCATCCGCTCCATCCGAGCGGGGATCCGTCTCCTCCAAGGAATCCGCAAAGGACCGTTGGGAGACCTCAGACACGCTGCCCTCATCTACATCGGAAGAGACAAATTCCTCCAAGGCCTGGGAATCAACCCGAGGGCGTTTACCTCTGGGAACCTCAACCTCTTTACCAGACGAGGGAGCAGGGGCAGCGTTGTGCATGAGGAAGGCCTGATGCAGCAGCAAAACAAACTCGGGGGAGAAACCCCCCAGACTGTGCACTTCCGCAGCCTGGGCAACAGCCCTAGACGCACCCTCAACCGGCGCTCGCAATAGCGGGGGAGAGACATGCTGCGCATCCAAAATGGCGTCCGGCGCGAAACTCCGCGAAGGAGCCGCGCGGGAAGAACGGCTCTTAACTTTAGCCGCTTCTGTGCCGTCGCCCAAATTAAGGGCGTTCATGGCATTAATGTCTCCAACCTCAAGGGCGGCCCAAGAAGAAGCCGTCCGAGCCGCATGGCCGGCCAAGATGGCGGAGGCGAGGAGCGGGGGATGGGCGTTTATGGCGGGAAAAACCGCCACGCCGGAGGAAGGACCGGGACATTCATCGGTCACGAAACTGTCACCCAACAAGGGCGAATCAGGCTTTAAGACCCCCGCATCCCCTCTAGAAGCGCTCAAGCGACCCGGGGAGCGACCCTTTGCGCCCTCGCCCTCCGACGCCATATGCCACGAGGAGAAGAATCGGGGAACCCCCTGCCCGCTATAAAAAGGTAAAAATTACCTGCTGTCCGCTCCGAGTTGTAACGACCTGGTGTCCCAGTGAGTAGCTGCAATAGACGCTTAAATAAACGTCAAAATAAACGCCTTTAAGGACGTTCAAAATTTTTTTTTTTTTTTTTTAACGGAGCCAGCGGGATGGGGGAGAAAAGGAGGGACCTGGCACCACCAGGTTTGCACTTGCTCAAAAGAGCCCTCAACCCCAGGCACTCAACAAAACCTAAAAATTAGGCTTGGAGGCCTAGCCAGAGCTGCTGCTGTGTGTGACCACCACCTGCTGAGATAGAGAACATACAGAGGAGTTTCCAGCAGCACATGACCACATATAGGGAGGCAAAAGTTTGCTCTCTATCTCCACCTGCTGGTAGATGGACACAACCCACCAGTCTATGGATTGATCAGCTTGATGATATGGAAACCTAAATTTCCCCACAGTTTATAGAATATGCCAAGTGCCCGATCTGTGTGACTAAATTTAGTCACGGGCAATTACACCAATAAAACCTGGTGTAAATGCTGACACCTAAATTAGGTGCAGACTGAGTGTATTCTATAACAACGCGCATAGAGTTTAGAAGTGCCCATGACCCATCAATTCCATGCCCCCTTTTCAACTATGAGACAGAATTTATGTGCACCATGTTACAGAATACGCTAAGCACATAGTATGTGTAAATTCTAATTAATACCAATTAGTGCTAATTGCTTGTTAACATCCAATTATCAGTGCTGATTAGCTTGTAGGTTATGTGCATTTGTATGGAATATGCTTCGATTTCCGCATGGAAATCTCAGCACGATATATAGAATCCATGGCTGGAGAGGAAATGAGGTTTTTGCAACTATATTCAAAGTGGTTTACATAATATATACAGGTACTTATTTGTACCTGGAGCAATTGAGGGTTAAGTGACTTGCCCAGAGTCACAAGGAGCTGCAATAGGAATTAAACCCAGTTCTTCAAGATCAAAGTCTTCTGCACTAACCACTAGGCTACTCCTCCACTGGGTAAGTGAAGTGCCCTGCAAAGTATTTCAGCTGTTGTATTTTGTATGTTATAATTAAGTCCAGCAAAACGACCATAGAAGTAGCCTGTTCGTGTTCAAGTTTGATATACTGCAACAAGAAAGTTTTATTTAAGTGGTGTACAAAGCTAAGATGGGAAGAGACAGAGTGGGAAAAAAGCACAGACACTAATGGAATAATAAAGATTACAATAATGCTACAGAGGGAGCTAAGGAGGAAGGGGTAACAAAAAGGGGTCCCAACAAGGCTCACACACTCACTGCTCAATTGTCAAAGCTACAGTCAGCTAAAATGGAATAAAAGAAGCAAAATAACAAGTTATTCAGGTGATGAAGGATACTTTAAAGCAATGCTTCTCAACCCAGTCCTTGGGGTACATCCAGCCAGTTAAGTTTTCAAGATATTCACAATGCATATGAATAAGATAGATTTGCAGGTACTTCCTCCTTGGTATGCAACTCAACTGCTGGGTGTGCCCCAAGGACTGGGTTGAGAACCATTGCCTCTGAGCAGTGTCCTTAAGTGACTCTTTTACTAAAGAATGGTAAGGGTTTGCATTTACTGTGCCATAGGAGGCAACTTTTCAAAATGATTGGGGGTGCTGAACACAACCCAATATTCTCCCTAAAACACCAATACACTACCTAGTGAAAAGAACAAAACAAAACAAACAAGATCCCTACGCAGATACTACATGCTAGCAGAATACCACATTGTGGTCACACATGAAAAACACATGACACAATATATCACAAGGGACCAGAGGTCAATATGAAGGCAAAAAAACTGAACTGGAAACCTCAAGAAGTCAGACTCAGCAAATAGCAATACTAGAGAAATTGAAATTAAAATGCAAAATATCAAACATGTGCATTTCCAAAAGCTGGCACATTCCAATTAATAAATTCAGAATAAAATACTTTGTTCTACCTTTGTTGTTTGCATTTTATTTTTCTGTTCCCTTTAGTCCCAGTGTCTCTTTTCTGCATTTGTTTGTTTTCTTGTCTTTGCTGTGGTCTGTCCATTTGACATTTCTTCTCGCTCCATGTCCACCATCCTCCTCCTGCATTCTTATCCATCCTAACATCTCCCTTCTGTGTCTCTGTCCGTTACCTTCCTTCATTTTCAGCATCTGCCCTCTCAGTGTCCTGATCCAGCCCTTAAATTCAACCTTTCCCCTCTGTGTGTGCATTGCCCTATCCTGCATTTTCCCCTCTGTGTCCCTGTCCCTATCCATCCCCCTCCCTCTGTGATCAGCATTATTCCTCTGTGTTCCTGCCCCTTCCCCGTGTCCAGCATTACCCCTCTGTGTCCCTATCCCTTCTCCCTCCATGGCTAGCATCTCTTCTCTGTCTCCCTGTCTCTCTTTCCTTCTGCCCTTTGGGCCAGTATCTCTTCCTGTAGCTTCCCACCCCTCACCCTCTACCCTGGGTCCAGTATCTCTTCCTGTCTCAACCCACCCTCACCCCCACTCACAGTTCAGTATGGCTCCCTCCTGGGTCTCCAGTTTCCCCCTCTCTTCCATGCAGAATCTTCTTCTCCACTTTCTGTCCAGCACCTCTTCCTGTTTGTCCCTCCCTCCCCCTCCCCTTTCTTAGTTGAGCAGAACAGTATCTCTCTCCTTCCCTCTGCTCCCATAGGTCTACCTTTTCTCCCCTTTGTCCACCCCCCCCCCCCCCAGCTTAGTTGCTGCTAACTACCTTGATTGCTGATGCTGGTAGAGGCACCACAGGGATTGAAAGGTGCTGTCTCAGGGCCCTGAATGTCCCTGTGACACGTCCTACCCACGAGGAACAGGAAGTTGCATCAGAGGAGGCAGGACACATCATAAGGAAGACCAAGATCCCCGAGGCAACTCCTTTTAATCAATGCAGAGCCTTTAGTGGCAGTAATCAAGGTACTTAGCAGCACCAGTGAGCCACGGGGAGCAGGAGAGCTGCCGACAGTGGGATAGTGCATGAATTGACAATTGGGGGCATAGGCGGTCGGTGACTTGGATGTTTTGGGAGGTTAAAGTGGGGCGGGGTTGGGGCAGGGCTAAGGCAAGGTGGAATGGGGTGTGGCGGGACAAATTTAAATCCTTCGGGTGGCAACACCTATTTGGATATAGCAGAGAAGGCCCCCCAAATACATCCAGGATCTCCTTTCTCTCTCTCCCAACCAACCCACCATTCAGGATCTTCTGTTTGTCGGTGTGTGTGTGTGTGTGTGTGTGTCTCTCCACCTGCCATGCAACATCTCCTTTCTGTTTCTCTCCCCCCATCCAACATCACCCTTCTATTTCTCTCTCCCTCCCCCCATCCAGCATCTCTTTTGTCTCTCCCCCTCCCCTAGCCATCTTGGATCTCTCTTCTGTCTCTCTCTTCCCCCCTTACAATGATGCCCCGCTATCTTTAACCTCCCTCTACTATCACCCCTCTGCCTCTCTTCCCCCAATATTCAGCACTACCCATCTCTCTCATCCCCACTATCCAGCTTGGCTCCTCTGTCTCCCTCCCACCATCATCCTCTTTCTTTACTCCCATTTCTCACATGCAACATAGAGCCCTATCTCTCTTTTTCTTCTCTACCCACTTGCTCATGGGCACTTCCACCTGGCTGCAGCAAGAAAAACAAAATATCTTAAAAAGAAAAACAAAATCGAGCTTCACCTCTACACTGCCTGCCTGACTGACCTTTTGCCTTCCAGATTCAGTGGCTAAATAAACAGAAACCATGCACGGGTTCATAAAGATCTGTGCACCACTGTCAGCTCTGCTGGTCCACCCCCTATTATGTAACTTCCTGTTGGGTGGGCTGGCAGCGCTGAGAGCGGCGCACAGAGCTTTATGACCCTATGCATGGTTTCTGTTTATTGAGCCACTGAATCGGGAAGGCAACAGGTTAGGCAGGTGGGCAGTGCGGAGGTGAAGCTCAATTTTGTTTTTCTTGCTGTTCTCACAGGTTGAGAAGCAGCATCCCAGCAGGTGGGAGGAAGGAAGGTAGGTCAGGTCTTGGTTAGGCTGGGGAGGTTTAGCCTTCCCAAGCCTCTTATATGGAGCACCTATGATTGGGGGCCCTCTGATGGAGCATTGCACTTGCCGTGCCATCTATGTCAGGCCCCAAAATATTGGGGGTGCTCGGCACCTATATACTGTGTAGTAGCAAAAACAAGTGCACAGTAAGTGTAAAGCCTGTGTGGTAAATGCAAGAGGCATGTCAATAATCTGTACTGCATGTACACACAGGGCAGGCACATGAGACATATTTTCAAAGCACTTAGATTTACAAAATTGCATAGTAACGTATGTAACTTTGTAAGTCTATGTGCTTTGAAAATGAGCACCTTAGCATAACAGCACCATGTTATCTGCAGTGTCAGACAGTGAGGGTGCTCACACTGCTGCCATAGCAGGTAACATGATACAGGCTCAAGAAACAAATAAATAGAGTTCAGATGTTCAATGGCCTCAAGTTCAGATGTACCCCCCCCCCCCCCCCAATTTTCTGGAAGGATGCCTTCTAATGATAGTACTATAAGACTACCACTAAAGGTCATGGTGGCCATTTTGCTTCCCAGATCTAGATGGGGCAGAAGGGGACCACTCCTGTCCTGACCCACTAGACAACCAGGGATCATGTCCAGGTAAGTCCAAAGGGGTGATAGGGGTTCTGTGGAGGTGCGGACTGGTGTTGAGGGGGGGTTGGGGAAGTGTATCCTTGACAACTTGTGGGCACGGGGGCTTTGATTCAAACGAGGGGCTTATCTATTAGATTGTTTCAGGGGTATTTGCTAAGGGAGTTGGGGCATTGCAATCAGGGTATGGGGGTGTCAGAGGATCAGATTAGGGGCTGCCATGGAGAGTGGAAATTGATATCAGAGGGAGGAATACAATTGTGGGAGCTGGAGCTGAGGTACTTGACCAATTGTTGTGTGGTTGCACTTCAGGACTGCTGGTAGCATAGCTGCACTGAGCACTTCCTGTATGTAATATGTAAACTGCTTTGGTTGTACCACAGAAAGACGGTATATCAAGAATCCCACAAACAAATACTCAAGACAGCTAGCACATGGTACCAACCCCTGCGCGCTGTCATAGCTGGCCACTCCTCCAACCCAGCTCCTACCCTTACCTGTGGTAGGCAGCTAGCATGGGTTTTGTCACTACATTGCTGTTTTTATGTTTAAATCACTTTTATTGATCCACAACATACAAACTGAAAAGTTGCAAAAACAAAGTTTACAATTTATAAGTACACAGCAAACAGAGAACCCACAACTCAAACCCACACGATTCCAAACCCAAACCCACTCAGGAAAGGGCCATCATACAATTCTAATTAAGAATGGACATTTAAAAATTAAAAATGCAACTATGTGCCCGGGCAGGTATTGATAACCGAAAGGGCTCCCAAGTCTCTTGAAAGCAGCATCCAGGTCCATCTTCAAAGTTAGAAATTCCTTGCCGCTCCACCTTTAGAGACACCAACAACAACTGGTGCTAAGATTGGAGAGTTGGGCCTCCCAGTTCAAACCAGTGGTGCAAAATTGCTTTAATTCTGTACATTATGGATTTATGTAGAAAGCAGGAAAAACACACTTGTACCAGGCCTGTATAGACATATTGCCCAAACAGTACCAAAGGGTTGAGGGTAACTGTACAATCACAATAAGAATGGTTAGCTGCCAGCACCATCTTCCAAAAATTACTAACCCAAGGGCAGGACCAAAACATATGACCTAGGTTTGCAGGAGATTGGCCTTACTTCGTACAAGAGTCTTGTGCCACCAGGAGGGGCATTTTCGATATGACGTCTAAGTCCGACTTTGGACGTTTTGCAAAAAACGTCCAAAATCTAAATAGGAAAGAAGGTAATTTTGAAAAAGAAAAATGGCTATTTTTTTTTTCGAAAATACTGTTCTGTGATTTGGACGTTTTGTTTTTTGGATGTTTTATGATTTGCACTTTTTTTTCGTCCATAAAGAAAAAAAAAAGTCCAAGTGCAAAACACACAAAATCAAGCCATTGGGATGTAGGAGGAGCCAGCATTTTTAGAAGACTGGTCCCCCTAACATCCCAAGACAGCAATAGGGCACCTAAGGAGGCATTACAGTGGACTTCATAAAAAGCTCCTAGGTACACAACTCACCATTGCTCCCTTACCTTGTCTGCTGAGTCCCCCCCCAAAACCACTACCCCCAATTGTACACCACTACGATAGCCCTTATGGGTGAAGGGGGCACCTATATGTGGGTACAGTGGGTTTCTGGTGAGTTTTGGATAGCTCATAGTTTCCTCAACAAGTGTAACAGGTAGGGGGAGGTAGAAGCCTGTGTCCACCTGTCTGCAGTGCATTGCACCACTACTAGACTACTCCAGAGACCTGCATGCTATTCTAAGGGACCTGAGAATAACATCTGAGGTTGGCATAGAGGCTGGCAAGTCATGTTTTACATCACATTTTTTGGGGGTGGGAAGGGGTTAGTGACCACTGGATGAATAAGGGGAGGTCACTCCTGATTCCCTGCAGTGGTCATCTGGTTACTTAGGGCAGCTTTTTGTGCCTTATTCGTTATAAAAACAAGTCTAGCTCAAAACATCTTCGTTTTAGTCCTGGACGTTTTTGTTGTGTTCCATTATGGCTGAAAAACATCTAAGGAACGCCCAAGTCCTGCCCTGAACACGCCCCCTTGAGATTTGGATATACTTCTGACGGACTTCATAGAAAAATGTCTAAAAACAGGTTTTGAAAATACTAATTTGGATGTTTTTGTGAGAAAAACGTCCAAATGCTGCTTTATGCCACTTTTTAGACGTTTTTCTCTTTTGAAAATGAGCCCGCAGGTGAACTTTGTAAGCCCTAAAAGGGGAAATGTTGAGTCTCAGAGTAAATTTATGTAAAACTTCCTGCTGTACCACTGACTCTGGACATTTGTGAATGCCCAAAACAATGGCTCGAAATTGGTCAATAGCTCACAGTGAAGATCCGCAGACCATTTTCTTGCTAATATAGTCCAGGTCAGGAGTACAGTCTTTCAAAGAGCAATGATGATATGTAAGTGGCATTTTTTGTTGGAAGCCCAATGTAAACACCTCAGACAATGTTTCCTGAACGTCTTCAGTAAGATTAGTCCATTGTAACGAGGCAAGATAATGTTTGAGATATAAATAGCCAAAGAAATGCGATGCTGGGAGTTGAAACTCCTGTTGCAAATTAGCAAAAGGCTTCAGAAACCCCTCCTCTGTGACCACCTGAGTAAGATACTGCAAACCCCATCAAGCCCACTGCATAAAAACACTAGGACCCAAACCCGGGGGATGACCATGGTGAATAGGTGAATTCTTCCCCATAGTGAGAGCGGAAGTGACCTCCAAATGCAGCAAGCAAAGGAAGGTCATTGAATTTATGCAAGTCATTTAAAACCCCAGGTATCCAAAACCCCAAGTAACGCACATTAGTGGTAGCCCAAGTGAGGGGAAAGGGTCCCTTCCATTTCTGCTGCATCTTCTGGGGAGAGGGAGAGCTTGAGATTTAGAATAATTAAGGGAAAGGCCTGCAAAACTTCCAAAATGTTTAATCAAGTTAAATAAAACAGGGAGGGCTGTCTGCGGAGAAGTTAGAACACCATAAGGTCATCAGTGTAAGCCAAGGCCTTTGTTTGATAGCCCTGAATATATATACCCGTGACCTGAGGAGTAGCATTAACAACCTGAAGAAGGGTCTCCAAGGCAAACACAAATAGGAGGGGAGAAAGAGGGCAGCCCTGCTTCATTCATACCCCAACAAATAGGAAGTAGGGGGTATGCCCACCGTTGACAAACAATTGCACCTTTGGCTTTGTATAAAGTGTTTGAATTGCCCTATAGTACCAACCCTGAATACCCACCCGGGACAAAATCTGAAAGAGGTGTGGCCAGTTCACTTGATCAAAAGCCTTGGCTGCATCTAGGCTGACAAGCAGCACTGGAATATCCATGACAGTGCAGTGCGATATGGCCAAAAGCAACCGACAAACGTGTAGGACAGACTGGTGAGCATAGACAAAACCTACTTGAGATGTGCTAATCAACTTGGGCAAAAATGGTGTTAAGCAGTTAGCCAGTAATTTAACACCCACATTGAGGAGTGATATTGGTCTCTATGAGTCTGCTCTGTCTCGAGTCTTGTCAGGCTTGGGGAAAAGTGTAATAAGGTGGGCCACATTGCCGTGTGCAGAAAAAGAACCTGATTTCAATACAGAAATGTGGTAAGACAGTAGGGGACCAACAAGGTGGGGTAACATCTTATAAAATTCACCAGAGAAACAATCGGCACCGGGAGCCGAGCAGGGTTTCAATTGCTTAATAGCCCGTTGAAGTTCTTTTGCTTGTAGCAGAGCATTAAGTGCTTGACCAGCCTCAACCGTTAAGACGGGCAAATTCGCCTTGTCCAAGAACTGGGAAATCGCACAAGGATCCACCTCAGATTGAGGGGCCTACAATGCTTGGAAATGATCTTGAAACAGATAAGAAACATGATCAGGGGAATTCACCACCTCGCTATGGTGCGATTACCTCCCTAATTCTTAACTACGTCAGCTAAGAGCTTCCCAGTTTTATTGACAAATCTATAAAATTTATATTTTTGATAGATAATATGTTTTTTCTTATTCAGGAATGTTTTGTTCCTGAATAAGAGAATTAAGAGTTGATTGCATAGAAATGTAAACCTCTTTGGTGTGAGGGGTGAGAGTGTGGATATAAGCTTTCTTAGCCCAGATGAGCTGCAATTCTAATTTATTTATTTATTAGGATTGTCTAATATTAGCTGCTAATTTTTTGTGGCGTATTGCAGTGTATGTGATATCCCCTCGGATCACAGCTTTGGCCGTGTTCCAATAAAGTTCAGGTTGATCTGCATGTTCGGCATTAAATGTCTGAAGCTCCCCCCATTTTTGGGTTAAATAGGTTTTGAAATTATCATTATGTATTAGGTAAGTAAGGAACCTCCAGCCCCTCAAGGTGTTATACTGTACAGGAGCCTCCAAGTCTATCCATAAGGAAGAATGGTCAGAGACCGTGTTATGATTGTGGTCATAACCCCTCTCAAACTTACCTTTTTCCTGGTGGTCAGCTTAGCTGGCTTCTGTTTCTTTTGTCTGTCCTTTCTGAGCAGCTGGCTCTCTCTCTTTGTGCTGGCAGCTTCCAGCAGCATGGCTCTAGTTGTTTCACTATACTGCACCTGTGTGTGTGGACTGAGTTAGCTCTACCTCTCTTTGGGTGTACTGGCTTCAAGTGCTTCACGGTGCTGCATTGGTGTGGGTTGGGCCTCTATGGGTTTCAGTGTGGTCTCTGTGTTTCAGTGTGCTGCCTGGGTCTAGGGAGTGTGACATCATCAGGGAGGGCCTTGATAAGGAAGTGGTGTTGTTTCCTTCAGGGCCTTTGCAACGGTGGTGTTTGCTTTAGGTAGGGTGGTGCAGTGTGCACTTCTGACTTTGTGTCTAGTTTCCCTGCTTGCTTTTGCTAAGGTCCAGGTTAGTGCAGTGTGCACTGGTGTCTGTGTGTTTAGCTTTCCTGCTTTTCCCTTATGGTTCCCCTGCTTTTCCCTATTGGTTTTGGAAGCATTGCTGTGTGTAGGGCTTTGGAAGCTCTGTTACTGTTAGAAGTACTTCAGGGTTTGGTGTTGTTAGGAACACTACAGATTTTGCTGTTAGAAGTACTCCTGGTGTTTGTGCTATTGGGAGCATTGCAGTCTTTGCTGTTTGGGTTTTGGTGCTGTAGGAAGCACCTTGTTAGTTTGGTGTCTAGCTTGCCAGATTAGTGCTTAGGAAGCACCTTGTTAGTTTTGTGTCTCGCTTGCTAGGGTAGGGCTTAGGAAACTCCGTTAGTTTTGTATCTAGCTTGCTAGAGCAGTGCTTAGGTAGCTTGTTAGTTTTGTGTTTAGCTTGTTAGTGTAGAGCTCTGCTTGTAGCTTGGTGCTTAGTAGCACCTGTGTTAGCTTTGTGTTTAGTTCCCTGCTCTGTTAGTTTAGGGCTTAGGAAGCCCCTTTGTTGAGCAGGGCTTAGGAAGTCCTTTTGTCAGTTTACTGTTAGGAACACTCCTGCTGGTTTAGGGCTTGGGAGCACGTAGATCCGTTTAGGTTTAGGAGTACTTCTGTTTGCAGTCCTGGTCCCTGTGTCATCTGGTATCCAGTAAGTCCTGCCGGCCACTCGAACCCAAGGGCTCAACCCTTGGGGGGGTAGTGGCCAAGCGCAGGTGAAGCTGAACGGACCAGTCCCGTGTGCTCCAGTCCAGTGTGTTCCAGTCCTGTGTCCTCCAGTCCGGGGGATTGCAGTCCAGTGTTCCAGTCCTGTGTCCTCCAGTCCTGGGGATTCCAGTCCATGTGTTCCGGTTCGCTGGGCAGTGCCTGCAGTCCCTGCCGGTATGCTTGCCCAGTGTTGGTTGGTGGGTTTTGCCTGCTGCTGTCGCTCCTCGGCAGCAGCCCAAGGGCTCACGTTTGCTCCAGAGCCAGGCCCCGCAGGCTCTGAACCTGAGAACCTGACAGACCGTCTCTGGCCCAATGACCTCCTCCGTAACAGAGGAAAATAAGAAGGTAGAATGTAATCTAGTCTTGAAAGGGAGGCGTGAGCCTGACGCATGTGATCATCTTAAAGTGGGTGGAGCAAACGCCATGCATCAACTAAGTCTAAGGATTGGAAAAATGTTGACAAGACATCCTTCCCAGGGCGTGCCAAAGGGCCTAGGGTGCATCAATTTTAGGATCAATGAGCAGATTCATATCCCCCAACACAAGGAGATTTGTTTCAATAAGGTTGGATAGAATCCTTTGTCAAATGGGGTGGGGCCATATGCTAACAGTAAGTACATTTCTGTACCTTGCAACCATAATCTCAAAAGGATGAATCTCACAGTCAGGTCTTTAACCAAGGATTCTGCTGTGAAGGCTAAAGTTTTCTTAATAAGGACAGTCACTCCTCCCCTACAGCTACTGGAAGAGGTGAAGTAAACTTCACCCACCCAGTTATGCCTAAGTTTCAAATGCTCCTGATCTGATAAACGCATTTCCTGTAGACAGGCAATGACTGCTGCTTGCCATCGCAGTTCTGTTAAAATTTTGTTCACTTCACGGGGGACGTAACGCCGCCCACGTTCCATGTAACTATTCGGCAGCTATGTGCAGACATCCCTCGGGAAACTAAGGAACTGACAAGGTGCCCAGCCCCCACCTCAGTCCATAAGCAGTTGGTAATGCCCATCCAATATTCTGATAACCATATAGGAGATTACCCGCCCCAAGTGTGTAATAAAAACCCTCCTTATCCATTTCTAACCCTCCCCATGAATCCTCCCTCCCTTCTCAAACAACAGAATATAATACTCACTCCCATCCCGCTCCTTCTCAAGACACCTACATCACCTTCCGCCTCACTTAGTGGTGAAAAGAGGGACAAACCACACATGGATGCTTGGGGCCCCTCACATCCACCTCCCCAATAGAGAAATAAGCTCCGCAAAATTACCAACGTACAGAGTAAATTATCTCTCCAGTAAAGTTAATAACCCTCCCAACTATTAGAATACAAGAGATCTAGTAGTTCAAAATGAGAGAGAAAAAGAGTAGCAAAATATATTTAGCACATCAAACGTCAGGTGCCCGGAGTTAGGGATGCCTCCTGCTGTTCCAAGCATGCTTTTGCTTAATCTGGGGTATCGTAAGTGCACCAGCAGCCATTAACTTGTATTTTGAGACTAACAAGATACAAAAGCATTAAACAAAAGTCTTTTGTATGTAGTGCTGTGCATATTGGTGTAAATTGCTTGCAGCACTCCTATAATGCCATGTGTAATGTTCACCCATCTTGAGTTTCTACTGCCAACACTCCCCTCATTGAGAGAAAAATGTGATGGAAACGCCAATCAGTTCTGCTTCAATTTTTAACAGGAAATGACTATATAACATTCTCTGCTTTTCAACAGAAAGCACTAGAGTGACTGAATGCTTACAAAAGAACATAATCCATAGAAAAGTCAATGTGCATGGCTCCCCTTTAACTCAGGGTGAATAATCATAAGACATTTTTTTTATTTTGTCCAATATCCCTTCTCTGAAGCCTTCCCTGTAACAGGTCACAGCTCTGTTATTCTCCTTGCACCACCTGGCGATCCATCTGGGGAATATCCCTTAAGAAACAAGCTTCACAGGATATGTAAATTTACCACTCAAAAGACAAATCTTCTTTCATGGGCTATACTTTAATTACTCTGAAGGGGTATTCTGCTTGCAACAAACACTTTAGCAACCACTCTTGAACTGAGTCCTCCACTGGGGAACATGTGGGTCAGTTATACAATACTTGGTTAGCCAGCTTCCCAGGATATGCAAATTAACCATTCTAAATGCAAATCCACTCCAATTAGCTTCTGCTAACCACTCTGTAGGGGTTACTTTTCTTTCAACAAACAATTCATTGCACTCTCTTCAACTAAGCTCTCCACTAAGAAATGAGGGTCTCAGATAAAAACAGCCACCACCCCTTGGACAGGACTTTACTTCACCTCAACTTTACAATCCTGTCTTCCACCCTGACTGTTGATATTAGGGTCTTATTTCAAGGCCCACAGTGTTAACCTCCACACTGTCGTCAAATCAAAGTTCCTTATCCTCCCCATTATTCTGGACTTCAGGTAAGTACCTTGTCTTTCTTTAGGGATCCTCCTTTGGGGTCCAAGCCCTGGGGTTTCCAGCACATCTTTATGGATCCTTTCCTTTAGAGTCCAGTCAGTCACTTGGCATCCTTCATTCTTCTTAGACAGATCCTTCTCTTTCTGCTCTCTTCTTGGGAAAATGCATTTTTAAAGGACTACATCCTTCCAACCCCACCCTTCCTGGGCTCCTCCTATATTCCAGAAAAGGTACAAAACCTTATCCAGTGGGCTTGCCTTCTAAAGGGAACTATTCCTACCTTCTGCCACTGGCCCTCCCCTTTTCAACTTAGCACGAGGGTAATCTCTGCCCCTCCCCTTCCCCAGCTATCTGAGTGTGGACTATTGTTGAAGCAGGGCTCCCCTTAGTGACCTCTACAAAATAACACAAAGGCCTCCACCATTAGAATGCCCAATAGTAGTCACTACCCATCTAAGCAGGCTTCTTCTACTCCTGAGCACCCTCTAGTAGCTCCCCTCAGGTCATTACAGCAGTCTTCCACCATAAGAGCTCCCTTTGGTGGCTAGGTCCAGTCAAGGTATGTCTTATATGTATCACACATGGAATAATCTTGATAAATGCATACTAACTTCCCGTCATAGGTCAGACTGTCCCGTTTCCGGTGGTATCCACGGAGAATCTCCATTTTGTGTGAATAGTGGTGTACTTTAATAATTACAGTGCAGATGGTACACCCTCTCAATACTAAATGGCCCCACACTATCGGAACGAGCAAATTCCTTTGCCAGCTAAGTTTCCAGTATGGAAAGAAGAGAGTGATCTGAGAATTGTTCAGGAAAACCCATTAGTCTCAAATTGCTCCTTCTCGAGCAATTTTTCAATGTGAGCTGCTTGCTGTTTTACTTGCTGCTCTAATGCCTCTAACGTCTCCTTCAGTGGCAGGGCTGCATCCTCGAGATCTGAGACATGAGTCTCAAGCTCTCCTAAATGGCTGGTTGAATCAGTCATGAAGGAGTCCAGCTGAGTTGCAGTTGCTCAGACATCCGACCAAGTCGGGGCTCTAGGGCCCTTTCCACTGCAGCAGTAAATTGTTGGAGCTGCGCATCCACAAAAAACCAGGACGCCCGTGAGAGGCGCCGTCATTTTAGAGTCTGTAGGCCGGGACAGATCTTTCTCTTTTTTAGCCCCTTTAGGGGACATAATCGCGCCCGAGTTTTTATAAATGTGTCCATAAGCTGAGGGTTAAAGGAGGAGAGGTGAGCTGCATAAAAGCAAATTGATTATCACAAGGTAAGAGGGATGTGAGCATGTAGGAACCCCAGAGAGGCCACGGGCACGTAATTTCCCCTCAGTGTATCACATGGTCTCCTACATTGCTGTTTCTAATGTGCAGAAGCCATTAGTATAGGTTCATGCTAATAATTTGCACCTCTGTCTGGATGCCTGGGTTCGTAACACACTTCCCATTTGTCCGCCTGGCGATGACGTCAGAGGGCGGATCAGTGAGAGGGAAGGGAACCCAGGACCAGCCAGCGGAGGTGAGTACAGAATCGCCCCCTCCCTCCGAGTTGCAGGCCCCCCTCTCCTCCTCCCCCTCTCCTCTGAGTTCCAGCCCCCTCCCCTCCGAGTTCCATGCCCCCTCCCTCCCTCTCCTCCCCTTTGAGTTGCAGGACGTCCCTCTCCTCTCCCCTTCGAGTTGCAGGACGTCCCTCCCCCCTCCCCCTCGAGTTGCAGGACGTCCCTCCCCCCTCCCCCTCGAGTTGCAGGACGTCCCTCCCCTCGGAGTTCCAAGCCCCCCCCTCCTCTGAGTTCCACGGCCCTGCGCCTCCCTCCCTCTCTCTCTCTCCCCTCCGAGTGCAAGCACAACCTGTCCTCCGGCAGCCCCTCGCCCTCGCCTTCCTGCGTGCCGGCTGTAATTTAAAAATTCTTACCTCAGGGTCCGGCATCTGCAGTGAAAGCGAGCGGTGCTTCAGACTGCCTTCCCATGTGTCTCAGCTCTGCCTCTGGTCCCGCCATCATTTCCTGTTTCCAGAAGGGCGGGACCAGAGGCAGAGCTGAGACACATGGGAAGGCAGTCTGAAGCACCACTCGCCTTCACTGCTGACGCCGGACCCCGGGGTAAGAATTTTTAAATTACAGCCGGCATGCAGGAAGGTGAGGGGCTGCCAGAGGACAGGTCGTGCTTGCACTCGGAGGGGACAGAGAGGGAGGGAGGCGCGGGGGTCTGGAACTCAGAGGAGAGGAGGGGTGTGGGGGAGAGGAGGGAAGGGAGGGGCGTCCTGGAACTCAAAGGGGAGGGGCATCCTGGAACTCGAAAGGGAGGGAAGGGAGGGGGTCCTGGAACTCGAAGGGGAGGAGGGTCCTGGAACTCGAAGGGAAGGTCAGGGGAGGGGGTCCTGGAACTCGAAGGGGAGGGGAGGGAGGGGTACTGGAACTCAAAAGGGAGGGGGGGTCCTGGAACTCAAAGGGGAGGGGGCAGGGGGCCTTGGAACTCGAAGGGGAGGGGTGCCTGGAACTCGGAGGAGAGGGAGGGAGGTAGGGGGCATGGAACTCGGAAGGGAAGGGGGCTGGAACTCAGAGGAGAGAGAGGGAGGGAGGGGGGGCGTGGAACCTTGCTAGCACCCTTTTCATTTCTTTCGGAAACGGGTCTCTTTTACTGGTGTCTACTAAAACATAGATTAGTAAAAAGGTCCATAAGTTTTCCTATGAAAAAGTCATAATATTTAAAAAAAAAATTTTTTTTTGCAAAATTTGTGCTTCAAAGAAATTTATCTAGTATTAAAATAAACAGACATCACATATATTTATTCAGGGCTTATTTTAGCAAAGCCATTTTCTACTTTATACATCAGCATCTAAATCATCACCGTTGGCAAATTGGTAAATTGCTGTTAATCTCTAAGAGGGAGAGCATATATTAATATCTCCAAGTTGTACCCTCAGGGATAAACAGTGGCTTTCACCAGATCTGCCTTAATAACAGTCTGACTTTCTCCAGGAGCTTGTTCAAACCTTATTTTAAATTCAGCTATGCTACTTTTACCACATCCTTCAGCAGCGAGTTCCAAAGCTTAACCATGTACCAAGTGAAAATGAATATCTTATCAGATTTGCTTTAACTGCTCTACTTAGTAACTGTGGTAATAGACTAGTGGATAGGACTGGGCCTTTAATAAATACAGCCACACTGGGATTAAAGGTAAAAGGAAAATATTTATTTACATGCAGAGAAGCCTATAATTTGTTCTCTCCACTTCTTAAAGTCACAAACTCTCTCTCCCATGGCCTGCTCTGGTAGGCCCAAGGCACACACTTGATTGTCCCTCCACCAGGCAACCTAACCACCTTGTCTCTTTCTCAAATCCCCAGCGTTCCAGTGTCAGTATTTCACATTGGGCACCACTTGATACTGACTTCCCATGTGACACCATCTTCTAGATTGTAAGACAAACTTGTCCTACCTCAAATCCACTTCTGCTCTGTCACTTACGGGGTAGAACTCCTTGCTAAGGCCACTCTTCCCAGATACTGCAGCCCTGCTTGCCACACTCTTGGAGTCCTCTGTGCTCAGGGCCTATACAACTCCATATATGCTGCAGTCCTAAACAGAGCTACTAGATGGAGCTGTGGTGGGGGAGCCATCTTCCTTGGTAGAGACAGAATCTTTATTACTAGGAAAAGTAACCAACTGAGACGGTTAAAAAAAAAAGGTTATTGCAATTATTATAAAAAGTAAAGCACAGCATGTGAGTAGAATAAAAGATTTTTCCACCACCCGCTATCCAAACAAATACATGCTGTCCTACAGAGGTGTCACCCTGGTTAGCATTATAGTTTCTGATGTGGTGTCTGTGTAGATTCAATCTCGACTTAAGTGTTTAGCCTGTCTCTCCAACATAGCATACTTTTTTGCATTTTTTGAATTGAATAATATACACTACATTTAAAGAAGAGCATGTGTAGGATCCCCGTATGTACTTTACTCTTTCAAAAAAGTATGAATACTACAGGACACACCATGAAATTACTAAGTAAATATATTTAAAACAAATTGTAGAAAATACACATAGTTAAGCTCATTGCTGGAGAATGTGTTAAAAGCAGTTAGCTGGGTTTAAAAAGGTTTGGACAAATTCTTGGAAGAATAGTCAATAAACCATTATTAAGGTAGCCCTGGGAAAAGCCACTGAGTAGCCTTGGGAGTAAGAAGCATGGCATTTGTAACTTTTGGGGATCCTATCAGATATTTGTGACCTGGATTGGCCACTGAGTTAGATGGACCTTTGGTCTGCCCCAGTATGACAGTTCTTATGTTCTTGAGTTTTGCAGTTGATGTGCTTATTGGAAGCTTGTTGGGGTAATGGTACTCTGGGGGGTTAAGTCTGACACAGGATTACTGAGAGGCAGAGGCTACACCAGCCTTAATAGAGGGAGTGTTGTCAGTGAAGTCTTGCTTTCTGTCTCCATCTGCTGGCAGGATAGCAGATACACAAGCATCTGGACTGGTCTTGCAAAACTCAAGGTAAGGAAAATGACAGGTAAAATTACGGTTCCTTTTTCTCTCTTATTCCTTTCACTGCTTGACATAACCTCTTCTTCAACAAGAGGGCAGCTGCTTCACAAGCTTCCCTTCTGTTCAGTGTTAGGCTGATGTTCACGTTTAGGAGAAACAAAATACACTATAATCTCTGACAGCCCGATGCTCAAAAGCAAACACGGGCGCTACAAGCCATTAGTGCCATACTAAAGCAAACGCAGGTGCTAGAGGTCATTACTGCCGTACTAGCACCTGCATTTACCTGCGCAGAATGTTCAGAGGCCTGGAGCATGGGAACAAAAAAGTGTGTAGACGAACAGTGCAAGTAGCATGCTAATGTAGTCAAGCACATGTAAATGAGGTCGCTTTGTATTCCTCCTCAATGCTCAGAAAAGAGCGCCCAAAACAAACTGTCTTACCGCTGCAAAAAATAACGACAGGTCGAAGCGTTAAGGTTTTGGAAGAGTGGATTTCTCATGTTTTTTTCTTCAAAATCTGCTGGTTTTGATTGCTTTTGGAAGCAGAAGGAAGCCTGTGCGAGCCCTAAAGTGCTGGCTGTGAGAAACTAATATGCACAAGTCACAGCAGACCCAAAAGTGAAAGCGCACATTGGCGTCTGTTTCCTGCATTTATAAGTGTAAAAAAAAAATTAAAATGCTTATATTAAGGCCCAGTGATGGCCCTATCATTAGGCCAACTGAGGCAGGGGCCTTAGGTGGCACTCTCCCCTTCCCTCCTCAACCCTCTTCCCCACGTTTACCTTTTTTCATTTCCAAAAGGCGGCAGTGACAGCAGCAGCGATTCCCATAGATTGCCCTGCCACCAGCACCAGCCTCTTCTCCCTACTGCGCCCGCCTCTTGATATAACTTCCTGTTTCCTCAGAGGCAGGTCGCAGTAGAGCGAAGCGTGGCAGGGCAGCCTATGGGAACTGGAAAAGAAAAAAATAACATAAATGTGGGAAGAGGGTTGAGGAGGGAAGGGGGGAGATGCCAGACCGGACGCAGGCAGCATCTCATCCCTGCCTTGGGCGGCAGATTGCCTTGGGCCGCCCCTGTTAAGGCCGCAGAAAACAGATGCCAAAGTGTGTTTGATGTTTGGGTTTTGCCAGGAGCATGCACACAGGAGCAGAGCTTACTGCAGTACTCCTCTGTATATGCGCCAAGAACAAGCCTCCCGCTGAACTCCCTAATGCTCAATAATATGAGTGCGCCTATATTTGCATCTCATTAGCGTTGAGCATTAGGGAGTTGTTCTTTGGTGCTGTTCCAGCTGTATTTTTATGGCGCTGTTTGAAATAGTGCTGGAGTTTTGAGCATCAGCCTATGAGTATTTTAGATCTATGTGATTGACACACTAAATAAAAATGTACCCGTCCTTAGGGTGACCAGCATTTGCAGGAATCATACAGAAATAGAAATAGCGTGTATGATTACAATAAAGGCCACATTTTTTTAGATCAATATCACTTATGTGTGTGTGTGTGTGTGTGTGTGAGTGAGTACAGATACATATACAAACATAATTCCTTTATAAATATAAAATATATAAAAACATCTGTATGTGTGTGGTGTGTATTATATTAAATAAACACAATACATGTCTGTGTGTATTTCTTCTTCAGACATGGTGTCTGCAAGCTGCTTGTGAGAAGTGACTGTACCAATATATGAAACCTTCACATACTGGGGAAGCTTCTCTGAGAAATAATGTTAAAGAATGAAAGACGGGGTTGTAAAGCCTGTGAAGTTCTATGACTGCTGGGAATGCATACATCGTTTTTTTTTTTTCTTACAGAATCAATGATGTCATTTGCCGGCAGATGAGGGCTGGGAAGCACTGCAGGTTGTGTATGTAATAAAAAGGCACTTGACAGCACAGCCAGCCAAAAGCACACGAGAAAGAGGGAGAAACTAGACCTACTGGATTTCGAAAGGCAAATCGTCATCATCTGCATGTCCATGGGGGAAGGACGGATCAGCCGCAGCAAAAGCTCCCATGTGAAAGCACGGTGAAAGGGGGGACAATTTCTGCACCGATTGCCGGTCAGCTTGGCCCTTTCTTCACGGATTGCTCTCCGCCCAACAGCGATGACTTCGGCGGAGCAGACCGTTACGTGGCTGATAACACTGGGGGTGCTGGAATCGCCCAAAAAGACGATCTCAGATCCGGAGGGATTTTTGCAATGTTCTCTGAAAGACGGGGTGGTCCTCTGCAGATTGTTAGACCGGTTGCTTCCTGGTTCTATAGACAAAGTAAGTGCATTTGTCTTCAACTCCCGATCTCCCCCTCCCCCAAAACAATCGCAGCGAACCGTGCTTGTATCTGGTAACTAGATCCATCTCCTCCCGCCCCCTACGGATTTTCCTAGAGGTCACAGCCCCATGTTATGTTATGTATTCATACTACACACCCAAGATACATTGTCACGAATCATTAAAAAAAAAAAAAACGTACCAAAATGTAGTCTTGCGACTGTAATTTTTTTTGTTGGGGGGGGGGGGGTGATATAACAGTAGAAATGGAGAGCACATTTCTCCTAAAAAAGAAAGAACCTTTCAGGGGATGGAAAGAAATCCTTCCACAAGTGCTGTACTGCAATAGCAGCTGAGCCTACACAAAACACGCACATGGGTTAAAACCCCGGAGCCATTCTGTATCCTGCTAACACTTGAGGTGAAGCAATCGCACTTAAGACTTACGCACATCTCCTTGTGCAAATAGCAGCGGAGAGCCTGCAAACTGCAGCCGCAAAGTGCGTGCTTTGGGTTGTGAATACCAGCTGGAAGGGTCCAGCCCTGTGTGAAACGATACAGCGCTAGCAAAGGCGCCATTGTCAGTGTAACATTAACATTAAGATTAAGATATAGCAAGACTGGCTGGCAAGTCACTTTTAAAGAGGCAGTATGTCCGAGTGGGTTCCCCAGGACTGTCAAATCGTTGGTTCCTTTCATTGCCTGCGTTGTTCTGTTGCAACAGTTATTATTTAAAAAAAATGTTTACAGATTGTTATATTTTCCCCCTTTTACATAAGCCATGGCATAGAAGTTCATGCTACCTGAAAAGGAAGCTTGTGAAAACAAAAATTTTATCATTCAAATATTTTCCTCAAGGATTTTGTGTCACCTTTCAAGTCAATTTATGGGCCTCCAAGCAGGCCACAACCTATATATCTGACAATATTGCTATCAAGGATTTCTAAAGAGGTTTTTTCCCCCCTTAATTTCAGGAAAATATAGTGTGGATGCCTTATTAGGCCAGTTGATTACATTGAAATAAAGGCTAACAAACATAATAAAAGGAGATAGCTTCTTTTTTTTTTTTTTAACTACCTTAACACATTTCTTGACCAGCTTTTAGGTGTTACATTCCCGTTCTCAGATGCACTGTTTTGACTTTCTGTTTTAGAAATGTAATTTTAGAAGAGGAATTCAGAACAATTGCTATAAGACACAAGAAGTTACAATGATCACTTAGAAATGATGCAAACTGATTTAACAGCCATTTGGGTTGTTAAACTCAGGACTAAAAATAATTCTCATGTTTTTCTGTTACCTTCTCTTAGCACTCTAACATATCAACCTCCCCCTGCCTTCATCTTCACACTGCCCTTGTAATGTACTTTATGATTCACTTGTATTTTGCAATATTGTCATCTTTTGCTCAGAATTGCTCATTCTTTTTGGATCTGAGGAACAGAATATTAATCCCTCAATATTATTCAATAAGGGCCCTGTTTACTGAGCCACACTATAGGTGTGCACACTTTTTAGCATGTGCAAATGATAGAGACACTCATTATATTCCTATGGGTGTCTCAAGCATTAGCGCATGCTAATTTTTAGCATGCGCTTAAATGTGTGCGCACCTACAGCATGGCTTGAACACAGCCCTTAATGTGTTAATAGTTCAGTAAAAAGGTATCACCTTATCAGCAAGATTTAATAAAAAGCATTACCACATTATACCCGATTCTGTAAAGGTTGCCGAAAATTGCGTGTGCAAATGTAGTCACAGTTCCGATTTGCACGTGCAATGTAATAGGATAAGGAGCCAATTAGTGCCAATAATTGGCTTTTTAACAAGCAATTATCAACATTAATTACATTTAATTGGGTGTTATGAGCGTAAAGTTAGGCATGGGATCCATACCTAAACTTTACGCATGTCCCAAAAAAGGGGGCACGGAAAGGGGATGGTCATATGTGTTTTGGGGTGGAATGGAGGTGTGGCTTTGAGTTATGTGCATAATTACAAAATAATGGCGCTCCATATGTAAATTTAGGCACGGGTATTTGCACCATGTTTTCATTGGTGCAAATGGTCATGCCTAAATTTACGTGCATTCATAACGCTTAAGCATTATTCTACAAAAAACGTTCTGAACTCTAGGCACAGTTATAGAATAACACTTAAGGGGTCTTTTTTCAGCACCAATTTTTTCAGTGCCATTTACTGAATGTACCCCTATAAGGGCCCTTTTACTAAAGCTTAGCACATGCTAACCAGGGCTGCTAGTAGTAGGGGCAAAATTCCCTGGGCCCGGCTTCCAAGGGGGTACCTGGTCTATTTCTCTCCTGCGCCTGTGTGTTGGCTGGGACCCGGATTATTGCATTAACTCAATATCCCTGGATATTGCAAACTGTCTCTTGGTGGCCCTGATGCTAACGGACATTAGTGTGCGGTAAGTGCCACGTGACCAATAGGTATAAAACAGAACATGTGCAGCATTTAGCACTAAACTTTATTAAAAGGTCCCCATAGTTCACTGATGCACATTAATTAATGATGTTTACTGCCTGTCCCATTTTATGCAAGGAGACCTATTTACTGTTGTGGGGAGTAATTTTCTAAAGGGGTTTCCAGTTGTAAAGCCAGTTTTACATGTGAAAAAGACCTTTCATGACAATTGTATGGGCTTTTACATGCTTACAAATATATGAGGCAACACAATTGCATGCCATGTGTAAGGCATGCTCAGGGGCATAGTTTGGGTAAAGCAGAGCCAGAGGTACAATGTACACCCATATTTTATTAAAAACTAGTATAAAAGGCCCGTTTCGGTAGGCAATGAAACGGGCGCTAGCAAGGTAATCCCCCCCTGCAGCGTCCTTCCTGTCTCCCCTGCCCCCCCTGCAGCCACCCATCTGGTCTCAGGACCCCCTCCCCACCAACCCTCCTCTGCCCCTGCAGCCACGCATGTGCAGCGGCCCTCCTCTCTTCCCTGCTCCCCCTGCAGCCACCCATGTCCAGCGACTCTCCTCTCCCCCTGCCCTCCCTGCAGCCACCCATGTCCAGCAACCCTCCTCTCCCTCTGCAGCTATCCATGTCCAGCGACCCTCCTCTCCCCTGCCCCCCTGCAGCCACCCATGTCCAACGACCCTCCTCTCCTTTCCCCTTGCCCCCCCTGTAGCCACCCATGTCCAGCGACCTACCTCTCCCCTGCTCCCCCTGCAGCCACCCATGTCCAGCGACCCTCCTCTCCCCCTGCCCCCCCTGCAGCGTCTCTTCTGTCTCCCCTGCCCTCCCTTGCAGCCACCCATCTGGTCTCAGGACCCCCTCCCCACCTCCCTCTTCCCTGCCCCCCATGCTGTCATCCATGTCCAGCGACCCTCCTCTCCCCCTGCAGCCACCCATGTCCAGCGACCCTCCCCTCCCCCTGCCCCCCTCCAGCCACACATGTCCAGTGACCCTCCCCTCCCCCCTCGGCGCATCACCCAAACTCCTACCCCCCCCCCCAGCGCATCACCCAAGCCCCTACCCCCCCCCCCGGGCACATCAACCCCTCGCCACCCACAGCCACCAATACTAACGCTGTCCGGCCGCTGCTGCGTCTCCTGTTGAGCAGCAGCGGCCGGTACAAAAAGAAAAAAGCCAAAAAAAGATTTTAAACCTGAAACACGGCTCCATAGACAGCCATCTGGCATTGGCTGTCATCTCTGCAGATGCTCCTCCTCTCCCCTCTGACGTCACTGCGCTCCTCCTGGGTCTTCCTGCAGGGGCAGTGACGTGGAGGGGAGAGGAGGAACGGCTGCAGTGACGACAGCCAATGCCAGATGGCTGTCTATGGAGCCGCATTTCAGGTTAAAAATCTTTTTTTGGCTTTTTTCTTTTTGTACCGGCCGCTGCTGCTCCACAGGAGAAGCAGCAGCGGCCTGACAGCGTTAGTATTGGCGGCTGCAGGTGGCGAGGGAGTTGATGTGCCCGAGAGGGGGGGGGGTAGGGGCTTTGGTGATGCGCCGGGGGGAGGGTCTTGGGTGATGCGTCGAGGGGGGGGTAGGGACTTGGGTGCTGCGCTGGGGCTTGCCTTGGAATCAGCTGTCAGTGACATCATTGACGTCAGTGCATTCTAAACTGCCTAGCAGACCACCTCCGAGGGAGCCACGGTACCAGGCACATTAGAACGTTGGAGGTGAGAATTATTATATAGGAAGTGAGCACATGTGTGGAGTAGGTGCAAATGTGGGCGTTGGCCTTTGCACGCTATTGGGGCTGGTTCTGGAAGCACTGTTTCTGCTTAGTTCTGCCAGTGGGGGGTGCTTTTTCATTACCACATTTCAAATAGTGAGGGACAGGCAAGTTCTACAGGACTACAGGGAACCTGCCTGTCCTTAGTGATTGAAAACACAATACTGAAGTACCACCCTCCACTGCCAGCAATGCAGTTGGAGGACTCCCACTCAGATTAGAGGGAACAGTGTCTAGAAGCTTGTGTTGCTGTTATAAAATAAGAAATAGGCACCTTTTTAGACTTCGCACATGGGCATCTTGTTTTAAAATCCTGCCCAAATCGTGCTTTCAGTGTTAGCAGAGTCTAACACAATAGCGCACTGTTGTAAATCTAACCCTATATTGTATATCTTTTGTTAACTTTTATTTCCAGGAAAATATAAACATAAGCTTTCAAATTAGTTTTCATGATCAGCAGGTAGAGACATAGATCCTTTGTAATATGTTGAACTGTATTGATGGGTACTGAGTTCCATTTAGAGATTTACAAAAATATATATCATATCATATTGTATATATATCTTCTTATTTTAAGCAAACTACAGGAGCAATAGATAGTGTTCAGGGGGCCTTAACTGTATAACAGAGTTAATTTTAAGCTCTGTTAATGTGCTATTTTTGGAAATGTCAAGTAATCACTTCATGAGTAATTAAAGGCAGAGGCTAGAGTCTCCATTTGCAGGGCTCTGAGTCAAATCTTTTTCAGAGAGCAATCAGTCTATATTAAATGAAACAAGGCTTAAATACAGAAATTAGTCTATATTTCATGAGAAACGGCTTAAACTTTTAAGAAATTCCCAGCACTACATGAAGTTTATATTTCTTTACCCTATAATTCTCTGAAGGATAGCTTTTAATTGTAATAAATAGGCGTGGTTCCACCAGCCTGACTTTAATTTGGTCTTAAAGATTTAATGCAACTTAATCTGCTAAGGTTTCGTGAACTGTTTATGAAAATCTAATTTAGGACTAATGTACAGTAGTAATTAAGACCTGTTTTACCTAGAGCAGTGGTTCCTAAACCTGGTCCTGGAGGCACCCCAGCCAGTCAGGTTTTCAGTATGTCCACAGTGAATATCCATGAGATAGATTTGCATGCAGTGGAGGCATTACATGCAAATCTCTCTCATGAATATTCATTGTGGGTATCCTGAAAACCTGATTGGCTGGGGTGCCTCCAAGACTAGGTTTGGGAACCACTGACCTAGAATGTTGCCCATTTCAATATTATGTTTATGCTGCTATTAGAGGGTAATTTTATAAAAGACTGCTTAACTTGTGCAGCATAGTTTGGGGCCTTTTTACTAAGGCATAGTAGGCCTAACACGGTCCTACCGTGTGCTAAAAGGGCACTACCATGGGACACGCTGAGGCGTCCTGTAGTAGTTTCTCACTCAGCACAGGCTAATCCCACACTGGAAAGTATTTTTTATTTTCCAGCGTGGGAGGTGTGTCCATGGATGGAGAGTAGGCATGCCTGCGCTAATCAGGTAGCGCAAGCATATTACTGTATGCTACCTGATTACCGCAGGAGTAGCGCGGGAGCCCTTACCACCTCCTAAATAGGTGGCGGAAAGGGCTCCCGCGGTAATCGCCAGTCACTAATGGAAGATAAAACAACAAGGCAGACATTGTAAAAAAACACAATTTTTATTAAAAGATTAAAACTCCCAGAAATTTAACATAAAGTGCCCGACATGGCCATGTTTCACCAGTGGGTCATTTACTGTGACCCATTGCCCCTGACGGAGCCATTTTATACTGGTGAAACATGGCCATGTTGGGCGTTTTATGTTAAATTAGTCTTTTAATAAAAACTGTGTTTTTTTACAAGGTCTGCCTTGTTGTTTTATCTTCAGTATTGGATTTGGCGGACCACCTGCCTTGCTGCTTTTTCACTCACTAATGGGAAAATTAGCGAGTGGCTATTACAATAAAATATAGCATGGCAGCCATTTTATAGCTGCGCTAAAAGTGACCATAGAGTACAGTAAACCCATGCGCTTACACCAGTGCCAGCCACTTTTTAGCGCAGCTTGATAAAAAGACCCCTTTCTCTCTGAAGATTACTTCACAGAAAGTACATGCGCACATTTATCCTGCTATTTAGTTTGCACAAATTTCCCAGTTTATTTTACACACATATGATCCACATCGCTTACAAATTATTCATAAAGCCCAGAAATTTGATCATGTCACACCCTTTCTGAAGGAATCTCACTGGCTCCCTATCCAGCTTATAATCGAACGAGAAAAACGCCCAAGTTCCGACCTAAATCGGGAGATGGGCGTTTATCTCACAAAAACGAATAACGCGGTATAATCAAAAGCCGAATTTGGGACGCTTTCAACTGCACTCCGTCGCGGATGCGGACAAAGTTGACGGGGGCGTGTCGAAGGCGTGTCGAAGGCGGAACTGGGGCGTGGTTATCGGGCGAACAGAGATGGGCACCCTTTCGCCGATAATGGAAGAAAAATATGCGATTTTAGCGAGAATTTAGGGCACTTTTCCTGGACCCTGTTTTTCCACGAATAAGGCCCCAAAAAGTGCCCTAAATGACCAGATGACCACTGGAGGGAATCGGGGATGACCTCCCCTGACTTCCCCAGTGGTCACAAACCCCCTCCCAGCACAAAATATGACGTTTCACAACTTTTTATTTTCACCCTCAAATGTCATACCCACCTCCCTGGCAGCAGTATGCAGGTTACTGGAGCACTTATTAGGGGGTGCAGTGGACTTCAGGCAGGTGGACCCAGGCCCATCCCCCCCCAACCTGTTACAATTGTGCTGCTTAATGCGTTAGTCGTCCAACCCCCCCAAACCCACTGTACCCACATGTAGGTGCCCCCCCTTCACCCCTTAGGGCTATAGTAATGGTGTAGACTTGTGGGCAGTGGGTTTTGAGGGGGATTTGGGAGGCTCAACACACAAGGGAAGGGTGCTATGCACCTGGGAGCTCTTTTACCTTTTTTTTTTTGTTTTGTAAAAGTGCCCCCTAGGGTGCCCGGTTGGTGTTCTGGTATGTGAGGGGGACTAGTGCACTACGAATCATGGCCCCTCCCACGAACAAATGCCTTGGATGTATTCGTTTTTGAGCTGGGCGCTTTCATTTTCCATTATCACTGAATAACAAAAACGCCCAGCTCACAAAGTAGCGAATAACATATGGGCGTCTATTTTTTTCGAAAATACGGTTGGCTCCGCCCCTTCACGGACCCGTTCTCGGAGATAAACGCCCATGGAGATAGGCGTTTTCGTTCGATTATGCCCCTCCATATCTCATCGAATCACTTATAAGCTGCTACTTATAGTTTTCAAGGTCTTGACTTCTAAAGAACCCCTTTACCTTTACTGCCTACTGCTTCCATACTCACCATCACGTTCTCTTTGCTCTCAAGATCAAAATCTACTTATCGTTCCAACCTATAAACAAATCTGCCATGAACACACATCCGAATCTCAATATTCTCAGTCCAAGGCCCATACCTCTGGAATCTCTTACCCACTTATTTGCGACATCAGACCTTGCACTTAACCTTTAAATCGGACCTCAAAATGTTTCTTTTTCAAGATGCTTTCAGTTAATCTTTAATTGCAGAATGCTCAGCGAATTACCAAAAGCACCCTTGTCGTTCTCTCCCTCTCCCACTTTCTCTCAACAAGATGGAGTTGCTACCCCTCTCCTCACTTTCAGTTGTCTGTTGATACACACGCTTTGTTACACTCTACTTTTTAATACTGAATACACTGTAAGCCGCCTAGATGGTACTCCCAACTGGCAGATTAGTAAATGGAAATGGGTCTTGATATACCGCCTTCCTGTGGTATTTTGCAACTACATTCAAAGCGGTTTACATATATACAGGTACTTATTTTGTACCTGGGGCAATGGAGGGTTAAATGACTTGCCCACAGTCACAAGGAGCTGCAGTGGGAATCAAACCCAGTTCCCCAGGATCAAAGTCCGCTGCACTAACCACTAGGCTACTAAATGTTAATAAAACTTGAAAAAAATTTAAACTAGTAGAAATATATGCAGAAATGCTGATCCCCACCCCCCCCGGAATGCCTCCATGCAGATTGGATAGACTTATGCATACACAAGTTGTGTGCACAAAAGTTTAGGGGCATATACTCACAGGGCCCTATTGTCAGAAAATGCTGAGCTCCTAAATTTATGTTCCTAAGTTAGCCACCTAAATTTGTGCCCTGTTTTCAGCCAAACTCAGTAGTATAACTTCTCAGTTGAACATTCTTCTTAATTTAGGGGTCCTTTTACCAAGCTGTGGTAAAAAGGGCCCTGAGCTGGTGGCAGGGGCTGTTTTTGCCGCGCACTGCGGCCCTGTTTACCGCAGCAGGTAAAAAAAGCTGAAAATGGCCATGGCCATGCAGTAAGATTGCTCTTACCACATGCCCGTGCAGGGACAGCACTTACTGACACCCACTGAGGTGGCGGTAAGGGCTCTCACGCTAACCCAGTGGTAACCAGGTACCTCGTGGCATTGCCTGATTACCACCTGGTTAGTGCTGCGCTAAAAAATATGGGCCGATTTTCCATAGCGCTCGAAATTGGGGCTGGAACTACCAACACGCGCCAACATTGGGCCGGCGGTAGCTTCAGATTAGCGTGCAGTAAGCCAGCATTGAGTTTACCGCTGCTTTGTAAAAGGGCCCCTTAGGAGCTTAGAGATTGATATTCAGCTGGTGGCGCTCAGTGTGTTGCTGACTGCTGCCAGTGTTATGCCCGGAAATTCAATGCTGGTCCATGTCTGGGCTTTGGCATTGAATTTCTGGGTTTGCAGAGCCGGCTAATGCATAGCTGGTTAAGTGTGATATTCAACACTGCATAAAGACAGGACTGACTTTTATGCATTCCTATTTATACAGTGATCTTGGCCAGTTACGTGCTGAATAAGGCAAACGAATGGCAGACTTAAATTTATGAGCATAACTTCTAAGGGGTCGATATTCAAAGCGATTTAGCCATCCAGAAATGGATCCTGGCCAGTCATGGCTTTTACACACTGGTGGGGGGAGATGCTCAAAGCAAACCGGGCTTGCAACATTTAATTTAGACTGGTTTCAGCCAGTCTTAATGAAACGTTATTGTGTCTAATGCACAGAGGCTTTTGGCCACTGCTTTACTGTATTTGGAAGCAATGACTGAAAGTCTCATGCTAATGAGCTTGCTAGTGTTAAAACGAGTTCATTAGCAATTCCGTTCAATGCACAGAAAACCAGTGCACGGAAAACCCATGCCTTAGCGGATTAAAACTACAGACAGCTCTGGAGTTGTAATTGGGGTCCCATGCTAACTTTCCTGTCAGTGGACCCCCCTCCCAAAACTTGAAAGCATCCCTGCTGGTCCCCTAGATCCCCCCCCCCGAATTTGAAAGCATCCCTGGAGGTCTGATGGACCCCCTGACCCCCCAGAACTTAAAAGCAGCCTTGGTGGTCTGGTGGACCCTCCAATCCTCATAAAAATGCCTTGGTAATCCAGCAGGTCCACCGACCCCCTCCTAATTGAACACTGGCCCTGGTGGTCTAGTGTAATCCTATCCTTCCCCTCTCCAAATTCCTTGAGTTGGAGGCAGGAGGAAGGCCTGCTCCCTCTTGCCTCTAGACCAGTGATGGGCAACCTTTTGAGCTTGGTGTGTCAAAATTCGCCAAAAAACCGAGCATAACTCGGGTGGTGTGTCACTTTGAGAAAAAAAACCATAATTTCGCGATATTTATAGTTTAAATAACAAAAATGTATAATTGTAATATAAAACTGTATTTAATAAACCAAAAACTAATTATTTAACTTACCTACTTAGTGACGTCTTTGTTCATCTGTCAGTCGGTTTCTTTTGTTGGTCTTGATATTATTTAACTTGTGTGGGGTGCCATGAACTAAGATAAGTGAGGGGGAGGAGGAATTCTTTAACTAATCTGCCTATTAGTGACTTTTTTGTTGCTGAATTTCATTGGCTAAATCTTCAATTGAAGGTTGGTATTTTGTACACTTCAAGCCCAAGCAAGCGCTACTAACTTCATCTGTCAATCTGTTTCTTTTGTTGGTTTTGATATTATTTAACGCTGAGAATAAGGTTTCACAAAAGTACGTAGAGGGAAAAATTGTGAGTAAAGCCATTGCTATATTTTTCAGGGTGCTAAAAGTGTCTGGTAATCGGATTCAGGCACTCCAAATTTCCTGGTAACTCAGATATTCTCTTAATAATTGCATCTTTATTCTGCATATCGTGAAATAGAACTGGTGCACATCTTAGGAGAGTTTCTTTAATAAATTCTCCCTCACTGAGTGCTTTTCCATGCTGAGCTATGGAGTGAGCAATGCTCAAACTTGCAGATGTTAAATTTGTAGAACCTTTTACAAATTTAAGGATGGACTTAGATTGGCTCTTATAAAAGTGTAGCTGCCTGGAAATGTATTCCTTCCGTTCATCCTCACTTTTTTTTCAAGAGCTGGGAATGATTAGTTTCAAAATGTCTATTTATATTCCACGTTCTGCTTACTACCGTTTCAGTACATAGAACGCAAAATGATTTGCCATTTTTTTCTATAATGCCATACATCTCGGTCCATGTCTCTTGAAAGGGTCGGCTACTGCTACTACCACTTCCTTTACTTAACCTTGGTTTTTTATTTTTTGAGTTCTCCATCAGGGGGGCAGAGACAGAAGATAGAATTATAGATAGCCTGTTAGCCCTAACTAGCCTAACTGACCACCTTATGTAAATTAAGATGGCTGCCGCTATTTCTAATGGCGGGAAACGGCACCCATAGCACATGCCCTCGCCTCTCCCAGCCTCCCCCTCACCTATCTCAATAATGGTGGTCAATTACAAATCCACGACACCCCAGAACAGTAGATTGGATGATGGTTGCTGGTAATGGTGATCACAGGGCCCTCAGAGATGCGTCCCCCACGGCATTCCGCTGCTCTCTGCTCCGCCGGCCGGAAGTGAGGAGCCGGGGCAGAGGGAGCAGCAGGGAGGGAGCCAATAGGAGCGCACACGGCACACCCCCAGCGGGTAAACATGCACCGGGTGATTTCGCCGGGGGGGGGGAGGTCGCGCTGCACCGGGGGGGAGGGGGGGCGCATCGGCGATCCGCCCCGGGTGTCAGCAAGGAACTCCGCTGCTTCTCTGTATGCGGCCACATGCGGCCGCGTGTCACTGAAAATGGCTACGCGTGTCAGTACTGACACGCGTGTCATAGGTTCGCCATCAGGGCTCTAGACCTTCTGTCATCAAAAGGTGGCACCCAGCCCCTATCCGGTGCATGCACTAAGAGGGGCTAAGTACCATATAAGGAAAAAAATCCTGATGCAGCACTAAAGCAGGCAGGCATTAACATTTTGCAAGATAGTGAGGCGGAGGCAGGAATGAGTGAGCAGTACTCCTGCTTCCCAGTCCTAAAGGTGGGTGTGGATTAAGGGGGTCCAGGGGTCCCCTAGGTCATCAGGAAAATGCATGCATGCAGGCTGGACAGTCAGGGGATCTGGGGCTTACTGAACCATCAGGAAGACCTGTTGAAAGGGTCATCTGGGGTAAAGTGTTGGTGTAGACCGTTATTAAATGGACTGGGGAAAATCCACTATTTCTGGGATAAGCAGTATAAAATGTTTTATACATTTTTGGGATCTTGCCAGGTATTTGTGACCTGGATTGGCCACTGTTGGAAACAGAATGCTGGGCTCGATGGACCTTTGGTCTTTCCCAGTATGGCAATCCTTATGTACTTACTAGTAAAAAAGCCCCGTTTCTGATGCAAATGAAACGGGGGCTAGCAATGTTTTCTTCTGTGTGCCAGGGGCGTATCTGAACTGCGGCGGTAGGGGGGGCCAGGGCCAGAGTGAGGGGGCACATTATAGCCCCCCCCCCGCCGCCATTGCCGATCCCCCTCCCCCCAGCCGCTGCCATTGCCAACCCTCCCCCTCCGTTGCTCGCCTACCTTCGCTGACGGGGGACCCCAACCCCCGCCAGCCGAGGTCCGCGTCCTCCTGCCGCTGCCGGCTGCCTTTGGTCCTTTCATTTTTCCACTGAAGCTGGCGCCGACGAAAGTTTCTTTTGAGTCTGACGTCGCTGCACGTTGTACGTGCAGGACGTCAGACTCAGAAACATTTTCTGAGTCTGACGTCCTGCACGTACAACGTGCAGCGACGTCAGACTCAAAAGAAACTTTCGTCGGTGCCAGCTTCAGTGGAAAAATGAAAGGACCAAAGGCAGCCGGCAGCGGCAGGAGGACGCGGACCTCGGCTGGCGGGGGTTGGGGTCCCCCGCCAGCGAAGGTAGGCGAGCAACGGAGGGGGAGGGTTGGCAGCGGTAGGGGGGTCCAGGGCGAAATCTGCGGGGGCCCAGGCCCCTGAGGCCCCACGCAGATACGCCCCTGCTGTGTGCATGTGGGAGTGTGTGTGTCCATGCCCTCTGGCCTCTCTCCCCTCCCCCCTCTGAATCCTTCACTGTTACAGAGCCAGCGATTTGATTTCGTGGTCTGCTGTTTTCCTTCACTGACTGTGTTACAGAGAGGGCGGGGCAGACACTCATAGGGAAACCGGATATCTCGCCCCCTTCACACTTCCGGCTGGAGGCTTCATAGAACGTTGGTGTTGCCTTTTATATAAAGAGATGATTAGTGCAGAACCGGGGAACCTGCATTTGATTCCCACTGCAGCATCTGGTGACTCTGGGCAAGTCACTTAACCCTCATTGCCCCAAGTACAAAATAAGTACCTGTATATAATATGTAAACCACCTTGATTGTAACCACAGAAAGGCAGTATATCAAATCCCATCCCCTTTCCTGTTGCACTTCACCTCAGGTGACCCTTTTACTCCAGCCCTCAGCTGGAATAAAGATTTATGGCAAAATACAAATAAAGCACACAACATAATTTAGCATTTTTTTTTACATTCAAAACAATCTAGAATTTGACCTTTTGCATGCATTTTGCATGCCCACTATGCTACCCTTTAGCGTGGTCATTTTACCACTGATCTTCCTGAACTATAAACTCTTAATACATCAAGAGTAAGATTATCATGGGAAAATTTTGGTAAAACATTGTGCTAAAGGATACAATTTTCATGTATGCTACAAATCCTAGGCATGCAAGAAAACTGGTAATTTGGTCAGAGAGGCCAATAGTACACTGTATAAAAATAAGTATTGTTCACACAGCAACCCAACATTGCTGTGTTGCAATAATGTTGCCTGCGTCAGGGGTCCAACAGTCAAAAACCCCCAATAAACATTAAACATATTAAAAAAATATATAAACATATTGACCAAAAAATGTAAAATTATAGCATAAATGCATCCAAAAGACATACAAACATAAATAATAAAATAATAAAAACCAGCATATCTCACTAAGGTCACATATAAAGGACATAAAAATGCAATAAAACAGAGGTAAACATTTATATAACATTTATCATCAGACAAGTGTAACCAGAGAATGCTTAAAAGAGTCGCCTAGATCTTCAAGCACAATGTTATCAGCACCATAAACACTGCTGAAACACACCTGTGTTGGGTCACTCTGTGATTAATAAATATTTGGATACGGTATATTAGTGGCCTCTCTGGCTGTCTCTACCCCTTTCCTTGCTTGTGTGATCTGTGGAGTTCTGTTCTTCTTCTTCTTTTTTTTTTTTCTTGTAAAATTTCCTGGGTACAACAAGGTAAATTAAGGATATGGCAACCTTAACTCAGAGTTCCTTTGCTTTTGTAGTTTATTGTAGACTAGCTGGAAGGGCTTGTCACAAAATGATGGGTAGATACAGTTTCTCTCTGACATATTTCCACTGTGCTCATGCTAGAGCCTCTTCTGAACAGTCTGCCACCATGCTGACCTCCCATGTGCCATGCTGTGCCATAGCCTGCCTGGGCCCATCATACAGCTGCCAAATGTCTCTATGTTCCTACAGTCTGTATCAATGATAACCTGCACATGCATACTGGTTACCTTGTGTCAGCAAACAATAGCAGAACAATATACAGTGAAACCTCGGTTTTCATCGATAATTCGTCCGAAAACTATCGACGAAAACCGAAACCGACGAAAACCGAGGCAACAAGCAATTTTTTCTTTTAAATGAATAAAAAAGACTAGTGTATAGAATAAATGAGCATTTAACATGGCATTGACCTTTCTGAAGACTCTTCGTGGTGTATGGAAGATGGAGAGATAGGAGCAGAGATTATTGTTTGGAAGGGAGATCCCCCTCCATAAGGACACTATCTGGGGGGGGGGGGGGGTCACTTCCCTTCTTGTTCTTTTGCCACTAGGACCAGCTTCTGGGGGGGGGGGGGGGGGTCACTTCCCTTCTTGTTCTTTTGCCACTAGGACCAGCTTCTGGGGGGGTCACTTCCCTTCTTGTTCTTTTGCCACTAGGACCAGCTTCAGAGTCTGTGGACCCATGCCGCACAAGAAACGTGTCCAAAGAGGTTTGTTTCTGTCGCCTCTTTAAGATTTGCCTAAAATCAGTAGCAGCAGTATTGTGGCAAAATGATGAAATTTGGGTCCTTATGTACCTGCAGGGACTTTGATACAGGCACTCAACCAGCAGCAGCAGCAGTAGTGTGGCAAAATGACAAAATTTGGGTCCAAAAACAGCAGCAGTGTGATCCCACAACCGGAAACAATGCCCCAGAAGAACAACACGTGAGAACGCAAGATTAGCTGCGTGGGCATGCCGATGCAATCCGAGGCGATCGACGAAAACCGAGACGAAATTTTCGCGAAAAAAATCGACGATAACCGAAACCGACGAAATCCAAAGTCAACAAAAACCGAGGTTTCACTGTAATGTAAGATGTTAGTTAAACAGGTTTTCTTTGTTTTGTCTTATTTATGCAGTCCATTCTGTTTCTGATTTTTCTCTTAGTGGAATATGGGTATGCAGCAACTTGTGTGTGCATGCTTTGAGTAACTATTCCAGATGCAGACCCAAGATGCACACTAAATGTTGCATACATTCATATTATAATGCTGTAAGTTTTGGATCCAAATAAATGAGAATCTGCAATAGATTCAGTGCCCAAATTAAACATTACTTTGGAAGAATTGCACATGAAAGGAAAATATTCCTGCTAGATGAAGGGAACAACTGATTGCAGAGTTATTAAAATTAGTTATAAATGATTCATCTAAAAGAGTCTAATTAGTGCACATCCTCTGTGTTACAGTTCTCAATAATGTAGGTACTTTGACATTTTATTTACTAAGGGGTCCTTTTACCAAGGAGCACTAACGGATTTTGCATGTGCTAAATGCTAAGACACCCATTATATTCCTATAGGCGTCTTATCATTTAGCAAGTGCTAATTGTTAGCTCGCACTAAATCCATTAGCACGTCTTAGTAAAAGAACCTGTAAGTTACTTAAAACACATTTATATTCCACTCGTCAAATTGTTCTGAATAGATAACAATAAAACATGCCAATGATCTTCAACTGTATATTTCTTGGGATTGTGATGGGCGGGAGACCCTGGGTTGGATTAAAAACTGTCTAACAGAAGTTTGGCATTGATCAGTCCAAAATGGTTTGTGACTGAATCCTGATAAATCATGGTGATAGGTGGATCAAAGGAGGATCTAGTGGCATCTCATTTTTCATTAAATAAATTCCACCCTTGTTAACATAGTGATATAGTAAATGAGAGTATATAAAGTGAAGTTACTTACCTGTAGCAGGTGGTCTTTAAGGTTAGCAGGCCAGGTATTCTCACATGTAGGTGACATCATCCGAAAGATCCAAGTGCGGTTGCAGACTAGCATATAGCTGCTTCAAGAAAATTCTAGTAGTGTCCCACCGTGGGTGTGGCATGTGTGGGTGCCTTCCTACCCAATGCGTGAGTACAGGTTCCTCAGTCAGGAAATATAGCTAAAGGAATACAACTCTTAGGGGAGGTGGGAGGGTATATGAGAATACCTGGCCTGTTGTCCTTGGAGAACTCCTGCTACAGGTGAGTAACTTCGCTTTCTCCAAGGACAAGCAGGCCCATTTGTATTCTCACATGCGGGAATCCCTAGCTACCAGGCTTACTGAAATCAACAATGCTGAGACAATAGGGACTCAAAATGTCAAGGCCTTTTAATCAATTAACCTGAAACCATATAAATACTAGTTGTGAAGGTGCAGCCTGGAACATAAGAAAACTGGGCCTTTGAGGGTGGAGTTGAATTCTAGACACCAGATTCTGCAGGACTGTCTGACTGAACGGCTGTCATGTTCGGTATCCTGCTCAAGGCAGTAGTGAGATGTGAATGTGTGGACTGAAGACAATGTCACAGCTTTGTAAATCTCCTCAGTGGAGGCTGATTTCAAGTGGGCTATCGACATAGCCATGGCTCTGACATTATGAGCCTTGATATGACCCTCAAAAGTCAGCCCAGCCTGGGCATGTGAAGGAGATGCAATCTGCTAGCCAACTGCAGATTGTGCATTTGCTGATGGCTACCCCTATTCTGTTTGGATCAAAAGAAACAAAAAGCTGCTCCAGATAGAAGGCTAAGGCTTTCTCGCAGTCTAAGATATGCTATACACTTTTGCCAGGATGAACATGTGGTTTTGGGAAAAATGTTGGCAGAACAATTGACTGGTTAAGATGGAATTTAGGGTGTGTTCAAAGAACTAATCTGTTGTGATGAAACTTTGTGTAAGGTGGATCAGCTACTAGGGCCTGAAGCTCACTGACTCTGTGAGCTGAAGTGACTGCCACCAAAATACTTTCCAGGTCAGATACTTCAGATGATAGGAGTCAGGTGGCTCAAAAGGCGCTTTCATCAGCTGGGATCCCATGACACAGTGAGAGGTTTGACTGGGAGCTTTGTCAACAGCAAACCTCTCCTAAACCGAAGAACTAGAGGCTGTACAGATGAACTTACCTCCTACAAGGAGATGGTAAGCACTAATTATACTGAGAAGAACCCTTACAGAATTGGTTTTCAAACCAGATTCAGAGAGGTGCAGGATATATTCAAGCAGTTTTTGTGTAGGACAAATAAGAGGATCTAGGGCCTTGCCCTCACACCAGATGACAAACCTCCTCCAATTAAAAGAGTAACACTTCTTAATGGAATCTAGGAAGCAAGCAAGATTCTGGAGACACCCTCAGGCAGATTCAAGGATGCAAACTCTAGGCTCTCAACATCCAGGCCATAAGAGCCAGGGATTGGAGGTTGGGATGCAGAAGGGATCCCTCATTCTGCATGATGAGGGTAGAAATACACTCATCTCCACAGTTCTTTAGAGGATAACTCCATAAAAAGGGGAAACCAGATCTGCTTCAGCCAATAAGGAGTGATTAGGATCATAGTTCCACAATCTTGCTTAAGTTTCAGCAAACACTTCTGTATGAGAGGACAAGCATACAGAAAGCCTGTCCCGTAACGTAGGAGAAAGTCTTCTGATGCTAGTCTGCCATGTGACCTGCTCCTGGAACAGAACTGGGGGACTTTGTTGTTGAGATAAGTGGCAAAAAGATCCAAGGGGGTGCCCCACTCTCAGAAGAGACCACTTGTGAGATTGCATTACTGTGCTCAGGCTGTCTACCAGGCTGTTGTCCTTTCCTGCTAGGTATGTGGCTCGCAGGACCATCCCATGATGGGAAAGGATCAGAAGGGACCCCATAAGATTCCTCCTCTGAGAAGCAATGAGAGTTCTATTCTGAGTTCCGTGAACGGTCCCAATTGGACTCCTCACAGTACTCAGATTGAACAGATTGAGTCTGTGCCTGCCATGGCTTAGTAGTACTAGGCCTGTGCCCCACAGGATGCTGGGGTGCAGCCTTGCCCTCAAACTCCAGGGAAACTTTCTCCCCCGATGTTGAGAGGTTGAGAGTTGTACTGCAGGGGTCAATGTTGATGGTAGGACCCTCAGGAAGAACCTGGGGCTGAGCTGCAGCTGGCACAAATGCTCTCAAAGTCTGAGCGGTGTGCAGCTGTACCATCTGTGCCAGCTCCTCCCTAAGCATGTCTGAGTACCACTTATTGAAGGTAGGCTAGGAAGCTGGGACAGGGACAGCCTATGAAGGAGCCAGTGCTGAACTGGAAGCGGGATCCTGTCTGCTTCTCAGGTACTGGCAATATCGATGCCCTGGTGTCTCTGCACTGTGTGTTGAAGAGGACTGATGCTGTGCTTCTTGAGCTTCCCCTGACACTGAGCATCATGGTCCTTCAATGCTGATGAAGACAACATTGACCCTGTGCACGTGCTTGGTGTCGAGTCCGATGCTGACTTGTCCTAGGGCCGACTATCAGCGCCCGATGTTGAGGGAGGTGGAGATCTCCTCGATGCCAGTGCTCTCCCAGTGGTAGTTGATGTCTAGGCAGCCATCAAGGTCAGTGCTTCTGTATGTTGATGTATCGGTCTTAGAGGAGTCAAAAAGTCTCTACTGCTGGACCTGACACACCCTCTGTGTCCTGAGCTGCATTTTCAAGCAGAGAGAACAGGATTTAGGGTCATGATTAGGCCCAAGGGATCTGATACAGCAAGGGTGCGGGTCCATCACCAAAATCACCCGATTACATTGGATGCACCTCTTGAAGCCACTGGGGTATCTTCTTGGACTACAAAAATGGGCAGAGCTCATGATGCTCAGGCCTAAGTGGGATTATAGAGCCGCAAAAAAGAAAGAAAAGTTGAAGGGTCAAAAACAACAAGAACTAAGAGGGAAAACAACAAAAAGTGAAACTAAAGCGGGAAAAATACCCAGATGGGAAGGCACTGAAAAAGCAGAGAAAAATGCCCGAGGGGAGACTGCAAAGACACGTCCTCCCTGCTTAGCAGAAAAACAAAGACTGAGGGATCTGTGATCATGCGCAGTGGGATGCTTCTAGAATTTTCTTAAAACTTCTGTACACTAGTCAGTGTCCGCATTGGACTTCATCAGATGATGTCACCCACATGTGAGAATACAACTGGGCCTGCTTATCCTCAGGGAAAGATTTGTATGATCCATCCAGGATGCCCAACAGGCAGTGGTGTGCTGGTAAATTTTTAACAACAGGCTCTCTCCATGGTCCACCTCGGCGCCCCCCCCCATCCACCTCGGCGCCCCCCCCATCCACCTCTGCGCCCCCCCCGTCCACCATGCGCCCCCCACCCAGCTCTGCGCCCCCCCCCAAAAAAAAATTGCAGAGCTGGCTATACCCCGGGGGGGGGGGGGGGGGCGGGGCGGCCAACACATTACACTCTCCAGGAAAAAAAAATTTAATTATCCCAGGTTCCAACCTAATTCATGTTTAATATGGGATAAAATGCCATAAATAAGTAAATAAATATAAACTTTTAACGTTCAGCACCTGATTCTCAAAGTGGACATATTCCAAACACTATAATGAAAATAAAATTATTTTTTTTCTACCTTTGTTGTCTGGTGACTTTGTTTCTCTGATCATGCTGGTCCAGTATCTGATCCTGCTGCTCTTTATCTGTTCCCTTGACTCCATTTCCAGGGCTTCCTTTCCATTTATTTCTTTTCTTTCCTCCTTTCTTCTTCATTTCTGGTCCTCTGCAGACTTGACTGTACAGTGGATCCAACTTCTGCCTATTTTCTCCATCCATGTGCAGTTTCTCTCCTCACTTCCTTTTCCCTCATCTAATCTTCTTCCTCTATCTTCCCTCCATGTCCAGCATTTCTTCTCTCTCCCTTCCCTCCCCTCCATCCATGTCCTGAAACTCTCCTCTCTCCCCTGCCCCTCTCTATCCATCCATACCCAGCAATTCTCTTCTCTCCCCTGCTCCCCTCTACCCACCCATGCCCAGCAGGTCTCTCCTCTGCCCCCCTCTACGCACCCATGCCCAGCAAGTCTCTCCCCTGCCGCCCTCTACCCACCCATGCTCAGCAAGTCTCTCCCCTGCCCCCCTCTACCCACCCATGCCCAGCAGGTCACTCCCCTGCCCCCCTCTACCCACCCATGCCCAGCAAGCCTCTCCCCTGCCCCCCTCTACCCACCCATGCCCAGCAAGTCTCTCCCCTGCCCCCCTCTACCCACCCATGCCGAGCAGGTCTCTCCCCTGCCCCCCTCTACCCATCCAGCGATTCTCCTCCCTCCCCTGCCGCTCCAAAGCATGTCCAAAGATGTTCTTTGCTCCCACCCTCCCCTCCCGCTCCCCTCCGTCTTTTTTTAATTACCTCCGTCGAAGCGTGCGCCATTTAAAGCCCTGCTGCGTGCTGGCCGTCTCCAGGCTTCCCCTACTTGATTCGGATGATGTTCGTGCCTTAGTCCCGCCTTCGTGAAAAAAGGAAATGACGTCAGAATGAAGGCGGGACTAAGGCACGAACATCATCCGAATCAAGCAGGGGAAGCCTGGAGATGGCCAGTATGCAGCAGGGCTTTAAATGGCACGCGCTTCGACGGAGGTAATTAAAAAAAGACGGAGGGGAGCGGGAGGGGAGGGTGGGAGCGAAGGACATCTTTGGACATGCTTCGGAGTGGCAGGGGAGGTAAGCATGGCCTGTGATGGCGCCCTCCTGCCATGTTTACCTCCTGCAATGTAGCCGGCTCGCCCCCAACAACAACCGGCTCGCAAGAGCTGTCAAAATTTAACAAGCGGCTCTTGCGAGCCGGTGCGAGCCGGCTCCAGCACACCACTGCCAACAGGGCAACCAGAGTTGTACCTGCCACTTCGTACAGCTTACACCCCTCTATGCCTTGTTTAAAGAGTGAAGGTCATTTCAATTTTGCTTTGATTCCATTCTCTTTCTACATAGGGAACATCTGTGTTTAGCCCACACATTTTTTAATTCCATCACTGTTTTTGCTCCCATTAGAAAGATTAGGAACTTGGGGGCTATATCTGGATTCTAAGTTGAGTCTTTACTCCTATATGACTAGAGTAGCTAGGAGTGCTTTTTTTTATCAATTAAAATAAGTAAAACAAAATGGAAAAGGTTCTCTTTTTTTGATAGTGGGCTACAATAATCTATGCCTTGGTATCTTCAAGTCTAAACTACTGTAATGCCTATATGTGAGTTACAAAGAAGGCAACTAGATGCTTGCAGTTGCTCAAAATACATCTTCCCAGCTTTCGGTGAGATATGGCCTAAGAGAACACATTTCTCCTTATTTTGAATAGCTACCCTGGTTACATATTGCTGAGAGAGCTCAGTTTAAATCAGGCTGTTTGTTTTTTAAAGCCTTGCATTGATTAGGTCCTAAATAATTACAGGAGAGGCTGTGATAATATGTACAAAGAACTTTGAGATCTCAACAGGAGCTCTTTTGGGCAGGGACTGTCTTTTCTTCATGTTCAATTGTGAAGCGCTGCGTACGACTGGTAGTGCTGTAGAAAAGATTAGTAGTAGTAGTACTAGGTGCTTCTAAGAGTACCTTGGTTAAAACAATGTAGGACTACGAATAGTTGGGCTTCAGCATTCATATGTGTGGCTCCACATTCCTGGAATCAGTTCCTGAATGAGCTGAGGGAAGTTGCCTACCTAGACAGGTTTTAGAAACTCTTCGAGATTTGGTTGTTTCAGCAGACCTTTTGGAATTGGTTAAGTAAGTAATGTTGGAGATTTTAAAAGTTCTGTGATTGTTTATGTTTTAGAAATTAGTATTTTTATAATTAGAAGTGTGTTAGAATTATGTTGATATTATTTAATTTTTGTTTTTCACTTTTATGTGATATTACTTTGCTATATTATTGTATTATCTTGATTTGGTGATGAAATGTTGTGACTGGAATATTATTGTTTGTTATTATTTTTATGTAATTTGGCTTTTTCCAATGTACCTCAGTTAGGGCAGTAATATGATGCAGTGAATAAATGATAAATAAACTAGTAAAAAAGGCCCGTTTCTTAACGCAATGAAACGGGCGCTAGCAATGTAATGAGTTCCTGCCATTAATGTTTCCACGGTTGTATTCTGAATATAATTGTTGTTTACATGTGTAAGATTTCTTTATATACAATAGTTTTTGTGTAAACTGTGTTACAATGTGGTAAAAGTTTTCCTTGTCCAGGCCCTTCAATCAGTTTAACAATCACATCAGAAGAGCTCCTTACTCGTGAGAATGCAACATACAGTTGCCCATGTGAGAGACTGAGAGTGACAGTGTGTTTTACAGACAGTGTAAGAGAGAGATACACAGAGTGATTGTGTGTGTGTGAGTGACAAAGTGATTAAATGTTTGTCTTCCCTTCCGTTCTGTGCACTTGCCTCCACTGATGTTCATACCTCCCTGTATATGATTGTTTGTTAGAGATTCAATCCACTCCACTTCCCTCCTCCAAGTTCCGTTGTGTCTGATTGGTTCTTTATTCCTGTGATGTCGCGTTTGTTTACTTGGCAACTATGCAGTATTCCGTTTCCTCGACGTGAGGGCAGGGACAGTGAGAGCCAATGAAACGCTGAACTACAGACTCACGAACCCTACACTGCCACAGTGCCACGGAGTCAGCTTCAGAATGTTGGAGGTGCTTTTTATTATATATAGGATATTTGGCATGAATCTAAGGGATCCTTCTACAAAGCTGTGGTAAGCACTAATACATGCTTACTGGAGCAAAAAAATGGCTTACCATGGGGCAAGCTGAGGTATCCGACGGTTTTGGGATATGTGCACGCTACCCCCGTACGAAAAAATAAAATGTATTTTTAGCACTGGGGGCAGGTCTGTATTAGAGAGTGGGCATGTTCTGTGCTAATTGTTTAGCACAGCTACATTGCCGTGTGCTAACTGATTAGTAGTGCATTCTTCGTGCATGAGCGCTTACCACCTACATAATGGGTGGCAGTAGGGATTCATGCACTAATGGCCATGTGCTAACGGCAAAATTAACGCATGGCCATTAATAAGGAAAATAGAAAAATTGGCCATTTTACCCCAGCAGTAAAAATTAGCTTTTGTGTGCGGGAATGACCTACGTAAGGCTGTGCTAAGGTCACATTTTACCACTGTTTGGTAAAAGGCCCCTAAAAATATGACACACATACAACATAATATTATATAATTATAAAACAGGTCAAAAGTTATAAAGGCAAAAAGGCTTTTACCTCTTCATAGAATGTCAAATAAACAGACTCTGGGAGTCTTTTACTAAAGCTTAGCTCGAGTTATCTGCAGCAGGGCCCATAGGAATAAAATGGGCCCTGCTGCAGATAACTTGAGCTAAGCTTTAGTAAAAGCCCCCCTCTAATTGCAATAAGCATAGCAAGGTATTTTCTATAAGAATGGACCCACAATGGAAAATATATTTCCTCTCATATGGAATTTAGACATAACCTTTATAAAGGAACAATCAAAAATCTTTGTGAGGAAGACTGCAGCATGTGATTTGCAAAGCTGCCATCCCCAATTTTAAATAAGTTGGGGCACATCCATGTAATGCTTTAAATAGAAAAATTATTATGTTAATTTTTATATAAGCAGCAAAGGAGTCAATGCAGGCAGAGAATGTAGCCAAGGGGTAACATGATCAAACTCTGAGCAGCTAGCTAGCTGTCAGCCAAGCTGCAGCATTCTGCACTGGCTTCATAGCCTATAGAGGAGAAGCGGATAAATCCAAATGAGCCACATTACAGTAATTAAAGACAGAGAGACACAAAGGGGTATGTCAGCTAAAGGGTGTTAAGCCCTAGCATGCACTTAGCACGTGTGAAAATGCTTACTGCAAAACGCATTAAAGCGTTCTGTGGTAACTTGTTTGCAAGCGCTAAGCATGCGGTATTTCTTTTTTTTTTTTTTGTATTTATGTTTAGGAGGGGGCATGGCTGTGCTAACCAGCTAATGCATTCTGATTACTGCACACTAACTGGTTAGCATGCCCATGACATGGGAGTTCTCCATGCCTCCTAAATAGGAGGTGGTAAGTGCTCCCTCGACAATTGTTTTCAGGTTATCTTCTGTAATGCAAACATTAGCGCATGACCTGAAACAGAAATACTGGAAATTGCTCTATTTCCTGGGCATGCTAGAAATGGGCTTAGTATGTGGGGAAAGTCCAGCATTAGCACACTCTAAGCCAATTTACTCATGCACTTTAGTAGACATACCCCGAAGCCTGAATGTCTAAATTATACAATGAATTTCATAGCAAATTCAAAATATGTGGTTTTGTTGTCAACTGGGAATTCAGTATTATACCTAGATGCTGCAGTGTAGTTTTTATGAAAATAACATGGACAGCAACCTTGATTGGGGGAAGATCAAGCTACAACCAGGACTTGTGTCTTATGAAGATGTAATGGCAGTAGAGCCAATGCAAGGGTGATGAGTGTCGTAGGTGAATATTCAGCCTTACAGCCCCCCTCAATTAACTTTCAGGCCCCTAGCCTGAAGTCCTCCCCTCAAAAAGCTTTGATAAATGAAGTCAACAATCATGATCATCACACAAATATCCTATAAAAATGCAGTTTAAAGTACGCACTGATGGTTCTTTGAGTCTGTGTGGTTGTCAAGACTTTCTGTTCCCCCGCCCCCTCCCCAAGAAAGTGCTGCCCTAGGTAATCACCTACTCTTGCTAATGATTGGGCCGGCCCGATTTTCACAACCTGTCAAAAATCCAATTGTCATTGGGTAATAATGATAATTGTGGCCTATGTCTATAAGCACTTTTAACAAAGGTACCTTGAAGGGTGCCTAATATTTACTGTAATCAGCACAAGCATATTTTCTGTTTTGAAGGTTTGATGTTATACTTTCATGATAATGATGATATCACTTAGCTTTCTGTCATAATTCCATTGAACAACAATATTTTACATTTCATTCTTGCATATGTGATTTTCTTTAAACTTTAAATGCAGGGCCAGCTTATCAAATAGATGGTCTTGGGTTCAGTTCCCAGCTCAGGTCTTCTGATGCCCATGTCAGTCACCCTTGGGAGAAAAAGGGAGATGTGGTTTTAACACAATGCCCATGATTGCAGGGTTCTGGAAGGAACTTTGCTGCCTGGCTCCCAGCCAAGGACTGTCACTGCATAGTAAGTAGGGTGGGTATATATAAGATGGAAAAATTCCCTGAGTAATTACAAATGAATGTTCATGTTGCAGTTACCCAACCCTGGTTCTAACTGAGCTAGAAGCCCATAAGAACAGGAGAAAACTGCTAGATTAAAACACATACCAACTTTGGGTGAGTCTTTTCATTAAGGCAGTTAATAAATCCCAATAAATAAACAGAAGAAATACATGATAAAAAAAACGTAATTTAAACGCTGCTCCTTCTCCAAACTCCACTCTGCTGCAAACCTTCCTTTGCAGGGGAGCTGGCCTGAAGCCCAATTGTGATGTTTGCAGCAGCAGCAAGAGCAGCTTAATCTGAAGGAATTTGGGCTGGAAGCAGAACCAGTGCACACTCTGATCCCAGGTCCCACCTTTTCTACGAAAGTTAAGCAGGTTGGGACCACTTCCGGGCCTATGTGAATTCTGTCTTCAGCCTGTGCATCTTCAGAATGCTGCACTTGCAGGCATCAATATTGGCTCCTCTTAAAAAGTAAAAAGGTCCATGAGACAGGGGAAGGAGTTTCTGCTGATCTGCTGAAAATTGGCACTTGAGTTAGCCTCCCTTACAAAATGTTGTTTGGCAAACTTAATTATTTATGACATCGCCTCAAAGAAAAATGACTAGAGCTGGCATTACCACTGAGCAACTGTATTTTTTACACATGGTCCTACTATTCTCTCCCACTTTTAAGCCAGCCCATACTTATGGAAATGAGGCCCTGCATTGTCTTTCTGCATGTGGCCTCCATCCTTTCACATTCTCCAGGGGAGCTCTGGATAATGACTATTCTATTGTTAACTTGCTTTTACAAATATTACATAAAATCTTGACAAAATAGAAAATAATTGTAATGTTGAATGCTTAGATGTTACTTGTACTTACCACATCACACACCTGTAGTACATGGCAGCTGTTCGAGAAAGTGCCATCCTCTCTGATTGCATACTAGTTTCTAAAGAGTGGCATAGGACTTGGGCAGCAGACATTATGTCACCATGGGGTTATTATCTACAGGAACCCCTTGGATGGGAGAGAAACTTTCTTAAAATACAAATAAAAAATTAAATAAATTTTTGATAATTTCTTATAGGGCAATGATCTTCACAGTTTTTTTTTAAGTGGGGGCCATGTTGTCACCAAGACTTCACTGTGAGAACCAGGGCTAGTACTGAATAAAGTACCCAGAGGCTTGGTGATAAGGGGGGGGGTTATCTGCAATTTATTTATTTATTGCATTTGTATCCCACATTTTCTCACCTCTTTGCAGGCTCAATGTGGCTTACAATACATCATGAATGGTGGAAATATATAAGAGAATATACATTTAGTATTACATAAGGATATTGGGTAACATGATAATGATGAAACATGATAATGGTGTAGCAAGCAAATATTACAAGACAATTCTGGATATGTGTGTAGATGTTCACATTTGTTGATCTTTGTGATGTAGCTAGTCCAGTTGCCTAGGCACACTCAGTGCAATTTGTATAAAGTAAATTAAGTTTTATTCTCCAGACTTTCTAACTCTCAGGGCATCTTCTCTCCCCCAACTCTCTCTTCTAATAAACTCTCTCCCAACCCTATCCCAATTAGCCTCATTTTCTACCAGCCTCTCCTCCCAGTCTGCTGCCATCATCCTGTCCCCCATCCCACCAAGCTACATTTCTCCCTGGTTTGTTATGCCCTCTAAGGTTTCACAGAGTCTTGCAGGAGGCACTGCCTTGGGGACAGTTGTTTGCTTCCAGCATCATGTGGTTCTCAGAAAGCTTAATCTGTATGAAGTCTGAACATTTTCACTGTTTGCACAATGTTGCAAGAACAGTGTGGGAGTTTGTATGCTGTATAACTCAAATTCACCAGAGCTGCACAGTGATAGTCCTGACAGAAAATTGAGCAGTTGTTCTGCCGACAGCTTCAGCAGAAAGTGTTTCAACAAGGTGGAGGAGATGTATCATTGAGAAAAGAGAGTTAGGGAGCCACACAGGGTCAATGGAGGCTGCTACTGCCCCCTCCCCGGGCCTTGCAATGAAGAATACTTCTATCTAAAGTGAAATATTTATAAAGGCTTTGAATATGCTTGTAATATAAAAAACGGAAATACAGAATTTCATAGAGGGGTGCTCTGTTTTGTTTCACAATCACAAAATGTTATTTATTTCTTTTAAGCAATAGCATTTATTGTTTATGTTTGACACCACGGTACAGGATATTTGGCATGGCTCCAGCAGAGCGATTTTAAGTATATGCACCCCAGCTCTGTAGGCCTTGAGCGCTCTCCAGCATTCAGCAAACTCCTCACTGGCCGCACTTTTGTGATTACTAGGAATAGCATACAATACAATACACTATTAAATACATCCGTGAATCTGTGAGAACATGTTTGCACTGTTGTGCCAGGCAAGGTGAAACAGCATAGAACGTAAGCCAGACCAGCTTCTCGCACCCTCTCTCCTCTTGCCCCTGGGGCCTTCTCCCCTCTTTTTCTTTCTGCTCGTGCCCTTGGTCACGTCACTTCCGGACTTGGGATAATGTACTTCCCGGTAAAGTGAGGCCCGAAAGCCCAGCAGAAAGGAAAGTAAAGTAAAGGGAAGGAAATCAGGAGGTGGTCGGCGGTGCCGCCTGCTGTTCTTGGTAAGGACTGGTCATTGTGGTGCATTTCCCAGTAAGGATCGGTCCCTATTTCGTCCGCCCCCCCCTCAAGCGGGAACCGCTTGGTGCTGCTCTCTCAACTAGTAAGGACTGGCGTTTGCCTGCTTCTTCCTCTCTGACTCCTCTCTCTTGCTGTGTTACAGATGATCCCGGAGCCCCGTGGAGAGAGCGAGTGTCTGGGCAACATCCGTCAGTTCCTGAAGGGCTGCGGCGCCCTCCGGCTGGAAGTGAGTCTCCCTCCCGCCCCTTCCTTCCGCCTGCCCGGCTCTCGCCTATATGTGTGTCAGCGGCCAAGATCTACTACAGTATTCCAACATGGTAGTCAATAGAGTAGTAAACACACGTGTGTGTGTGTATCTAAATTATTAATACTTCATAGGTGACAAGCATATGTATGATGTACACACACACGTGCTCACTACTGCATATCTATATCTTTTATGCATATATACACACATCTGTGTGTGTATGAGTTATGCTACTGCTACTATACAGTAATAAATGTATATTCACCTGCATTATCAACTCTCTTAGGGCTCCTTTTACAAACGTGCGCGAATGGATTTAGCGCACACTAATGATGAGTGTGTGCTAATGCTAAGAAACCAGTTTTATTCCTGTTGGCTTCATAGCATTTAGCATGTGCTAAATCTGTTGATGCACTTTACCCAGTCTTTACTTTGATTTTCAGAGATTGTTCTTGGCTCTGAATCAAGAATGAATTTGGTTCTGGAATGAATGAAGCAGTTTGCAATGTGCTCTTTTCAGGAATGTATATTTCTATTTTTGTATGGGAAAAAGTACAAGTACTTTTCAGTGTATGATGGTTCCTATTATGCTTTTTAAACTGTAAGTTAACAGGGTTGTTTAAAACTTTCAATTTTGACAGCAGTGATACTGTTGCATTAGGTTTCCAGGAAGGCATTGGAGTGACCATAGTTAAAATTCAAACTTTAATAAGTATGGGAAAGTTGGATGTTTTCACATGATGCTTTCACTTGTGTGGTAGCTGTGTGAATTATTAGAAAACTAGGTAATAACCCCACCCATATCTTTGGATTTAGTGGTGGTTTTGTAAAAAGTCATTGAGAAAGTGACAAGACCTGAAATCATAGGAGCCAACTTTTCAAAATTATTGGGGGTGCTAAGCCCAATGGAAATAACCCCTCCTTGGACACATACAAGGAATTTTCTCAATATTGGGGGTGCTCAAGCACCCACCGCACCCACAGAGTTGACTCCTATGCCTGAAATGGTCTACTAGTGGAGATAATGGAGAGTTGGCATACTTGGAACTGATTTGGATGGCAGTGTTAGGAAAGGGATTTATAGGTCAGGTAAAATCCTTGAAGGATTGGGAATTGGTTCCTGAGTTTGGGAATGTGTGATGCCTGCGTAGTCATCTGTTCAGAGTCAAAGAATTTGTCTGGATCGTTTGACTTGGGCGTTTTCTGCCATCAGTTACTGTGGCTCTATATTAAGAGGACTGAAGTTTATAGCAGGCTTGATTTGTGCTCTAGGTAAAAGTTTAGGGAAAAGTCATTAAATTAGAAAAGCTTTTCCTTTGCTAATTTGTATTGAAAACATGAGAAAAATAGTACCAAATGTGACATGTTGTCTGCTCTAAAGGTTATATATATATTGACTTTGGGGCTCGTTTTCAAAGCTCTTAGGTTACTATGGAACTTTGTAAGTCTAAGTGCTTTGAAAATACACCTCCAGGTGTCTGTCTTGTGTCAATTTGATTTATAATTTATAGCACAAATGTGGTTGGGGATTGTGTTTTTTTTTTGTATTTGCAGTCTGTGAAACTTTATTTTGCTCCTATAATCCAGCAAAAGTTGTATCTAATACTTTTTTATATTTCTTAGGTTTGACCAATTAGTTATCACACCCTGTACAAAATTCAATATTGGAGATATGAAACAGACAAGATAAAAAATGTCAGTACTGACTACAGCACTCAAAATACCAGCTTTTGACTGTAACATATTATCTGTTGGTTTTACTCTTCTGTCCCCCCCCCCCCTTTTTTAATAGTACAATTTTTGTCTTTATATATTTCTGGCTTAAACATTGTGCATCTAATGTACAGCTTGAATAGATATACTAGTGTTTCAACTCATCTAAACAAATGGCACTGGCTTCCCATAGCAGAATGACTCAGATTCAAAGTTGCCTGTTTAGTTTTTCAAATCTTACAGGGCTTCATCTCTGAACTGCTGACTAAGATTGCTTCGCTATATCTGGTCCAGTCTAACAGATTGAAACAACAACTAATGCTAGCATCACCATTTCAAAAGACAATTCCAATCAGAAGATTTTCAGCTCTCTATTCCCTGTACTTGGAGTCAAAATATGGAACCCTCTACATATTCCCATCAGAACAGAAAACAGCTACTTCAACTTCAGGAAGAGGCTTAGAAACCTTTCTCTTCCCAAAACTGCTTCATAATAATCCATCATGATTTCTACTTCCTAGTATCATCCATTATCCTTTCCTTTAATGTTTTAGTCTCATGCATTTCACCAATGGTCTCTAATGTTTCTCATACCTCACATTATCTGCTTTTGTCTCGCCTAGGATGTAATCTACTACTACTACTACTTATCATTTCTAGAGCGCTACTAGGGTTACGCAGCACTGTACAAAATAAACAAAGAAGGATGGTCCCTGCTCAAATGAGCTTACAATCTACACTGAACCCTGGAAAGGGGATATTAGCGGTATATAGAATTGAGTTGATTCTTCTATTAAAATATAAGGGTCCTCTTGATTTGTAAATTCTGTAGTCACATTTTCTCTTATCTCTGTGTGATGCCTGCGTAGGCTGTTACTGAAGATAAGCACTACAGCTTCTTGATGTGCTGGTTCATAATAGTGTCTATGACTAAACTGAAGCTTTCAAAATTAATTGTAAAAGCACAAATCTTTCTGTGAGAATGAAAGAAAAAGACAAAATAAATTATCTTAATGAGGGTAATTTTTATAAACCATATTCACATGTAGAACGCTGATTTATAGGCATGACCTGTTTGTTACAAGAGTCCACGTACACTTCTAACTATGCGTAGTGCAACTATGCAGTACCCTTGCTCAGGGGCGAAGTTAGGGTGGAGCATAGGCAGTCATGATTATGCAGTGTTAAGTATGCACAGTAGGGTTCTTTTACTAAGCTGTTAATAGTTATAGTTTATTAAATTTACCATACTGCCTTGGCTAGCTAGCGGATTTTGGCGGTTTACAATAATCCAAATAACATGAAAGGAAAGGAACTACAAAAATTGATAGGAAAGAAAATCAGTTATTCCAGAGAACACATCCAAACATGGTCAGGGGAAGAAAGGGGGTGGGAATGAGGGTAGAAAACGGGCAAAATAGGAGGGGTAGAAATGGGAATGTGCAGAAAGAAACTAGAGTGGTCAATCTCAGGACTATATTTTAAGGCAGGGCAAAGACCTGAGTAAAAAGCCAGGTCTTTAATCCGGATTTAAAATTTTAAAATGAAAGTTCCGCACGGATGTGTAGGGGAAGGGAATTCCATAGGGATGGAGCAGCAAAGAAAAAGGCATGCTGCCTGTTTGATTTCTAGTTTGGCAAATTTAGGGCTGGTAAAACTAAGCAGTGGTCATTTAGAGAATGAAAGAGGTGGGCAGGTGAATAAGGAATGGTGAGAGAGGATAGGTATTGGGGGATGTCATGAAATGCCTAGCACCCACCTGGGGTTACCCCATGGCCATTTAGAGGGTCTATTCTAGAGAGTTGCACGGGGACAGAAATCTTACCCATCCCCGCCTGTCCCTGCTGGAATCTTACCCGTCCCCACCCATCCCCACTGGAATCTTACCCATCCCCACCCATCCCCGCAAAAATTTAAACCATCCCAACCCATCCCCACCCGTCCCCGCAAGAATTTAATCCATCCCCACCCATCCCCGTAAGAATTTAGCCCATCCCCACCCATCCCCATAAGAATTTAATAGTACATAAAAGAAAGTTCCAGTCAGCTCCCTCAGTCTCTCTCTGGATTTGAGTCATAGCACTGTAGGCAAGGAAGGAACGGAAGTTGGAACACACTGGTGTGCACATATAAGACTTGTCTCCAGTTCACTTGCACTCTGTGCTGAGAGGTCGCCACATGCACGCGCCAGTAGGTCAGGTGACATATGATTCTCGTGCCTGTGTCAGAGCTGAGGTCTGTGCACCAGCCTGGGAGCAAAGAGGATTAATAGTAACATAGTAAGTGACAGCAAATAGACCTGAATGGTCCATCCACTCTGCCAATAGTCACACTCATGATCAATTCATCATTAAATCAACGAGTGTGATATTATATACTTGATTATGGTCTTTCTTTCGTGTTTCTGGAACAAAGACCACAGAAGTCTATCTGGCCCTATCCTTATGTTCCAACTGCTGGAGTTGTCATCGAAGCCCACTCCAGCCTATTCATGTTCTCATTTGTGGGACACAGACCGTAAAAGTCTGTCCAGCACTGTCCTCATGTTCCAGCCACTGAAGTTGATGTCTAAGCCCTTTCCAGCCCATCCTACACCAGATTGCCATGTATGAGACACAGACCATACAAGTCTGCCAGGTATCAGCTCTAGTTCATCACAGCCAGAGTCGCCATCTAAGTGTCACTTGACATATCCACACACATGCAGCCATTTAAGGTTAGCACGCCTTTTTGAATTCCGTCATCATTTGTGACTCTACCACCTCCTTAATGGAAGACTTTCCACATTTATGCTATTAAAGCAAGGAAGAAGAGGAGGAGGAGGAGACAGCACTCAAATAAATTGGTATTCGGTAGATGAGAGGCTGGTGCAGGTGCAGCTTACACTTCCACGGGAAGCCCACAGAACTGGTTCCATCCCCGCGGGAACCCCGCAGGAACTGCCTCCGTCCCCACGGGAACCCCGCAGAACTGGTTCCATCCCCGCGGGAACCCCGCAGGAACTGCCTCCATCCCCGCGGGAATCCCGCGGGGACGGAAGCCGTGCAGCTTTCTAGTCTATTCCCAGCACAGCTCAGGTCTGCCTGCATTTGCTGTTTGTGCTCTACACTAGCACTCTACTCCCACTGACTGGGTTACAACTGCCTCTGGGTGAGTCTCTGACTCTCAAATTATCGCCAGTGATTTCTAGGTTACTGGAGCCACACTCCCAGTGGTCCCACAGTTCCTAGAAAGCACTCACAGACACAATACACAAACCTCCAGGATTTTTTATCAGTCCAGACAAAGAGGCAATAAACTGAAAATGTGTTTACTGTCTTAAAAATTCAACAATAAACAAAAATGTGCAATCAGCAAACAATAACAGGTAACTGAAATATGGAACAATTATAACACTAACTAAACATTTGTTTACTTTCTAAAAAGTACCCAGGAAGATTAGGGCATAAAACTGTTTGTTTACTGAGCCTCAGCAAAGAGATCCTGCTCTGTTTTCTTCCTGGCTAAGCCTGCAGCAAAAGCCAGTACACTTCAAATGAAAGTGAGCTCCTGGGCCAATCAGAGCCCAGTTTGTAAGTTTTAAAAGTATACTGCTCAGAGTACTGTAGATCACTTTATTGAGTGAAGCTAAAAGAGGGAGCAGTCACTTTTCTATAACAGCTTTAACATAAAACATGCACCACCAGTTGGCCACTAGAAGAAATACACGTTAAGACATAATTAATGACTTTTAAAATGCTACTATGTCTTCACAGGCCAGCTCGATGGGCCTTAAATGCAAGTGTTAATAATTTGAAGTTTATGCTCTGGACAACAGGAAGGCAATGATATTTCTGTAGGGCATCGTAACAGTTAATGCAAAGATATGTTAGCCTGCCCTTGTGGTAAAAACTCCATTAGTGTGTTAATGGAGTTTTTGGTTAGGCGGCATTAGTGGGTGGAGCATGGCCAAAGAATGGTCATAGGGTGCTCCCTGTAGTTAATGAACTGGAGTTACTGCATGCCAACTGATCAACATGCTGTTAATGTGAAGACACTTACCCCTAGATTCAATATATTGCGCCTAGATATCACATGGCGATATACGCGTATCTTAATTTGTGGAACAAGGTAATCAGCATTTTTAACAGCACTTAACAAACAATAATTAGCACAATTTATGTGCGGAAATCACTAAACGTATTCTATAAAGAACTGTGCCTAAATTGCAAAGCGTGTAGTTCAAAATAAACGCTCAGAGCTTAAAAGGGGAGTGTTTATGGGCATTTCGTGGACGTTCCAAAATTTCCACACGTAAAGTAGCCTAGTGGTTAGGGTGGTGAACTTTGGTCCTGGGGAACTGAGGAACTGAGTTCAATTCCCACTTCAGGCACAGGCAGCTCCTTGTGATTCTGGGCAAGTCACTTAACCCTCCATTGCCCCATGTAAGCCGCATTGAGCCTGCCATGAGTGGGAAAGCGCAGGGTACAAATGTAACAAAAATAAAAAATAATTACAAAATACGGGTCAGTACGCATAGATCTATGTGCATGAATTTACACCAGGTTTTTATTGGCGTAAATGAACACACATATATTTAGGTGTGTATTCTATATACCTCGCTTAAATTTTATAGAATATGCTTGGTTCCGTGTGGATTTTTTAGGTGCCATATATAGAATCTCCCCCTTAATGCCTCCTAAATATAAGGTACTGAGTGCTGCTGCGGTAACAGTTTGCAGGTCCTACATGTTACCAGCAACTTTTAACACTTGGCTAGAAAGTGAAAATGCAGGGAAGACACCTCTTCTTGCTGCTGTGTTAGTTTTGGGCTTGCTGTGCATTAAAATCCTGTGTTACAGTGCGTTATTATTATTATGACATTTCTACCTCGCATTTTCACAAGAAAGTTCAGGTTTGCCAAACAGGACTATTATACCCATTTGACTAATTCCCACAGCTCTAACCCTCATCGTCTCTTTGCCACCCTTAACTCCCTCCTCAAAGTGCCCTTCCGCTCCCACCCCCCCTCACTCTCTCCTCAATCATTGGCTGATTACTTCCGCGACAAGGTGCAGAAGATCAACCTCGAATTCACCTCCAAACCATCTCCTCCTCTTCACCCTTTAACCCACCCCCTCAACCAACCAACCCAGGCCTCTTTCTCCTCTTTTCCTGATATCACCGAAGAGGAAACCGCCCATCTTCTCTCCTCCTCGAAATGCACCACCTGTTCCTCTGACCCCATCCCCACCAACCTACTCAACACCATCTCTCCTACTGTCACCCCCCATCTGTCATATTCTCAACCTCTCTCTCTCCACTGCAACTGTCCCTGATACCTTCAAGCATGTGGTAGTTACACCACTCCTCAAAAAGCCATCACTTGACCCTACCTGTCCCTCCAACTACCGCCCAATTTCCCTCCTACCCTTCCTCTCCAAGATACTTGAACATGCCGTTCTTAGCCGTTGCCTTGATTTTCTCTCCTCTCATGCCATCCTCAATTTGCTTCAATCCGGCTTTCGCCCCTTACACTCGACAGAAACTGCACTATCCAAAGTCTGCAATGACCTGTTCCTTGCCAAATCCAAAGGCCACTACTCCATCCTCATCCTCCTTGACCTATCCGCCACTTTTGACACTGTCAATTACAACTTACTTCTTGCCACACTGTCCTCATTTGGGTTCCAGGGCTCTGTCCTCTCCTGGTTCTCCTCTTATCTCTCCCACCGCACCTTCAGAGTACATTCTCATGGCTCTTCCTCCACCCCCATCCCGCTCTCTGTTGGAGTTCCTCAGGGATCTGTCCTTGGACCCCGTCTTTTTTCAATTTACACCTCTTCCCTGGGCTCCCTGATCTCATCTCACGGTTTCCAATACCATCTTTATGCCGACGACACCCAGCTTTATCTCTCCACACCAGACATCACTGTGGAAACCCAGGCCAAGGTATCGGCCTGTTTATCCGACATTGCAGCCTGGATGTCCAACCGCCACCTGAAACTGAACATGGCCAAGACAGAGTTTATTGTCTTCCCACCCAAACCCACTTCTCCTCTCCCGACACTCTCTATCTCAGTTGATAACACCCTCATCCTCCCCGTCTCATCTGCCTGCAACCTTGGAGTCATCTTTGACTCCTCCCTCTCCTTCTCTGCACATATCCAGCAGATAGCCAAGACCTGTCGCTTCTTCCTCTATAACATTAGCAAAATTCGCCCTATCCTCTCTGAACACACCACCCGAACTCTCATCCACTCTCTCATTACCTCTCGCCTTGACTACTGCAACCTACTCCTCACTGGCCTCCCACTTAGCCATCTATCCCCTCTTCAGTCCGTTCAGAACTCTGCTGCTTGTCTTATCTTCCGCCTGGACCGATATACTCATATCACCCCTCTCCTCGTCACTTCACTGGCTTCCGATTAGGTACCGCATACAGTTCAAGCTTCTCCTACTAACCTACAAATGCACTCGATCTGCAGCCCCTCCCTACCTCTCTACCCTCATCTCCCCCTACGTTCCTACCCGTAACCTCCGCTCTCAAGACAAATCCCTCCTTTCAGTACCCTTCTCCACCACCGCCAACTCCAGGCTCCGCCCTTTCTGCCTCGCCTCACCCCATGCTTGGAATAAACTCCCTGTGACCATTGGCCAGGCCCCCTCCCTGCCCATCTTCAAATCCTTACTCAAAGCCCACCTCTTCAATGTCGCCTTCAGCACCTAACCACCATACCTCTATTCAGGAAATCTAGACTGCCGTAACTTGACATTTCGTCCTTTAGATTGTAAGCTCCTTTGAGCAGGGACTGTCCTTCATTGTTAAACTGTACAGTGCTGTGTAACCCTAGTAGCGTTCTAGAAATGTTAAGTAGTAGTAGTAGTTCAATGCAGCTTATATATAACAAATTAAGAAGAACCATTTCATGGCAATATTAATACAAGAATACAACTATTTAATACAAGGTCTTTTCATATTAGACTTCTAAATGACATATAATCGACTGAGTGTCTGATATACTTGGGTAATGAGTTCTTATAAAATAAGCAAAAACTGTGCACCTTCCTGTCTTATTAACTTAGGCACCCTGTTAGAAATGTACAATCAGTGTTTTTAACTCTACTGAAGTGTATGAGGTTAGATGTTAAAATCTGAAAAATAGTAGGGTGTCCTGATTGTACAGTGACATAGTAAATGACAGCAAATAAAACCAAATTGGATAAATCTAATCTGTGTAAAGTGGATGAACTATGAGTAGATACATCCTTTCTTTGAAAAAAAAAATATGTCCTGACATTGTTCCTGAGTCTGCATCCTTGGAGTTTCAACATTATAACCCCTAGTTCAGCAACTTCTGTAGCATGTCATGATCTCAAAAGCTAACTGCTATTCTATTGCAGTGCGTGATATGGGCCATACTCAAATTTGCATATCTTGATACAGATTTGTATAACCGATGTGCACTTTGACCAGTGGTTTGATATATTCAACACTAAAGTTTCAAGCTTTGTTGGATAATGAGCGGCAGACGGTGTTGTCTGTGAAAATAAACCCTTGAACATATTTTATGTGTTCTAATGCTTGGCTTACTATTGACAGTCATTCTTCTTTGTGTATGAACTTCTGAGCTGGTTGTTTGGAAAAAATGCCCAAAACAAGATGCTTAGGCTAGCACAGTGTTTCTGAAGTCGGTCCTGGAGTACCCCCTTGCCAGTCAGGTTTTCAGAATATCCACAATGAATATGCATGAAAGAGATGTGCATACAATAGAGGCAATGTATGCAAATCAATCTCATGCATATTCACTATGGATACCCTGAAAACCAGACTGGCAAGAGGGTACTCCAGGACTGACTTTGGAAACACTGTGCTAGGAATGCCAAGCTCTTTTTGCAAGTAGAAAACAAGCTCCTTGTTAGTTTGTCACACAGTTGAAGGAGAGATGTGGATTTGGGTTTGTTGGGATTCCTTCATAGAAAAACTTCTAATGCTTGGGTGGTTATTCTGGCCAACAGGATACGGGGGGAATATAATTGGTTATTTTCTCAGAGAGGGTAGCTAAAACCTGTTAGTCTGTGTTCTTTGCTTTCTTAGTTTATGTGTGGGATGAAGATGATGGAGCAGGCAGTAAAGCCTTTAGCTTTGCTCTCCCAGCCTTCTGAGACTCTCTTCTGGTGAGCTGACTGGATTGTCCAGACAGACTACATCAGAATCCAGGTTGCAGTGGTCTGGAATTAGGATTAATGGCTTGTCGAAGGACAAATGTAAAAACAGTTTAAAAAAATCCTTCTGTCCTGTCAGGCAGGCAATTTCACAACAGTTTTTTAAAGCTGCCGGAAGCATGGGTGTAGTTTTTTTTTTTTGTTGTTACATTTGTACCCTGCGCTTTCCCACTCATGGCAGGCTCAATGCGGCTTAAACACAGGACCGGCACAACGTGCTCTCGGTCCCTCCTTCCCAGCCTCAGCTGCCTGACAGCTTTCCTCTCCGTTCTTTTCTGCCCCCCACTTCGTTTAAACCTTTTATTTTCAGCTGCGACAACAGTGAAGAAAACAGAGCAGCAAGCGGGCTCGCCTCCAGCCTTTCCCTTCCCTCACAGATAGTGTCCCGCCTTCCTATGATTACGTATTTCCTGTTTCCGCAAGGGCACACTACCTCTTGAGGGATCTACATATAGAGCTTATGCATTTCTAAGGTCTACACTGGCATGGTATTATTATTATTTGTTATATTTGTATCCCACATTTTCCCACCTTTTGCAGGCTCAATGTGGCTTACATATAACTGTTAACGGCGTTAGTCGGTTACGGTTTGAACAAATACATAGTATGAATGAATACAAAGTGATATTGTGGTATAATGAGGTATATGTATGGTAGGAAACAGAGAGGGAAAGGGGGCAGAAGAGTCAGGTAATGTCGCAAGTGATCGGTATTTATATTTTGGGTCAGTGGGGTATGCTCTTCTGAACAAGTCTGTCTTTAGTGCTTTCCGAAAATTTAGGTGGTCGAGCGTAGATTTTACTGCTTTTGGCAATGAGTTCCATAGTTGTGCGCTTAGGTAGGAAAAGCTGGTTGCATAGATGGATTTGTATTTGAGTCCTTTGCTGCTTGGGTAGTGGAGGTTTAGATATGATCGTGCAGATTTTGTGGTGTTTCTGGTTGGCAGGTCAATGAGGTCTGTCATGTATCCCGGTGCCTCGCCGTAAATAATTTTGTGAACATTCATGCAGATTTTGAAAGTGATGCGTTCTTTGGTAGCCAGTGCAGTTTTTCTCTGAGTGGTTGGACTGTCAAAACGTGTTTTTCCAAATATAAGCCTGGCTGCTGTATTTTGGGCAGTCTGAAGTTTCTTTATGATTTGATCCTTGCATCCCGCATAGGTTCCATTACAGTAATCTGCGTGGCTTAGTACCATGGACTGAATCAGGTTACGAAATATTTCCCTTGGAAAGAATGGTTTTACGTGTTTCAGTTTCCACATTGAGAAAAACATTTTCTTTATGGTGGATTTCGCTTGGGTCTCTAGTGATAGGTTACGGTCGATTGTTACTCTGAGAATTTTCAGGCTGTCTGAGACAGGGAGGGTGTATCCTGGGGTGTTAATTTTTGTGGGTTTGTATGTATTGTATTGGGATGGGATGATGAGACAGTGTGTTTTTTCTCTATTGAGTTTTAGTTGGAATGCATTTGCCCATGAGTTCATGATGTTTAAGCTTAGTTTGATTTTGTTGGTGATTTCCGCCAGATCATGTTTGTATGGGATGTATAATGTAACATCATCAGCGTAGATAAATGGGTTGAGGCCTTGGGTGGATAGGGTCTTGACTAGTGGGGTCATCATGAGGGTGAAGAGGATCAGTGATAGTGGTGAACCCTGCAGTACTCCGCAGCCTGGTTTCCATGGTGACGATATGTTTGTTTTTGATTTCACTTGATAAGTTCTTGTGCTTAGAAAGCCCTTAATCCAATTCAGAGTGCCACCACTGATTCCGAAGTTTTCTAGGAGTCTTAGCAGTATGTTATGGTTGACTATGTCGAATGCACTTGACATGTCAAATTGGAGGAGGAGAATACTCTTGCCTATTGCTGTTTCCTGCTTGAATTTGGTTAGGAGAGTGAGTAGTACTGTTTTGGTGCTGTGTAGGGGTCGAAATCCTGATTGTGACTCATGTAGTATAGTGAATTTGTTTATGTAGTCATTGAGTTGTTTGGTCACCAGTCCTTCCATGAGTTTGACTACTAATGGGATAGAAGCTACTGGGTGGTAGTTGGTAATATCATTTGTTTTTTTCTTGGTGTCTTTTGGTATTGGGGTGAGCAGGATATTGCCTTTTTCTTGAGGGTATATACCCTGTTGTAACTGCTACCCTGTTGTAACATGAAGTTTAAGTGGGATGTGAGATCTATTATGTAGCCTTGGTGGGCAGATCATATTAGTTAGCTGGGGCAGGTGTCTGTTTTGAGTATTGTTTAATCGCCTGGGTAACTGTGTCGGCGGTGAGTAGAGTGAAATTTGACCATATTCGGTCAGCAGGGTATTCACCAGGGATTGAGTCTAGCCCATTAATGAAGTTTTCTGTGTCCATGTTGTTCTGAGGTAGGGTTTTGCTTAGGGTTCTGATTTTTTCATTGAAATATTTAGCAAGGTTGTCTGCAGATGGGGTGTCAGTGTTTGTTGTGTTAACCGGTGTTGTGTCTAGTAGTTTGTTCATGAGATCTAGTTTCTTCGTGTTTTTGTAGTCCGGCCCAATTTTAGTTTTGTAGTATGACCTTTTGATCTGTTTTATTGCCTATTTATATATTCTTTGTAGTTGTTTCCATGCGTTGAGTGTTTGTTCGTCTTTTATTTTTTTTCCATGCGCGTTCCAGTTTCTTTCTTTTTTTTTGTTTTGTTACATTTGTACCCCGTGCTTTCCCACTCATGGCAGGCTCAATGCGGCTTACATGGGGCAATGGAGGGTTAAGTGACTTGCCCAGAGTCACAAGGAGCTGCCTGTGTCTGAAGTGGGAATCAAACTCAGTTCCTCAGTTCCCCAGGACCAAAGTCTACCACCCTAACCACTGGGCCACTCCTCCTAGATTGTGTTTTTAGTTTTTTCAGTTCTTCATTGAACCATGGTACATAAGTACATAAGTACATAAGTAGTGCCATACTGGGAAAGACCAAAGGTCCATCTAGCCCAGCATCCTGTCTCCGACAGTGGCCAATCCAGGTCAAGGGCACCTGGCACGCTCCCCAAACGTAAAAACATTCCAGACAAGTTATACCTAAAAATGCGGAATTTTTCCAAGTCCATTTAATAGCGGTCTATGGACTTGTCCTTTAGGAATCTATCTAACCCCTTTTTAAACTCCGTCAAGCTAACCGCCCGTACCACGTTCTCCGGCAACGAATTCCAGAGTCTAATTACACGTTGGGTGAAGAAAAATTTTCTCCGATTCGTTTTAAATTTACCACACTGTAGCTTCAACTCATGCCCTCTAGTCCTAGTATTTTTGGATAGCGTGAACAGTCGCTTCACATCCACCCGATCCATTCCACTCATTATTTTATACACTTCTATCATATCTCCCCTCAGCCGTCTCTTCTCCAAGCTGAAAAGCCCTAGCCTTCTCAGCCTCTCTTCGTAGGAAAGTCGTCCCATCCCCACTATCATTTTCGTCGCCCTTCGCTGTACCTTTTCCAATTCTACTATATCTTTTTTGAGATACGGAGACCAGTACTGAACACAATACTCCAGGTGCGGTCGCACCATGGAGCGATACAACGGCATTATAACATCCGCACACCTGGACTCCATACCCTTCCTAATAACACCCAACATTCTATTCGCTTTCCTAGCCGCAGCAGCACACTGAGCAGAAGGTTTCAGCGTATCATCGACGACGACACCCAGATCCCTTTCTTGATCCGTAACTCCTAACGCGGAACCTTGCAAGACGTATCGAGTTGTGTCTACGTGAAGTTCTTATTTGTAAGGGTGCTATTTTGTCTAGCATGTGTCTGTATCTTTTGTCCCATTCTGAGAGGTAATATATGGATTCCATTTGTGCTGTCCAATCGTTATTGTATATCTGTTGCCAGAAAGTATCTGGGTCTATTTGTCCTCTCGTGGTATAAGTTGTGTGTTCTCGTGTGTGGTGAGAACCCCTTTTTCACCATTTTAGGGCTAGGTTTAGTTTGTAATGGTTTAGTTTGTATGGGAAAGGGGGTGGGGAAATACTACTGGAGAGGAAGAGGGAGTGCTGGGTCGCTTCACTGGCTTCCGATTAGATACCGCATTCAGTTCAAGCTTCTCCTTCTCACCTACAAATGCACTCAGTCTGCAGCCCCTCATTACCTCTCCATCCTCATCTCCCCTTACGTTCCCGCCCGAAACCTCCGCTCACAGGACAAATCCCTCCTTTCAGCACCCTTCTCCACCACCGCCAACTCCAGGCTCCGCCCATTCTGCCTCGCCTCACCCTATGCGTGGAATCAACTTCCTGTGGCCCTACGCCAAGCCCCCTCCCTACCCATCTTCAAATCCTTGCTCAAAGCCCACCTCTTCAATGTTGCCTTTGGCACCTAACCTTAGACTGCCCCAATTTGACTGCCACTACTTGATGTCTGTACATTTGTCCATTAGATTGTAAGCTCTTCGAGCAGGGACTGTCCTTCTATGTTATATTGTACAGCGCTGCGTAACCCTAGTAGCGCTTTAGAAATGTCAAATAGTAGTAGTAGTAGTAGAAAGAGCTGTCTTTTTTTGGGAATAACCATAATGTATATGAGATCTCATACATATTCATTATGGTATTCCTAAAAAAGCTAGCTCTTTCTCCCTTCCTTCTTTTCTCCATATTAGCATATTCATTTGCATTTATATGTAAATGAATATGCTAATATGCCCTGCCCCATCCTTTGCCCCCCCCCCCCCTAAATGAAACAGTCAAATTACGTCCATGGCTGGAAGCAATCATTTTATTCTCATAGTTTCAAAGCAGTTGATGAAGTCACCTTGTCTTCTGCTTCCAGTATGCATGTGGGATGAAATGATAGTGCTGAAAGAGTTGCTGTGGGTATGAAAGGCATGGGTTTATTAGTAATAGCAGAGTAGACTTGGTTTTAATCATTGATCAGGAAGGCTTAATTTAAATTATGATTTTCCACAAAGATGCATTTTTTAAAATATAACTATTGTGGGAGTAATTCTGTAACTATTGCATTGGTGCAAAGATCATGGGTACTCATTACTTGCAGACTTTGCATTAGTTTTCAGAATGAAAGGACACAAGTACATCCACTTTCAAAATTATCCCAGTAAAAATACCTGCACACATTTAACACCTACTAGCTTGTGTGGGTAGTTTTCCAGAGAGAAAATATTGCATGTAGTTCTGAGCCCTTTCCAGCCCCTCTGTCATCTTCTTGTCCGTGCAAGTAAAATGGTACCAGGCATGTGAGTTCAGCCACATCCAAGGTGGGCAGTTTTGTAAAACCCCATTTCCATGGGTAAACAGTGTTTTGCTTGCAGAAATTTCTTTGAAAATGTAGTCAGTATTCATAACTGAGGGGCATACTTGGCAGATACAACTGTTCATTGTCTGTGTATATGCCCTAAGAACCTGAATGGGAACTGTTTGCAAAGAGCATGTATTAATGCACACCAGCAGATTATCATGTTTAGGTAACTATGACCATAAGATATATGTAAGTTTCTATATTGAGGCGGTAAACAGCATTCATTTTATACAGCCATTAACTTTTCTTTTTCCCCCCCACTTCTTTGGTGGTACTACTGGGAACTGGTATCTAAGGAGGAGTTTGCATGGGGACTTAGCCCTTTATTTGACATCTCCCTGCACTCCGTAAGATATGACGTTCAGTCATTGCCGTGGGGGCCCTACACCACAGCTCATTCTGTAGCCTTGTAATCATAGACCCTACATCACCCTACTGGGGTCTGTGATCACTGTCTCTGCAGCTTCTCTGGCCTGTCCAGGAAGTGGAGGACCAAACTTGGGCATTGAACTAAGGACTTTCTTGCCTGGGCTTGCCACATATAAGGCAGGATCATGTATCATTTTGGAAAGTCAGACATGCATTCCAGTAATTAGAGTTTGACAAGCCAGTCAGAAGAGTGAGGGAAGAGAAAACCTCCAGATAGGAAAAGAGAATTAGTGTTCCCTGGTACGTTTCACTGAAGAGCATTGTAAAAACTCACTTGGGGGGGGGGGGGGGGGGTAAGCTTTTGACTCTTTGGCATTTTTTGTGCTTCAAGCCTAAGTGTCTCAAATTTTGAATTTCCTTTCACATGCATGTCTCATACAACAAGATTTTATGAGGCGATTGTATTTGTGTTATGAGGAAGTCCAAATTCCCTTTCTCTCTGTATGCATATTGTAAATTGTATCTTTAGTATTGACTATGTAAAATTAATTATAAATCAGTTATGGGCCTGATGTTCAGCCGATGGGCAGTCAGCATTTTGCTGCCGCTGGCGTTATCTCCAAAAATTCAGTTCTGGGCCATGTCTGAGTTCTGGCATTGAATTTCCAGGTATACTGAGCTGGTGAAAAATTGCTGGTTAATTACAATATTCGGCACTTAACTGTCTATGAAGAACTGCATAAAGATAGGACTATGTTTTCTCCGAGGACAAGCAGGCCTATAATTCTAACATGGGTTTATGTTCCGGTCTGCATCTTGTAACAAGCTTAAAACAGGTCTTTGAGTGTGTGATGTGCTCCACCGCTCATGCACAAGTGCCCTCTTGCCTGCCGCGAGAGCGCAGGACCAGCAGTTTTCTTTTTTCTGTGGTGAGGAGAGGACGCATTTATTCCCACTTCTCACAGCTGGTTTGGCCTTTGGTCTTTTTTGTGCTTTCCTTTTGTTTTCTTATGTACCTCTCTTGGGGTTTTTCTTCATTTTATTCCTTCCCTGTATTTTCTTTGATTATTTTTTGCCTCTTTTTAAAGTTTTTATTTTACTGTGCTCACTAGGCCGCACAGGTCTAGGTCGAGTTTTAACCTCTTCCTTTTCCTGGTGCGTTGCTCTTTTTATCACCATTGAGTCATTTTATTAGGCCACAGCTTTTTTTCCTTTCATGTCATTGAAGGTTCCCAGGGGCTTTAAGCACTGTACTCGGTGTAATAGGACCAGTTCTGGCAAACACACCCATTCTTGGTGTCTGCAGTGTTTGGAGCCTGATCATACCCTGCAAACTATGTTCTCTGTGTTCATATGAAGAAGAGAACACAGTTGGCCAGAGACTTGGAGAGAAAAAGATTTTTGGAGCCAGGTCTGAAGCCTTGACGGTGTTGCATCAGGTGTGTCCGTCCATATGGCTGCAAGATCCTTGCACGCTGGGAATGACCATGCATCGAGTGTGTCTTCACCTGCCTCAATGTTAGCTGCTATGCAGGCCCCCCTGGGACCGATTGGCGTTGGATTGGACTTCAAGGTGACGTGAGGAATCAACGCCATCCTCTTTGGCACTAAGGATCATTGCGGGAGCTCCGGGGCACTGAGGCAGCCCCCTGGCAGGGAAGCTAGAACCCATGATCCTGATCTGTAGACAGCCTCTAGTTGTTCGCTTGATAAGGGGTTTGCTGTTGATAAGTCCCCCTGTCAAACCTCCACCTGTCTCATTTGTCTTCAGTTTTGTTCTCTTCCAGCTGATGAAAGCTCCTTTTGAGCCATTTGATTCCTGTCATCTGAAGTACTTGACTTGGAAGGTCATAGTTTTGGTAGCTGTTACTTGTGTTCGCAGGGTTAGAGAGCTTCAGGCCTTAGTGACAGATGCACCTTTTATGTGAAGTTTCATCATAACAGAGTAGTCCTCCGCACACTCCCTAAGTTCCTGCCTAAGGTTGTGTCGGAGCTCCATCTGAACCAGTTGATTGTCTTACCAACATTCTTCCTCTGTCCTCATGTCCATCCTGGCGAAAGCGCACTGCACACTTTGCAAGCAAGCATTGGCTTTTTATTTGGAGCGGACAAGGCCCTACAGATAGTCCACCCAAATTGTTGTTTCTTTTGATCCTAACAGGATGGAGGTCACCATTGGGAAATGCACCATTTCCAATTGGCTGGTAGATTGCATTTCTTTCACTTATGCCCAGGCTGGGCTAACCCTTGAGGGTCATATCAGGGCTCATGATGTCAGAGTCATGATTGAGTTGGTAGCTCACTTGAGGTCAGCCTCTGTTGAAGAAACGTTCAAGGCTGTGACGTGGTCTTTAGTCCATACATTCGTATCTCGTTACTAGCTTGAGCAGGATAGTCAACGAGACTGTTGGTTTGGACAGACAGTTCTGCAGTGGTTTTTTTAGGGTCTAGAGTCCAACTCCACCCTCCTAGGCTTATTTTGTTCTGTTTCAGGCTGCACTGTCACTCAGATTGTATATAGTTTAGTTTCAAGTTAATTAACTTTTTTTGCCCTCATCTTTGCGAGGTCCAGTTGACCACTGGTTGTTGTTTTTAGTGAGCCTGGTAGCTAGGGATTCCCACATGTGAGAATTTAGGCCTGCTTGCCCTCGGAGAAAGCAAAGATACTTACCTGTAGCAGGTATTCTCTGAGAACAGCAGGCTTTACCCTCCCACCTCCCTTTGGAATTGTCTCCTGTTTTCTTATGCTTTATATTGTACTGCTGGTCTTGCACTTGCGAAAGAGCACATCTCGCGTTCAAAGACCTGTTTTAAGCTTGTTACAAGCCGCAGACCGTCAGTTTGAACCCACTTTGTCCACATGTGAGAATATAAGGCCTGCTGTCCTCGGAGAATACCTGCTACAGGTACAGGCAGGGATGGCTCAAGGGATAGTGATCCCTGAGCCAACTTGCTTTGGCAGCACCCTTCCCCACTGCATCGCTTCTGCCCCCCCCCCCCCCCCAGTTCAGTCTCTCTCTCTGCGGGTCTGGTAGTGCTCCCTCATCTCCTACTCTCCCATGGTCCTGTAAAGTTTATAATGGTTGCCAGCAGTAGTAGCATCATGATAGGCTGCCTTCGGCCAGCTCCCTGGTCTTTCCTCTGCTGCGTCCCACCCACGGGAAGTTGTGTTAGAGAAGGGATGACGCGGCAGGGAAGATCTGGGGGCTGGCCGAAGGCAGGTTGTCGTGCTGCAGCTACAGCAACCATCGTTAACATTACAGGACCACAGGTGCGTGAGAGGTGATGGAGCACTGCCAGACCTGCAGGGAGGAGAAGTAAAGGCTTAACCTGCAAATCGGGTGAGGTCAGAGGCAAGTTATTTGTCTCCCTTAATCGCCAGCACCCTGGACCAAAGCCTCAACTGGTCCAATGGTTAAGCAGGCCTTGGCTACAGGTAAGTATCTTCACTTTGTGCAGTCATCTTAGCCAGTTAAGTGCTGATTTTACCCCTGGAACTCCCCCAAAATAGCCAGATTTGGCTTGGGTGCTAACCAGGTATTTTTCAGTGACACTTCTAGTTAAGTGCTGCTGAAAATACCCAGTTAGCCACAGAGAGGCGATTTAAACAACCTGAAGTCTCTCCTGACTGTTTAAGTTGTTTTGAATAGTGGACCTTATAATTTTTCAGCCAGCTGACTGGCTGGAGATGCTTGTACCATCTACCTTTACAAGTTATAGAGACAGGATGCCCTCTGTATGCATGTGCTGCTGGTTTGAAATGGACATGAAAGCATCAACAACATTTGTTTTAGCATTCAGAACGGTTTCCCATCTGAAATGACCCCCCAAAAAACTAATGTCATTTGTGTTCTAGCATGCTAAACCATTTCTGTGCATGCTTGTCAAATCTAGTAACCAGGTGCATTGAAACCAATGAGCGGCCAAACCATACATATCTGAACAAATGATAATAAGCTACATCAATCGGTAAACAGAGTCTGACACCGTAGATGCAGCCATGCTTCGTCCCTTCACCCTAACTTCCCTCTGAAGTTGTGCGGTCCTGTTTTGATATGCCAGCTCTTCCTATCTTGCTTAATTCTTTTGTGCTAGGGAGTTTGGATTATTGTAATGACCTCCTTTCTGGTGCACGTCTGACTGAGATTAAAAGGTTACAATTGGTGCAGAATACAGCAGTCAAACTGCTCACGGAGGGCCAGTCATTGGAACCATGTTACTCCAGTTCCAAAACTGAGGATTGGCTTCCAGTTATGATGAGGATAAAATTTAAAATGTTGTTTCTGGGTGACCACTCTCCCTTTTCTTTCTATCTTGTCTTCTTCATTCCTATGTTCTGGAGCAGACCCTCAGTTTTTCACAACAGAATTCCATTTTTGAGATAGTTGGGCCTGTATTTTGGAATGCTTTGCCACAATATTTGAGGCGCAATATTTCATATGGTAAATTAAAGGTAGGACCGTTTTTTTTTTGGTTTGTTTTTTTTGTTTTAATCAGTCTTTTTGTTGAATGTTCCTTGAGGTGTAGGTGGGTTAATGCGTACCTGGCTCTGCAGTAGGCATAATGCAGGAGTTTTAATATTTTTTTTTCTATCCTGTTGTCTTTATGGCATTCCTTTCTTACTGATATTTTTTATTGTACACTGCATAGATTTGTTATGCTGTATATCAAACGTAATAAACTTGGAAACCACATTATTAGTTGGTGATTGGAGCTGGGCACATCATAGGGCACAGAGTTTGAGCAGCTGCCTGAATCAGTGGGCCTTCCCATATTTGGTGTATTTTTATCTTTTGCACTGTCTTTTACTTTTAGAAAAAGCAGCAGTTAGGAAAAAACAGTTTTGTCATAGTTGCTTGCTTCACTAAAGTAAGCTCTGTTTGCTCCTTCCAAAACAACATCCTTACAGTTCTGGCTTCTCAAAGTTTTATGACAAACCTTGTTTGGATAAAATGGCACCAAATGCTTTAGTTTGAAGTTTGAAAGATAATGAATGCAGTGTCGGTTCTTCAGTAACTGCGCTGATAGTTACAGGGGATCTGTCAGTGAATCTCAGTACCACCTCTTTTAATTATTTGAAATGACATATAAACTTAAGAAGTGCAGCAGGCCTTTCTTAAAAATCCAAACCTCTAGGATGGTATAGTAACCTGATTTAAAGAGAGCCTGATATTTTTAAGCTTGAGAAAATAACTTTGATAGAGAGGGGCAATGTGAGTGTTTAGAGTTGAAGAAGGACTAACTTCATATTCTTGTTGTAGTTTAAAATGAGAATTATCACAACCCAGAATGGTACTTTTTGGAAAACTCATTGGCATTCTTTTAATTTTGAGTGTCTTTGCAAGGTGATTGTTTTCATTTTACTTTGCAACTGTCATTGGAGTGCTTTTGTGTTTCACTTTTATATTCTGATATTTGTCAATTTTTGCTCATTTCTGATCTGAAGAAGAAGGATTGCCTTCGAAATCTAATAAAAAAAATGTATTATTAGTCCAATAAAAAAAGATACCGTTCACTTGTCTATTAGATTGTAAGCTCTTTGAGCAGGGACTGTCTCTCTTTGTTAAATTGTACAGCGCTGCGTAACCCTAGTAGCACTCTAGAAATGTTAAGTAGTAGTAGTAGTAATATCATCTTTTCTTTTCTCTGTTTTTGTTTTTATTTATATTTATTACCTTTAAAAGTAGACTAACATGGCTACCTCACTACATTACTCACCACTGACCCAAGTACAGAGTTTTTTTTTTTTTTTTTAACAGTAGGACATGATTTTCAGCATAACAGGCTTTTCCTTCTCAGCTGGCATCTATTGCTTCCAAAAAAAAGCTTTTCTGTCTCACGTACTGCACCAACATCTGTTGTGGTAGTGTTATCTTTCATAACTTCCTTGATTTAGTAGCATCACTGAACATCTTCCATGAAAAAGATTAACATTACTTGGTTACTTGGCCAAGATAGATATTGCATTTAATTTTAATATGCTTTAGTAAATCTCATGCAAAACGTTAGCACTTAAGTCTAAGATGTTTTGTCATAAGGATTGTAAGCTAAAAAAACACTAAAATTCTATCAATTCCATTTCTATAGTGATACATTGTGTAGTATAAAGCAGAAATTGGGTGGCATAAGGTCACTTAGAAGGCAGCCTAAAATCTTGGTGAAATGGGGCTGTTGATCAGATCCTGATAGAGAAATATGTATTATGCATAAAACATTGAAAACTATAGTCAGATGCTCAAAGAAATTATGCATAGTTTCTGCTAAAAATATCAGGGCTAAACCATTATTTGTCTGCAAATATATGAACTGTGGGGAAGAAAGTGTACTCTGATCTATTTGGTGGTAACAAATCTGATGCACAAAGTATTTGACTCTATAGGGTAAAAGTAATATGAAATAACAGTATTTGTTGATTGTAAATGCCTTCAACTAATATTTGAAAGGCAGAATGTCTTTTTTTGTTTGTTTAGGGGAGGGGGGAAGTTTTCTGTTCCCTTCTCCCAGGCTCAGCATTAGATCCCGTCTTGAACCCCTATTTCCAGTCTCTGTGTTATAGTAGGGATAGGGGGTAAGATCTGATATACTGCCTTTCTGTGGTTATAATCAAAACGATTTATGTATTATATACAAGTACTTATTTTGTACCTGGGGCAATGAAGGGTTAAGTGACTTACCCAGAGTCTCAGGTTGCTGCAGTGGGAATTGAACACTGTTCCCCTGGATCTCAGGCCGCTGCACTAGCCATTAGACTACTCCTCTACAGTGAGGCCCCTTCTCTCCACCTCAACATCAGATCATTTTCCCACCTGCCCTCGTTTTCTCATTCCCAACATCAGACTAGTCTCACTTAGTTTATAGTTTATTATAACTTGCAAGACCGCCCTAGCTGACAAAACAGTACAGAGTGGTGTACAAACTAAGATTAATGGAAAATTTGAAAACAACTCCTTAATTTAACAGGAACGTTCATCAGTCAAAGCTAATGCCTCCTACTGGGTAATCCAAAAACAGTCGATCAGTTTGGTTTCTCAAAAGCCTGCCGAAGAAGCCAAGTGTTTAAGGAAGATTTAAAGTTCTTGAAAGAGGGTTCAGAGCAGAGGGAGAGAGAGAGGTTATTCCAAACAAGAGGACCAAGGAAAAAAACAAACCGATCTGTGTCTAGTTGATTCATAGTGAGTTATTTTAGGACCGAAAAGGACCAGACGGTAGTCATTTAAGGAACAAAGAAGGCGGGGAGAGGAATAAGGAATCGTAAGGCAGGCAAGATAGTCGGTGAGCCCAAGTCAGAGAGCGTGGAATGTTAAAATGGCTATCTTAGAAGTAATACGTTGTTTGATAGGTAACCAGTGGTGCTGTTTCAGTAAAGGGGTAGTGTGATCTGAGTGTCGGACATGGCATGATAGCCTGATTGCTGTATATTTTGTAGTGTTTGTAGCTTTTTTATTTAGTGACGACTGTGGTAGTCTTGCATAGACAGTGTTACAGTAATCTAGCCAAGTAGTAAAGAAAGAGAGCAGTAGTGTATGATAATCTTTGTGTATGAAGTAGTGATGAGTAGCTCAAAGCTGCCGAAAAAGAAAGAGAGAGATTTTAGACATGTGCGATTTGAGGCTTAAAATAGAGGGTAGAATCCCAGATATTTCCCAAATATCTGAAACTAGTAACATGTGTTACGAATAAAGTGACTGGTATAGATGGAGGTGTGGAAAATCCAGTAAACCAACAAGCTACCATCTTTTCCGGGTTGAGAACTAATTGATGGTTCCTTAACCAACTAGCAATTGCATCTAGGCACCTGCCCCAGCCCCTTCTACTTCTGTAGCAGTTTTAAATCACCTGCAGAGTGATGAGAGTTCATCTGTCTGCTGCTGCTGCTCTGCCTGTCCTTGTCTGGCTCTGGTGGTCGGCACTACATGGCCAAGGACAGGCAGAATGGTCACAGTGGAAAGACCAAGCTCCCATCACTTGGATGGTAAGAGAAAGAGGCAGGTGATGGAACAATTTTATTTTGACCAGGACCCATGTGCCCCTCTTCTCCCTCCCCCCCCCCCCCCCCCCCAGTTCTGATGTCTATGACCCATTTGGAGACATTGGCCCTCATTTATTGAAATGTGATCAGTAGGGGCCTCATTTACTGAACTGTGTGAAGGTCTGTAGTTACCACTTGGTAAAGTGTGAATACCAAGAATGATAAGGTCCCCATGGGAAGTGACAACAGAAGAAACAAAATGGTGGAAAGACTCTCTTGAAGAAACAAAATACAGGTAGATTTATTCCATCCAGAATCTTTGGCGCATGCAAAAAGGACCCAACATGGTTATGTTTTGGCAAACTGCCTGCGTCAGGGGTCAAATCTATAAAAATGAATAAATATATCAAATAAATAATCCAATAAATAAGCATAAATACATATTGTGAAAATGATGAGGCTATTGGGAAGAGGAAGCTCCCACCTCAGGATCCCAGGTCCCTCTTTCACTCAGGGTGAGCTGGTTCTCAGTATGCAGATTTTATGCAAATTAGTATCCTACCCCTTTCTACTCGGGGTGACCTGGTTCTCAAAAAAGGCAAACATAGTCAGGTCTTATCAACAGGATTTTTCTCATACAAATCTTTATTCCCGCCTCTGGGGCACACTTCTTTTAGCTTAAAACACTTCTTCTTGCACAGTTCAAACCCAACAGATTTCTTCCCCCTGAGCCCTCTCACACAGGCATTTGGGCTCAGTACTAACTCAGTCCTTGTACACACAGTCCCTCCTTGTAGCACACAGCCTTTTCATCTTGGACACACAGTCCCTCTTCACTGTTCTAGACACACAGTCTTTTCAGCTGGGACACACAGTACCTCCTTGAACACATAGGTCTTATTCTTGATACTCTAGGGCCTTCTTACCCCAGCCAGCTTCCTTCTTGGGAACACACAGTTCTACCACCAGTCCAAAGGGCACAGCCAGTACTTCTCATGGGGATCCCTCTGCTTCAGTTACCAGCCCTCTTCTGCAGCTGCTAGCTCTCCTTTCTCCCTCACAACTCAGGTGGGGTCTTAAGTGGGTAATGGCCAAACAGGACCCAGCCCATAACCGGCTGCACCTGTTTCCACCTCCAGGACTCTCCCCGGTCCTAGCGACCTCCAGCTATACCTCCCCTTACTGGCTCCCTTTAGTGACTCACCCAGCCCTTCTCCCTGGACATCTTAGGGGAACAGCGCCCTCTAGGGGCCTAACCAGGGTAGGATAGCCTCTTCCTTATCACAATATATATATATATATATATATATATATATATATATATATATATAGTAAAAGTTAAAAAAAAACCTATAAATACATATGATCTAATATAATAATTCGCACCTCCAACATTCTGAAGCTGACTCCGTGGCAGTGAAGTCATGTAGTGTTCGTAGGGTTCGTAATCGCCCCGCCCTCGAGGGAATGCTGTATAGTTGCCAGGGAAAGAAACGCGACATCAGAAGGAGAAGGGACCAACCACAGGCCTCGCACTCGCTCTCAGTGCCCCGCCCTCGGAGGGAAGGGAAGGTTGCATATAATATTCACCCACCGGAAGTTCGTTCCCTCCCTCCGAGTTCCAGGGTCATCCTCCGTTCCTCCTCCCTCCCAGTTCCAGGGTCATCATCCCTCCCTCCTAGTTCCAGGCCCCCTCCCTCTGAATTTTAAAAATCATCCTGACTTACCTCACGCGGTAAAAAGCGTGCAGGCTTTTCACTTACTTCAGTTTTCCATTCTCTGTCTCTCAGCTCTGGTCCCACCCTTGCGGAAACAGGAAATGAGAGCGGGACCAGAGCTGAGAAACAGAGAAGGGAAAACTGAAGTAAGGGTCGAGCCTGCATGCTTTTTACCGCTGCTGCCAGCCGCCCTAACCCCGACAAGGTAAGTCAGGATGACTTTTAAAATTCGGAGGGAGGGGGCCTGGAACTGGAAGGGAGGAAGGGAGGGAGGGAGGGAGGGGGGAGGACCCTGGAACTGGGAGGGAGGGAGAGAGGAGGTACCCTGGAATTGGGAGGGAGGGGGGACGCTGGAACTTCCCTTAAAAACATTAATGGCAGAAGGTGATTACCTTGCTAGCGCCCGTTTCATTTCAATGAAAAACGGGCTTTTTTACTAGTATAAAATAATACAAAACAAGCTAGTTGATGCCAAAAAATAAAAAGGAGGGGTAAAAAAAACCTTTAATGAACACATATGTGCATATGGATAAAACTGACATATCTGTAACCTAGAAGCCAGCCTAAAGATAGATGATATACAAGGAAGTAAGTGCCAGAATTAATGTGATAACTGCAGAATGTGTTAACTGTTAGGGACTTTCCCTGCATTTGCTGTGCAGTTAACACAAAGTTGCCAGCCAGGTTAGGGTAGGAGCAGTACTGTTCAGTATTATAGAGTTTCTCTTAATTCAACTGTGTGGTAAACTCAGCCAGTTGCATTTAGAAGGTCCTGGGGAGAACACTGCATAACAGATAATGTGTTAGCTGTTCTTGTTGCAGTGGCATTAACGGTCTACTGATACAACATCCCTCACCATGTTATCTGTTTCATGGAAAAATTATCACGTGCTACTGTTAATAAAGCGCCATCACTATTTCTGCAATAAATAGAAAATGCAGCTTAGTAGATGGGCATTTAAGTATAATTTTAAAGAAATGTTTTTTTGGAGATAATACACCATTTGATAGTTATTAATACAAGAGGTTGATTTGTTCTGTTGTTTTTAGCAATGTTTAGATTTTATGCCTTTTTTAGTAGTTGTCACTTGATTTCTATGCCTGGGGGATTGTGAGCTCATTCCCTCTCTGTGTGGTTTATGTGTGAAAGCCAGAGGAGGAGGAGGGTGTGTTAATGAAACTTGAGACCAGTGTATCAAAGCAAGGGCCTGTGTGTCACATGTTACTTTTCTGTTCTGTGTATTTTCTAAAAAATTAGGGAGAGGGAATGTGGATAGACTTGCCTTTATCTTGAACAGTCTTTTCCCTGTGACATGGCTCCTGTGGGAGTGGGTAGTAGTGGTGGGGCTGCTAAGAAAGATCTTAAACTATGATTGTCCTTTTGGCTGTGTTAAAACTGCCTGTGAGTGAATGGGGAGGGGATACTGAAATGTAAAACCAAGAATTTTTATAGGGAAAGTGCTTTCTCCATCACATTTGGCTTGCAGTGATATCTTCTGATCTTGCTTAAATATTTATTTGACTTTTTCTCTCACCTTTTCATTGGTAGCTAAAGATGAGATACAGCTCAGGTTACAGGTATGGTCCTGTCTCAGAGGGCTTACAATCTAAGATCTTCAGTTATGAACCTGCATTAATGCATGAACGTAAATTATTAGTGAACAGGTCCCTGTGGTAATGTGAACAAGGGCGGGCCCTGGAGCCAGGATAAACTGGAGCCACACTGCTGGTTTAAGGTGAACAAAATAAAAATTTATTGAAGGTGTCAAGTAGGGGTCCTATTCAATTCATAGGTGGGGAAGAAAAGTGAACATAAAAACTAGTTCATACCAGTGTGTCCTTCTGTGACCTGCTCCTGTAAGGCCACAGCATGCCACATACACTGCTGGGTTCTAGTCTTGCTCCCCAGAGTTACCTGTACATTCATTATCCATTCAGTGAGGCTGGCTTGTGACCAGCTGGGTCAAAGATACCAAATTGCAAGGTTCCAAGTCAAAATTGGCCTACCTGACTGTAGCGTTACAGTTCATACATAGGTGGTGGAGGCAAATGGGTGTCACTGTTTCCCTCTGAGCCTCCTTAACCTAGCTGTGCCCTGGGCTTTTATACTTCCTGGACCATGTCCTCCTGGTACTCCTATCCCCTGTCACTTCCCCCTTGGGTGGGACTATGGGTTTTAAGGTGGCTCTGACACTGTGAGGGAGTATCCTTAAGGGGAAGTGGCATAGTCCTATAGACTAGAGAATGACACGGGGAGTCACCGCCTCCACAGGTTCTGTCCCTGGCCCCGCGGGTTCTGTCCTCATCTGCAAAAGCCTCGAACACTTATGGTTTTATATTTAAATCTTTTTATTAAAGTATAAAAAGAACAATATGCTGTGCAACTGTTGTTTATAAATCACAAATAGAAAACAATAATAACAATGAGAATTTATAATAACCCCACCACCACCACTCTCTACCTTCCAACCCCAACAAGAGCTGTCTTCTACTACCCCAAGGAATCCTAATCCACCCTGATAAAATGTCTAGGGGTAGAAAATACAACCTGTTCTGTATGCCCTACGGAGGAGAAATATGCCCTATAAAGCACTATTATGATTTTTTTTTAATCTGTAGATGAATAAGTCATCAACATTCTCAGGATTCAGTCTAGCTCTCCTGTCTTCCACAGTCCTTCCTGCAATAGAAGATTTCTCAGAAGATGTGCTGGTAGCAGGAATGTACAGGATTCCCCCAAGCAAATTTTGCCAGTTGTGGCCAGCATGTTTGCTTGTTTTCCCCCCCAAAAATCAAAATATCATCATCCTTATCACTCAAACATAAATAACAGTCCAGTTAATTAACAGCCTTCAAAGTAGAGAATGATACGGGGACAAGGCTCTGTCTCTGCCCCATCCCCCACAGGCTCTGTTCCTGTCCCCATCCCCATGGTTACCGTGGGTCCCTGTGTTATTTTCTACTATAGACTTCCTCACAGTCCCATTGATCATGATAGGGCTTGCCATAAATAAAATTTATTAAATCACATTAATATAATAATGTGCATTTTTGCTTTAACATGCAATAATGCACATTAAAATCTGTCAAGCTTGTTCCTGATGTGACTTGCCCACATTCATATGGGAGGGTCTGTGGCATTTGAACCCATGTTTCTCCGCTCTAATCACTAGAGTCATTTTCACTCTTTTATGAAGATATGCAGCTTCACTGTGTAATAAACAGACTGCAAAGGGAAATGTACATTTGTGTGGAGTTTGTTGGAACATGTTGATAATTTCTTGGAAACAGGCCTGTATGCCTTTAATTTTCCAAGGACTAACAGCACTGTCTGCTGTTTCTGTCCTAGTTCTCCTGGTAATAAATTTTTACTTGATGAACTCATTAGATTACATGTGCTTTCTTTATAATGAATCTTTTTGTTTACATTTGATTTTGACCTTTCTGTATTTGTAGATTTGTGGAAATATATGCTGATACTGCAACCTTTTTTAATCAGCCTGATTTGTAGTTTCTCTCATTAAGAATTTACCACCTGTGAAACTGAATTATGTAAGGTTAAATGTAAATTATGTTAACTTAATCTGGTTGGTATCAAATCTTCATGGAATACGTAACTGTGATTGGGTTTGGAACTGTTTTGTTGGATTGGCCTTGTACTGCTTAATAGAGTCAATCACAATTTGGATTTAACAAGGTGTTCAGCCTTTCTGGTAGTTGATTGAAATGGGAGCCAGCTGTTTGTCTATGGGTGGAGAGTGGAAGAATTTTATTTAGGAAATAATGTTTTTCTTTAACCGTGTAAAGGGAATTCAGCAGCCTTAGATGCTATAAACTACCGATTGATGCTTTATCGGCTTGGGGAATTGGGCATGGGTAGAAAGGTGATCAAATGGTTTGAGGAATTTTTGAGGAAGAGAACATATAGGGTTCAGAAGAATGGTACTGTTTCTTTATCTTGGTTGCTCGGCTTTGGTGTTCCCCAGGGATCACCTTTTTCCCCTCTGCTTTTTAATGTTTACAGTGGGGGAAATAAGTATTTGATCCCTTGCTGATTTTGTAAGTTTGCCCACTGACAAAGACATGAGCAGCCCATAATTGAAGGGTAGGTTATTGGTAACAGTGAGAGATAGCACATCACAAATTAAATCCGGAAAATCACATTGTGGAAAGTATATGAATTTATTTGCATTCTGCAGAGGGAAATAAGTATTTAATCCCTCTGGCAAACAAGACCTAATACTTGGTGGCAAAACCCTTGTTGGCAAGCACAGCGGTCAGACGTCTTCTGTAGTTGATGATGAGGTTTGCACACATGTCAGGAGGAATTTTGGTCCACTCCTCTTTGCAGATCATCTCTAAATCATTAAGAGTTCTGGGCTGTCGCTTGGCAACTCGCAGCTTCAGCTCCCTCCATAAGTTTTCAATGGGATTAAGGTCTGGTGACTGGCTAGGCCACTCCATGACCCTAATGTGCTTCTTCCTGAGCCACTCCTTTGTTGCCTTGGCTGTATGTTTTGGGTCATTGTCATGCTGGAAGACCCAGCCACGACCCATTTTTAAGGCCCTGGCGGAGGGAAGGAGGTTGTCACTCAGAATTGTACGGTACATGGCCCCATCCATTCTCCCATTGATGCGGTGAAGTAGTCCTGTGCCCTTAGCAGAGAAACACCCCCAAAACATAACATTTCCACCTCCATGCTTGACAGTGGGGACGGTGTTCTTTGGGTCATAGGCAGCATTTCTCTTCCTCCAAACACGGCGAGTTGAGTTCATGCCAAAGAGCTCAATTTTTGTCTCATCTGACCACAGCACCTTCTCCCAATCACTCTCGGCATCATCCAGGTGTTCACTGGCAAACTTCAGACGGGCCGTCACATGTGCCTTCCGGAGCAGGGGGACCTTGCGGGCACTGCAGGATTGCAATCCGTTATGTCGTAATGTGTTACCAATGGTTTTCGTGGTGACAGTGGTCCCAGCTGCCTTGAGATCATTGACAAGTTCCCCCCTTGTAGTTGTAGGCTGATTTCTAACCTTCCTCATGATCAAGGATACCCCACGAGGTGAGATTTTGCGTGGAGCCCCAGATCTTTGTCGATTGACAGTCATTTTGTACTTCTTCCATTTTCTTACTATGGCACCAACAGTTGTCTCCTTCTCGCCCAGCGTCTTACTGATGGTTTTGTAGCCCATTCCAGCCTTGTGCAGGTGTATGATCTTGTCCCTGACATCCTTAGACAGCTCCTTGCTCTTGGCCATTTTGTAGAGGTTAGAGTCTGACTGATTCACTGAGTCTGTGGACAGGTGTCTTTCATACAGGTGACCATTGCCGACAGCTGTCTGTCATGCAGGTAACGAGTTGATTTGGAGCATCTACCTGGTCTGTAGGGGCCAGATCTCTTACTGGTTGGTGGGGGATCAAATACTTATTTCCCTCTGCAGAATGCAAATAAATTCATATACTTTCCACAATGTGATTTTCCGGATTAAATTTGTGATGTGCTATCTCTCACTGTTACCAATAACCTACCCTTCAATTATGGGCTGCTCATGTCTTTGTCAGTGGGCAAACTTACAAAATCAGCAAGGGATCAAATACTTATTTCCCCCACTGTATATGAGGCTACTTGAAGTGTTTCTGACTTCTCTTGGTGTTCAGATTGTCTTACGCTGATGATAAATTTCTTTTGTGTCCAGCGTTGGACATGTTTGAAAACACCAGGGATATTCTATTTAAGAACATTTATTTGATTGATTCATGGGCCCATAAGAATTTTTTTTTTAAGCTTAATCTGGCAGAAAACGAATGTTGTCTGGTTCGGGGAATTTGACTCTTTACCCTACTAAAATTTTTAAAGCTTACTACAGGGCATATTTTCAAAATTATGAATGTCTAAAGTTTTAGATATAATTTTAGATTCAAAATTAACTCTGGAAGATCAGGTTAATGTTCTTGTTAAGAAATTTAACATTTGCCTTCTGCAATTAAGGGCAATTCGATCTAGTCTTAGTGTTGAAAGCTTTAGGAGTATTGCTCAGGCCATTCTAACTTATCTCAATTATGTAATTCTTCATACGGAAGAATCACTGTGAAGCTATTGAGGAGATGACAGCTCTTTTAGAATATGGCTTCTAGGTTAATTTTTAAAATTAATAAAGTTGAGAGAGCACCTCCTCTTCTTAAAAAGTTGCATTGGCTTCCAGTTTCCTCACGTATAAATTTTAAGATTGCCTGTATGTTTTAAAAATCTTTAGTGGGTCTGAACCCAGTAAGTTTATCAAAGTATTGCCTCTTACAACTTACTCCTATGCTTTGATGTATCTGAACTGTAGAAGAACGAGATTATCTTTTAGATATTTGGCTGCAAAGATTTGGGATGGGATTCCTCACTGGAGGAAAAAGCAGATTTTTATCTTTTATTTAGAAAACGTTTCAAGGCTTTTATGTATTCAGATTTGGATTTAGCCTGATCTCTGATAAATTTTTAAGGTATTATGTCTGTTTTGTATTTCCATCCGATTGGGGTGTCTGTCTTGTAATCCACAATGAATCCATGTGGAGATATGGTGGAATATAAATTATGAACACTATAGTGTAGTGTTGATCCCAAATTGATCTGACAAATTTGGAGAAAGAATACACATAGATCATAGTTATCAGGTCTAAATGATTGTTTTAAAAGATAATTAAATTTTTTTTATTTCTTATGTGCGAGGAGAGAGAGGTCTTGAATTCTTCTAATGCTGGCTAGGTGATAATCTTGAAAATAATTAGACTGATATGAAAGACTAAAATGACCTGAAGCAGGTGAATATTGGCTTGAGATCTGTAAATGGGGAAAAGTTTTGAAAGAAAAACAGTGGAAGAAACAATTATAGTATGTCACAGAAGAAGGAATATTGGAGCACACTAGCAGGAGCAGCGCGTAGAATAATGTAGAGCCATGTGCACAACTTATTGTGGGGCCTCATTTGCATAAGTCAGTAGGGGCAGAAAAGTAGGGCCATGTGTGAAAAACAGATGCCCTGGCACTCAGGATTGAATTGGAGTAAATTGGTCCTGTCACATTAACTTGTTTTGTTACTGTTAAAAAGGACATAGATGGCCAAAAGTGTTAATAGCATGTATGTGGAGTTTGTCACAACACTTTATATTTGATTTCATGAAAGTCTATGAGAAAGCTTAGGAAAATTTCGAAAAATGAATTGATAATTAGTTGGATGACAGTGAGTGGTAAATGGTTACACCATCCATTCCTATGTGATTTAGGGGTCCTTTTACTAAGCTGTGGTAAAAAGTGGCCTGCGGTAATGTGTATGTGTGTTTTGGGCGTGTGTTGGCCGTTTTTACTGCAGCAGGGACACGCCAACTGCTGATTACCGCCGGGAATGCCCTCTGTGGTAGAAAATAGAAAATTATTTTCTACCGCGAGATTCGGCGCACGCCAAACTCAGAATTACTGCCAGATGCATGCACTAGCCTGATGGTAGTGCTGATTTGGCGCGTGTTAGCCCTCCCATGCCTTAGTAAAAGGGCCCCTCAGAGACAAGTAGAATGACATTGGTCAGCATTTTAATACTGCTGATTTTTTAATCTTTTATTAAAGGTTTGTAATTTTATGTTGAAAGTAATACTGAAGTATTAGCACATGATAAAAACAAATGGGGAAAGCATGCAGAGCATGGCTTATGATATTCTTTCTAGCCTCTCTGTCTTTATATGTATGCCTTGTGTGTTTTATCTGTGCACTGCGGTACCTGGTCAAAATGGCCCCGACAAAAAAGCTCCAAACAAAAAAAAGCTCCCGACATAATAGTCCCTGACATAACAGCCACTGTCAAAACGGCCTGCCCACAATATAACCCTTGACATGTTAGCCCCCCCCTCCCAACAAAAGGGCCCGATCAGGCTGCCCAGAATGTGGGACTGCATTTTTTTTCCTTAATTATCTTATCTTACCAAACAGGATAAGGTTGGCAAGTATGAAAATGATGACAATATTGTTTTTTTTTTTTTTAATTAGCATGTTGATGGAAGAATAGTTTCTTTAAATAGCAGAACAGATCATGAATACCAGTTTGTAGCTATAGAATTTTGTTTATTTATATATGCTTTATGCAATTGGATGCTGGTAGGAGTCTTTATCAGTGAAGATTTCAGTTGTAGTTTATTATATTTTTTGTGATGTTATTTTTTTCTTAGGGGGCTATTGTGTCAAGGGTTGTTTTGTGGGAGGGGCCATTTTGTCAAGGGCTATTTTGTTAGTGTGTGAAATGTCAAGGGTTATTTTGTTACAAGGCTGTTTTGTCAGGGCTATTATGACTGGGTGCGTGCACTGCATATGCTGTGTCTGGATAGTGGGGACTTTTTTGGGGTTAGACATTTGTAGGATGGTGGTGTAGTTACGGGTCTAGGGCAGTTATGAGGGGGTAATTTTGGGTGTTGAGGGACAAATGAGTATTTTTTGATGGGCAGTTTTTGGAGCTGGGGCACTGCTGGGTGGCAGTGCAGTTGAGGGGGGTAACTTTTTTGGGGGATGGATCATTGTCAGTTGGTGGAGCAGTTATGAGGGCCTTGCTTTTCCGGGTGAGGTAGTATGTGTTGGATACTTTCTGGGGTAGTTGGGAAGTTATGGAGGATGTTATAGGGCAGTTTGCAAGGTGGTGAGGCAGGTAGGGGAAGTTTTTGTGAGGATGGGGAAACTGCAGAGGGTATGGAAGTTGGTAGGGATAGTTTTTTGGGGTGGTATGTTTATTAGCTAGGTGGGACAGTTTCAAGAGCTAGTTTTTGGGGGTGGGGCAGTTTGCATGGTGCGAGGGCAGTTATGGTAGAGTAGATTTTGTGGGTGGTGGGGCAGATGCGGGATGGGGTAATTTTTGGGGGTTGCTGGGAGTAGACTTTGGGGATGGTCAGTTTGTGGATTGATGTGCCATTATTGGGGGTAAAATTGGGATGGGGCAGTTGCTGGGGTGTAGGTTTTTGGGGTGGGGTAATTTTTTGGGATGCTGTGGCAGTTGGGAGGGATAATTCTTGGAATAGGGCAGTTTGTGAGGGGTTGGGACAGTTGTGGAAAAGTAATTTAGAGGGTGGGGCAGTTGTGGTGGTAGGTTTTGGAGAGGGGACAGTTTTGGAGGGTAGATTTAGGGGGTGGGCAGTTTGTGCAAGGGGAGGGAGTATTTTTTGAGATTGGAAGAGAACAGGGAAAGGCAGTCTTAATGTAAATTTCAGTGCTACAGATACTGGAATGCTTTCTCTCATAGAAATGTATTGGATAATTTTTTTGTGAGGGGGAGGAGAGAGGGGAACTCTTGGTATGATTTAGCCCATTTTTGAAGTTGATAAATCTTTTTTTTTTTTTTTACTGTTTTTTTTTCTGACATGTAGCTTCATAAACCAGGGTCCGTTACCAGACCTGACATTTTTTTTTGGGGGGGGGGGGGGGGAGAGGGGGCCCACAGTTAACATGGGGGGGGGCACTAGGCATATAAGTGTGAGTAGTGCTTGGTATACTCCTAAATAATGCCGTAGAGTGCACTTGATAATGGATTTCTAAGTAAACAGGCTGTCCTACATCGATATAAACCACACACACACTTATGGAAACCTTGGAAATATTGACATTTTTATTTAAGTTGCATTATCCCATAACTTAAACTTCGTCATTATAGTAGACCTGAGTCTGGTCAACCTCTCAACACACATCACGGTATCCTGCAAAATTACTGCAGTGTCACATATCCCTCTACTTTGCTTTATAACAAATATAAAATGCCTTATTAAGCTGTATTAATAAAATAAAGAAATGTCTTTGAAGTTGTCTTTTCTCTTCCTCTGGTTCTATTGCTTTCTCTCCTTTTTGAGGCTGACATTCACCAGTTCGTCCCTGGACTTCCTGACCGTGCTCCTTCCACCCCTTTCTCCTTATGAAGGAGCAGTCAAATAAAAGATTGTCATAGATTAGGAAAAATCTTTGAAATGGTCTCACTGTGATAGCAGCTGAGAGGTGTTCATAGCAGTGTAGACAACATAACCAAACAGATTGGATGACTAAATGTTTTTTTCTTCTATTGTAATTTACTGTGCTTCTTAGTTCAATGAAGGATGGGGCACTAAGGGGATTTTTTTTTTTTTGCTGTTGACTGTAGCAGCAGTGCTGCTGTGACAATGTTCCTTTTCTTCTTTGCTGTGAGGCCTCCCCTTTACAAATACTACCCTTGCCAGGTAAGTGTGGTATTCAACTGTAGCAGCCACCTCACCCTTCAGTTGAGCTTCCAGGTACTGGTAGCTGGCAGGGCTTGGCTGCACACACAGGGCAGGGAGTAGATCCTAGAGTTAGGTACAGGGGAAGATGCTGGCTATGAACCAGGCTGGAGATCAGGTGCTCAAGAAAAGGGCTCTCCCAGATAAGGAGAAATCCAGAAGATGGCTACACTCTGTTGCAAGAAGCAGCAGGGATGTATCTTTACTGTCTCTCCAGGCGTGGGCTTGGGGGGGGGTGCATTCCTCCTAAATGAGTTGTCCCTACCTGGGCAGGGGTAGGGACATAAGCAAATACCCATCAATAGCTTCTCCTGGCTGCTGCTGTGGGCAGTCTGGAGGAACCGCAAGTTTCCATGCTCTTCCCTTTCCTTTTCTTCCCTGCCTCTTGCTCACTCCCTACACCTCCTCCTTGGCAAAGCGTTTTGAAAACGTGCACGGGGTTCATTTTCCTGCATGCTCCACTGCCAGCTTCCCTTCTCCTTCCTCACCCGCCTCATAATATAAGTTCCTGTTTCCGGAGAGAGGAGGAGGGAACCAGGCAGCAGTGCGTGCAGGAGCATGGCCCCGCTCACATTTTTCTTTTGTTTTGTAGCTTCGTCAGGTTCGGGGGGATGGAGAAAGTGAGTGAGAGGAAGGGACGGGTAGGGCTGGGCAGAGCATGGAAGCCCGTGGTTCCTCCAGGCCGCCACAGCAGCAACCATGAGGAGAAGCTAGTAGTTTGGCGCCTATGTCCCTAACCTTGCCTGGGGGGGGGGGGGGGGGGGGGGTGGCTGGAGAGAGTGAGTGAGGGGACAGGTGAGGCGGGGGAGAAGACTCCTGGAAATTAGTGACAATTATAGGGTTTTGTATAACTTTAAAATATTTCTAATAGTGGATTTTGGATTTGAATTTAATTACGCCTTTCTCAGTAGTAGCTCAAGGCAAGTTTCATTCAGGTACAATAGATATTTCCTTTTCCTGGAGGGCTTGCAGTCTAAATATGTACCTGGGGCAATGGAGTGTTATGACTTCTCCAAGAAATCAAGGAGCAGTGGTGGGATTTGAACCCTAGCTTCCCTGGTTGGCAGCCTTCTGCTCTAACCATTAGGTACAGCTAATACAGATATGTTTGGTAACCCAACAGCAAACTAATGGTTGACAGACCTGAAGCCTGGTGGCTATTGGGTAACGTACTAGGCAAATCAGTTTATGGTTGCTGAAAACCACAGGATTTCTGTTACAGTGCTGCGGAACATTATTGTTCACATGGCCAATAGGAAGATGCTGGACTGGGGAGCTAGAACTGATTGCTAGCCAAGACTTTTTAAAAATACCTGCATATATTACCACAATACTGCAAATACTATTCTGTTTAATATGTTGCTTCCCCCACTGTGGTGTTGTGCTGTCCTTGCTTCCTCCACTGTGGTGTTGTGCTGTATTATTTTGCTGTACATTATTTAGATTTTTTTTGGCACTCCTGGAGTGGTGTTCAGTGTTCGTATTATCAGTAAGAGAAGTAATTGGGGATGGCAGCTGTTGGCTCTGCACCGGAGAGACCTTAGAGAGGTCCTTCTTTACTGTGATCAAAAATGCCTCTACTGTACATTTACTGTTGATATTGGAGTTCCACCCCATCACCTTAGTCCCACCCATCTGAACCTCCCCGGACAGATGATTCATTGACTGCCTATGATGGATTGGAGGATGAAAGTGGAGGTCAGCATGAGGAGCAAGAAAATGAGGAAACTGTCGTGCAAAATTTTCAGGGAGAAAAGAGGATTTGGAAGGGATATTTTAAGGGATTTCTATAATAGGACACTTTGGGGTATGTTTACTGAGTTGCGTTAGCGTTTTTAACGCAGCTGTAAATTTAAGGCGCGTTAAACGCTAACATGTCTATACATTTCTATGGGTGCATTGGTGTTTAACGTGCGTTAAAAATGCTAACGCGCCCATAGCACCGCTAAGTAAACATAGGCATTTATATTTAGGTACCTTCCTTTATAGAAGCGACTCCTATCAGGTGCCTAAGTATAGGAGCTGTTATGGAATTTCCTTTTATATATGTGTGTGGGAGGGGTAGAAGTGGTAGGATTCCTGACCTCTTTTATGCTATTGTGGGGAGATGGAAGGTCGGGTAGTGGGGTTGCCAAGACCATTTTGTAGTGTGGTGTTGTGTTTCGCTAGGGTATATTTTCTGCCTATGGATTTGTAACAGTCAAACTTGTTCGTTTTTTTCAGTAGGAAGTGTATTGATGTTCTAGGGAAGTGTGTAAGGGGAAGGGGAGAAGGGGTAGTGTTCACTGCCCTTGGGAATGTAAGTGGGGGCACCATGAGACAAACGTCCCTTGGTGCTAGCTCATTTCAGTGAAAAAAATCTTCACTGTCTTATAAACTGGGTTCCTATCCAGTCTATTTTTTGAGATAACCATAATGAATATGTATGAGATGTATATATGCAAATGAATATGATAATGTGTCACAGCCCACATTTTGCCTCCCCAAATGGAACAGTCATGCTATGCCTATGTCTCCAGGGCATGTCAAGTTGGTGAATTTTCCACACACCAAGACAGGAATGAACCTCACCCCTATGTCAAGGTTTTGTTTGAAGTGAAATGACTCTCAGATGCTGATCTCAGCAGTTGAATTGTACCTGAAGAGAGATTTCTTCTGCGATTTCTACAGATCCCTAGAAGAGCTTTTTCTCTTGTTTTTCAAATTCTGGTGTATCTTGCTGGTCAACTGTTCATCATTCCATCCGTTAGTCAGAACTCTTGTTCAAATTTAAGAATCAAAACAGATTGGCCATTTGCTTTTGTACTTGAATTCTTTTTGAATACTGTGGTCTCTTGATATTGTTGGGTAAGCTTGAAGGCCTCATCACACGTGAAATCTATGCAGTCCATACTGTTTTATTGCAAACTGCTATGTTCTGCATAAACCAAGTGGTAAAGAAAATCTATATATATAAAAGGCAAGACCAACGTTCTATGAAGTCTCCAGCCGGAAGTGTGAAGCGCCAGAGATATCCGTTTTCCCCATGAGTGAAGGAAAACAGCACAGCACGAAATCTCACACAGTGAAGGACTCAGAGGGGGGAGGGGAGAGAGATGCCCTCACTCTCTCTGTAACAAAAACACAGAACAGCAGGAAACTTAACACTGAAGGACTGGACTCGGAGGGGGGAGGGGGAGGGAGAGAGGGCAGGGACATACACTCCCACATGCACACTCTGAAGAAAACCTTGCTAGCCCCCGTTTCATTTGCATCAGAAACGGGGCTTTTTTACTAGTTTACCAATAAACAAACATTTAGCTGTTCATATATACAATTGTGGCCATAAACTGGCCCTTACAAAATTGTCTGGTGGGCAGGACCAGAAAAGCTTTAAAATTTGAGGCTCATGTAGCAAACAGATCGATAGCTTGTATCTTTTTCTGTAGAGTTGAAACACTATGCTCACTAAAGAATGGGGCACCGTCTTTTGCTGTTGAATACATCAATAATGCTGTCATAATCCAATGAATCACATGATAAGTGATAGACTATAGAGGCAGCTGGTGAGCATTGAGGCTCCTGATGCTGTTTTGATCCTGTTTACAGTAGAAATAATAAAAGCAACACAAAAACTCTTCAATGCCACATACTTTATGAAGTAACAATAAATCCTGCAAAGATGCTTCTCAGAGCCCCTATAGCAAACTTAACGGCACCAATTATGAACACACAAATAACAATAACTGTATCTTTAAAAAGGCAGCAGTAAAAATATAGATCAGCAACATGCTTCCTATTGGAAAAGCCAGACAAGTCAGACTCATACATGCATATTTGTAATAATGCTTTAAGTAGCCAAACCCCCCCCCCCCCCCCCCCAGTTACATAGGTAACAGAAACGCCAGTAAAAGGAAACCATTGAAAACACAGTATAAAGTAGAGCTTTCTACAGATATCGCATAAAGTAAGGTTTATACACATCAGTAATAAATTCTGAACTTTCAGCAACACTGTTCCAGACCCCCCCCCTTCCAAAGAGTCAATATAGGTGCGTGCTTCTCAGAGAAAGTAGGGGAATGATGAACGCTAACCTGAACATATTAATTTGGCCCTAGTAAGCCTTTGATAGCCAGAGCCCATGTATGGCCGTGTGATTGAAAGTAAATGACAGTTGGCTATAAACAGCTGAAGAGTGCTGTTTTTTTAGACTACAGTATAAGAGTAGGTTTTATTGTCGAGGATTCTGGTTATTTTCTTTTATATAGCTAATGGTCCAAGTAATATAAATCCTGGTAAAAGTCACTTAGGGGTTCTTTTCTAAGGTGTGCTAATGGATTTAGTGTACGCTAAATGATAAGACGCCCATTAATCTAAATCTGTTAGTGCATCTTGGTAAAAGGACCCCTTCCTTAACGTCCCTCCGGACCGGCCCAGTGATTGACCGATGGGTTGTGCACGGCTTCCAGCAGGTGGAGACTGAGACTTCTGACTCATCTAAACTAGCCAATAAGAGCCCTTGCCAGATAGAAGATTCCAGTATTCTCAGTCTCCTTCTGTGTAAAAAAAAAAAAAAAAAAAAAAAAAAAATTTCTTTAAACTCTTCCTTTCTCTGTGCACCTACTGTAGGAACCTAGATGAGGTAGTGGTCCGTGGGGGCCTGGGGTTACCTCGGAGTTGTTACACCCGGACGGACGGGTCCCTCCCCCCAGTGCGCCCTGCTCTTGGCTGGCTCACTGTGTGGGTCCTGCAGCAGCTCCGAGTATCAACTGACTAGGTAGTTTTACTTTCTTGAGTTTAAGTGAAAGAATAACAGGTACGAATAACCAAGAAGATAAAGCAGGAAGAGCTCCTCAGCAAGAAAACTGAAAGAGCTCCTCTGCAAGAAAGGAGAAGAGACAAGATCACAAAAGATGAAGACTGGGGTGAGATCAGCACAAACAAACCAAGAACAGAACTGAGTTAGTCTGCATACATTTCACTTACCTGAGGGTCCGAGAAGTAGTCTTGTCACGAACACCTGAAATAAAACATTAGAAAAGAATCAATACTTTGAATGAAGAAAAGGACATGGTAGAGGTTAATACAAAATCAGTTTTACTTATTTGTTTCTGACTTAAATCTGTTTGTTGAGAGATTCTTGCTTGTAGTCACAGTCAAATTCACAGTTTTTAAAATATTTAAGAAACTGTCATTACTTTATATAGTTGTAATTTTAATTAGTTCATATTTATGGTTTTAAATCTGAACAATTAACTTATTGTGTTGTTCAGTATCCTTTTATTCCCAAATTACCACAAAATACCTTAATAGGGACATTTAACATCAGTTTCTGTCAATATACATCTTATGATTACTGTAACACCTTATGACTTTGGGTTTGAATTTACCTGATTAGTTTCCTTTCCTCTGTATGAGTTTGACAGGCAAGGTTAGTCAGGGCCGGTCTTAGCAATAGTGGGGCCCTGTGCAAACCAGTTCAGTGGGCCCCCCCCTGCCCACCACCATAAACCATAATTTATCAGAGTGTAAAAGGAGGTTTATAGCTCCTGGAACCCCATCTTACCACATACCTTGATGTGCATCCACCATGTTTCAGTAGAGAGCGACAGACAGTAGCAGCGATTTTCATATCCCTTCATATCTCCTCACTGCTGCATTTTGCCCTTGAGGAAGCAGGAAATGACATCAAAAGAGGGTGGGACACAGCATCGAGGAGGATATGGATGCACATTAAAGTTCGGAGCAGGGATGTGTTCTGAGACAGAAGGACAGACATGCCAGAGATGTGGGGCCCCTAGGCATGCGGGGCCCTGTGCGACCGCACCTGTCACCCCTACCTAATACTGGCCCTGAGGTTAGTTTTATTTGTCCTGTCCTCTTTGAAAATGGTGTTAAGCTTTAAGGTAAATGAGCCTGAGTGTGTCCATCTGGTAAAGTAAGTCTGACACCGGGTTCAAGGAGAGGGTGGGTTATACTTCATATAGCCCAGGTGTATCTTCCAGGTTTGATTTCCATGTTGTCTGCTTGTTGACTTACTGAACATCAGGGTTAGGCTTTCTGCCTGGGCATTTTGTAGTATCCTTCAACCATTTAAGTATCGCTGATTTGCCTTATTAGGACACTGAAGCACTTTTCATTTCCTTCTCTGGTCACATCCACCCTACTTGGGAGACATCTTTGCTACATCCCATTAATCTGGACTAGTCTGGTATGGATGACAAGGAAAGAAAATTGTCATAATTTTCTTTCCTTTAATTCTACCAGACCAGTCCAGAAGCCCTCCCTCTCTGGGTTTTTTAGTTCTCGATTTTCCTTTTCCTTTTAGGTCTTATCTTCTGTAATAGGGCACTATCTGCTGGTAAATAAGTGTGTAAGCTAAGTCCTTTGGTTCAGATCATATTCCATCTTCTTCTTCAGTGGTATATTGCTTTGTCAGTTACGTATAAGTCACACTCCATGTTGCATCTTGAACCACTTCTACTGACACAGTGAAATATCTGGATGCCGGTTGAGTATGGACCACGCCACAGGATTTAGGACATACCTTAAAATACTGTAGTGCCTAGCCTCCATGGGTAAAGTATGTACTAAAATAATAAACAGCAAATTAGTGGCGAGGTTAACAGAAACAGGCTGCTAAAACAGTGAGGAGTTAAAAATCATTAAGGTCTGAAATTAAGATTATGGTAAACAAAAATCAAAGCATATATTAATAACAGTAATAGCCTTTAACCTAAAATGCTATGTGATGCTGGGAAAGAAATGTTTATGAAATGAACCATCAGAGTCGAGGCACAGTGACAGGGACTGCAAATCGCATAATTTTTATAAATCGCTAAGCAAAAGAGCAGCATGAAATGAGAAACCATGTGTATAGAACCTAATTATGGGAAAAACTAATCTCAAAGTGGAAGCATGAGAAATGAAATATTGACACTACAAGAATAAAACACTAATGTGCTCATTTTCGAAAGAGAAGGACGCCCATCTTTCGACATAAATCTGAAGATGGGCATCCTTCTCACAGGGTTAATCGAAAGCTGATTTTGGACGTCCTCAACTGTACTCCGTCGCAGGGATGGCCAAAGTTCAAGGGGGTGTATCGGAGGCATAGCGAAGGCGGAACTTGGGCATGCCTAACACTAGGATGTCCTCGACCCATAATCGAAAGAAACAAGGATGTCCCTGACGAACACTTGGACGACTTTACCTTGTTGTGTTTTTCTTATGACCAAGGCACAAAAAGGTGCCTGAAATGACCAGATGACCAAATGATCGGGGATGACCTCCCCTTACTCCCCCAGTGGTCAATAACCCCCTCCCACCCTCAAAAAACATATTTAAAAATATTGTTTGCCAGCCTCAGATGTCATACTCAGGTCCATCACAGCAGTATGCAGGTACCTGAGCGGTTTTAGTGGGTGCAGTGCACTTCAGGCAGGCGGACCCAGGCCCAGGCCCATCCCCCCCTACCTGTTACGTATGTGGAGGAAACAGCAAGCCCTCCAAAACCCACCACAAACTCACTGTACCTACATCTAGGTGCCCTCCTTCACCCGTAAGGGCTATTGTAGTGGTGTACAATTGTGGGTAGTGGGTTTTGGGGGGCTCTGCACACAAGATAAGGAAGCTATATACCTGGAAGCAATTTATGAAGTCCACTGTAGTGCCCCCTAGGGTGCCCAGTTGGTGTCCTGGCATGTCAGGGGGACTAGTGCACTACAAATGCTGGCTCCTCCCACGACCAAATGGCTTGCATTTGGTCATTTCTGGGCTGGACATCCTTGGTTTCCATTATCGCCAAAAATCTGAAATGACCAAATCTAGGGACGACCATCTCTAAGGATGACCAAATTTCAGGATTTGGGCGTCCCTGACCGTATTTTCGAAACGAAAGATGAACGTCCATCTTGTTTCGAAAATATGGGTTTCCCTGCCTCTGGGTGGGGACGTTTTGCGAGGATGTCCAAATCAAAACGAGGACGGCCCTTTTCGATTATGCCCCTCCACATGTACAGGGTAAAACAAAACAACAAAGTGATGTCAAATATTTGTAATTAATTGACTTTGGACAAAAAGACAATTGAAAATAGAAATAACAAGAAAAATCTTTCACTGAGTGCAAGAGCATGGGAACCACCAAACTTCCACAAAAAGGACAGGGGAAAAATGCCGCACGTGCTCTTTTTATTATGGTTCGGCTAGAAACACCAGCCTCGTTCTGATACATGTAGTACAGCGACAAGAAAAAATGATAAAAAACCATGGAAAGGAGAATCGAACCAGATGGAGCAGCATAATGATGAAAAACAGTGTTCTATCGAATTTTGAGAGAAATGACTGAAACATGAAAAATAAGGTGAAAATGCTACAAAAATGAGAACAGCGTGTGGGGGTTGAGGTAGTGCTATCAAAAGAATATAAAAACAATTATGTCCTAGGTGAAAGGGCAAATAAAATAAGAAAAGCTTACCACTAAGTGAAAAAGCACAGAGTCTGCCAACCTTCTACAAAGGTAACTGGAGAAGCACTGTGCATGCGTTTTAATTAAAACTCCTGCTAGAGGCTGCAGATCATCTATAGACAACTGGGAGGGGTGGGGGTGGGGTACAGGAATAATGAGCATCAGAAAGGGCTCCCAGAGCAGCATGGGTGGGTATAGCCCAGAAGATATAGCAATGAACCTATAAATGAGGCTCTTTTCTTCTGGGCTCCCTTTCATTGCAAGGACTGCTTGAGTGGAATTTATACCACTTTTCTTAGTGAAAATATTTCTATAGCGTAATTAAATCTACTCTTCAACAAACAGAAATGTGTCCTTGAAGTAAGCATTTCCCAAGGATGTAAAATGGGGGAAAACCGTTAGTATAGGGGTGGGGAATGAAAAGCTCAATCCCATGGTTTAACGAAGAACTGAAAGAACTAAAAACACAGGTCAGAAGACTAGAAAGAGCATGGAGCAAAAAAAAAAAAGACGAACACACTCAAAGAGTGGAAACAACTACAAAGAAAATACAAATACAACATCAGACAAACCAAAAGAACGTACTACAAAACTATAATAGGACCAAATTACAAGGACACGCACAAACTCTTTTCACTTGTAAACAATCTCCTAAACACCACACAGGTCACATCGAATAGCACAGACACCCCATCGGCAACCAACCTAGCGAACTATTTCAATGAAAAAATCGTAAAGCTCTGACGCATGATACCAAGTAACACTATTGAGTACACAAGCATCCTTGAATGCCTAGACCCAAAATTGGGGGAATACCCAGCCGATCGATCGTGGACCAATTTTAACTTAATTTCAGTAGAGGAACTCACACACTGGCTCAGAAAATATGCAAAATCTCAATGCAAACTTGACATTTGCCCTACCAGCCTAATAAGAGCCGCACCCAAACAATTCAAAAAAAGACCTCACGAACCAAGTAAACCACAGACTCCTAAATGGTCTCTTCCCCTCGGAAAAAGGAAATATCCTACTCACTCTGCTGCCAAAAGATGCTAAGAAAAGCACAATGGACCTAACCAACTACCGACCAGTTGCTTCCATCCCGCTCATAACAAAATTGATGGAAGGCATAGTGACGAAACAACTCACGGAATACCTGACCAAACACTCAATTCTACATGAGTCTCAATCAGGATTTCGATCAAATCATAGCACTGAAACTGTACTAGTGTCTGCAATGAATTCATTCAAGAAAACAATTGCAACCGGCAAGAACATACTCGTACTACAATTTGACATGTCTAGTGCTTTCGACACGGTGGATCATGGAATATTACTACACCTATTAGAATACTTTGGAATTGGAGGCCCAGTTCTCAAATGGTTCAAAGGATTCTTCACCACCAGATCCTACCAAGTAACAACGAACACTGATAGATCACCACCTTGGATACTGGAATGTGGAGTCCCTCAAGGATCCCCCCTTTCACCAACTATTTTCAATCTAATGATGATACCACTAGCCAAACTCCTAACCAATCAAAACCTTAACCCCTACATATATGCTGATGATGTCACGATCCACATCCCGTTCAAAAGTGATTTAAACGCAATAACCAACGAGATCAACCAGAGCCTCCAAATCATGCACTCCTGGGTGGACTCATTCCAGTTAAAACTTAACGCAGAAAAAACTCAATGTCTAGTTCTCACTTCCCAATATAACACAAACAACTACCCCACCATAACCACACCATACTGCACACTTCCCATTTTAGAAAATCTGAAAATTCTTGGAGTCACTATTGATCGAAACCTCACACTCGATACCCACGTGAAGAATGCAACGAAAAAAATGTTCTACTTGATGTGGAAACTCAAAAGAATAAAACCTTTTTTCCCAAGAAACATCTTCTGCACCCTAGTACAGTCATTAGTGATAAGTCACCTGGACTACTGTAACGCTCTGTACGTAGGCTGTAAAGAACAGACCATTAAAAAACTCCAAACAGGCCAGAACACCGCAGCCCGACTCATTTTTGGAAAAACTAAATACGAAAGTGCGAAGCCCCTAAGAGAGAAACTGCACTGGCTCCCACTCAAGGAACGAATCGAGTTCAAGATCTGCACGACCGTACACAAAATCATTCACGCAGATGCCCCACTCTACATGTTAAACTTAGTGGACTTACCGCCCAGAAACGCCAAAAGATCAGCCCGCAAATTCCTCCATTTGAACTTCCCCAGCTGTAAAGGAATTATATACAAACTGGCATATGCCACTACCTTTGCGTACAAAAGCACACAGATTTGGAACGCACTACCCATGGCCCTGAAAACCATGGATAATTTAACCAGCTTTCGCAAATCTTTGAAGACACATCTCTTCAACAAAGCCTACAAAAGACATCCTTAATGAAACAAATCATTCCTTAAACCACTCAAGTGCTTAAAAAAAAACACCTCTCACACGACCTTACCTAACACCTTTCCATCTAAATCCTCATCTACCTTCAGCTTATTTATTCAGCTGTATTTAAGATCATGTAATGACTATCTCTCTATATAAAACGCACCTCCAACGTTCTATGAAGCCTCTTTTAGCCAAAAGTGAAGGGGGTGAGATCGCATTGTGTCTGCCCCGCCCACGCGTCAAACGTGATGACGTCGAGGGCGGAGCAATGACACTCAACCAATCGCATCGCTCGGCAGCGAAGCGTCAGGGAAGGAGGCGGCGCTCTCGACGTCTAGCCTTCCCTTCGCTGTGTTCCGCCTTCTTAAGGATGACGTCAAAAGAAGGCGGAACACAGCGAAGGGAAACCTAGACGTCGGGAGCGCCGCCTCCTTCCCTGACGCTTCGCTGCCGGAACCGCCACGGAGGTAAATTTTAAAAGAAGAAAAAAAAAAAAAAAACGGATGCATGGATGCGAAGGGGGGGGGGGGCATGGATGCGAAGGGGGGGAGGAGAAGAGGGCGGGCCAGGCTGGGACATGGGAGAGAGAGGAGCATGGATGCGAGGGGGGTCATGGAAGGGAGAGAGGGGACTTGCTGGAAAAGGATGAATGGAGGCGGCAGGGGACAGAGGAGCATGGATTGCAGGGCAGGCCTCAGGCAGAGAGGGGAAATGCTGCATAGGGATGAATGGAGGGGGCAGGTGACAGAGTAACATGGATGGCCATGGATTGGGACGGCAGGGCTCAGGGAAAGGGGAATTGCTGGATAGGGATGAATGGAGGGGACAGATGGGCATGGATGGATATGGATTGCAGGGCAGGCCTCAGGCACAGAGGGGAAATGCTGGAAAGGGATGAATGGAGGGGGCAGGGGACAGAGTAACATGGATGGCCATGGATTGGGAGGGCAGGGCTCAGGGAAAGGGGAATTGCTGGATAGGGATGAATGAAGGGGACAGATGGGCATGGATGGATATGGATTGCAGGGCAGGCCTCAGGCAGAGAGGGGAAATGCTGGAAAGGGATGAATGGAGGGGGCAGGGGACAGAGGAGCATGGATTGCAGGGCAGGCCTCAGGCAGAGAGGGGAAATGCTGGATAGGGATGAATGGAGGGGGCAGGTGACAGAGTAACATGGATGGCCATGGATTGGGACGGCAGAGCTCAGGGAAAGGGAAATTGCTGGATACGGATGAATGGAGGGGACAGATGGGCATGGATGGATATGGATTGCAGGGCAGGCCTCAGGCACAGAGGGGAAATGCTGGAAAGGAATGAATGGAGGGGGCAGGGGACAGAGTAACATGGATGGCCATGGATTGGGAGGGCAGGGCTCAGGGAAAGGGGAATTGCTGGATAGGGATGAATGAAGGGGACAGATGGCCATGGATGGATATGGATTGCAGGACAGGCCTCGGGCAGAGAGGGGAAATGCTGGAAAGGGATGAATGCAGGGGGCAGGGGACAGAGGAGCATGGATTGCAGGGCAGGCCTCAGGCAGAGAGGGGAAATGCTGGATAGGGATGAATGGAGGGAGCAGGTGACAGAGTAACATGGATGGCCATGGATTGGGACGGCAGGGCTCAGGGAAAGGGGAATTGCTGGATAGGGATGAATGGAGGGGACAGATGGGCATGGATGGATATGGATTGCAGGGCAGGCCTCAGGCAAAGAGGGGAAATGCTGGAAAGGGATGAATGGAGGGGGCAGGGGACAGAGGAGCATGGATGGCCACACACACACACACTCTCTATCACACTGTGTCTCACATACACACTTGCACACACTCTCATTCTCACACACACACTCTCACAAACACACTCACACCCAGACTCACTCTCTCTCTCACACACTCACACTTTCACTCTGACTCTCAAACAGTCACTCTCACATACACTCTCCCAAACATACACACTCCGAGGAAAACCTTGCTAGCGCCCGTTTCATTTGTCTCAGAAACGGGCCTTTTTTACTAGTATCATAATAACACTCTGTAAGCCACATTGAGCCTGCAAAAAGGTGGGAAAATGTGGGGTACAAATGCAATAAATAATAATAATAAATATCAGGATTACCCAAATGAATAATAATAGAATTTATATACAACCTTTCTGTGGTAGAATCAAAGCAGTTTATGTATTGCATTCAGGCACTTCCCCCGGATTCTACATAGCGCGCCAACAGATCTGCGCTGACAATGCGCGTAACTTAACAAGCTCAACAAACTAATGAGCACTAATTGGCATTGATTAGAATTTAGGCACACACGTCGCTAAGCGTATTCTGTAACGATGTGCACCAAACCTTTAACGTGCACAGGCAAAAAGGGGCAGGTTTATGGGCGAGGAAATGGGTGTTTGTGGGCGTTACAAAATTTACATTCCTAGTTATAGAATATGGACTTTCCAAGATGGCGCTTTGATCACACGCACCTGAGTAAGCTCCCTGGGGACGCTGTGGTTTGTTGCCTCTTGCAGGTCCCTCGTCCCGTCGTTCGCGATGGGAAAACGGAGGGGGAAGGTAAGGGAGCTTCCCTTGGCTCCTGGGTCCTTGTCAGCATTGAAGCAATCGACTTTGCAGTTCCCCAAGACGCCACCTTCTGCAACTGTCGACGCGCCGACGTCGATAAGAAGCGGAGACGGGGTTTCTCTGAGCCCCGGAGACCGCAGGGATCCACCACAGCCAGGAAGTGAATTATTCGCTGCAGCCCGGCCAGTATCCGATACCGAAGGGGTGAATTCGGAGCTGACAGAGGGGAGGCCAGCGGCGAATTTGAGTGGGACCTCGGACCCTGTGTTTTCGGCCGAATTGGCCTTAAAGGTACTGCCGCAAGATATTGTTAATAAGCTCTCTCGTACTGAGACCCCACCACACTTCCTTTTACCATCAGGTGGAATAAGCAAGCTCTCTATTGTGACACTTGAGTCACTGTGGGATATGGTATATAACACTCACTCCTCCATGCAAAGCATGTTAAAAGAAAATACTGACACTATTAAAACTTTTTCAGAAGCAGTTTTGATACAGGCACAGGTGACAGCACAGCAGTCCTCCAAGATTGAAAAAGTGGATACTAAAATTCAAGAAATGGGGTCTTTGGAATCCGCTTTGGTTAAGGATAATAACTTTTTGCATAAACGATTGGAATACCTTGAAAACCAGTCTCGGAGACTTAACCTTCGGTTCCTTAATTTCCCCAAGTCTCCTTTAATTCCTCCAATTGAGATGGTGAAAAAATACATGATTGACATTCTGGGAATGGACAAAGATTCATTGCCTCCCATAACTCGGGCCTATTACATCTGGAATATCAGAGGGACAATGGGAGATCCCCTTAGACGAGAAATGGGTGAAGAAATGAACCTTACTTCCTTCCTGGAAAGTTCATTGGACGTGATTACCCATAGGACTACAATGTTAATCACTTTTGCGCTGGAACCGGATCGGAACGCAGTGTTAAGACTTTCCTTGAGGCATTTAGATGAACTGTTTATGGGCTCCAAGGTTAGGATTTTTCCTGATCTTTCTAGGCCGACACAAGCTAGACGTAGGGCCTTTTTGGAACTGCGTCCTAGAGTAGAAGCCTTGAAAGCAAATTTTGTTTTATGTTTTCCTTGTATATGCATTGTATTGCTTGAGGGCAAACAATTTCAATTTGTAGACTCTAAACAGCTTAAAGATTTCCTAGATGCTAGAGTTGAAGTGACTGTTACATGCCCTCCTACATAGCAGGCTGGAGTCTGAACTTAGAGGTAGCAATTGTGTAATAACAATCTAATATTTTGTTTTTTTTTCTTTTTCTTGGAATCTCTTTTTTCTTTTTATAGTGGACGGAAAATAGTTCTTATTGTTTCCTCATATCTTTTTTTTTGTTTTGTTTTGTTACATTTGTACCCCGCGCTTTCCCATTCATGGCAGGCTCTATGCGGCGGGCAATGGAGGGTTAAGTGACTTGCCCAGAGTCACAAGGAGCTGCCTGTGCCGGGAATTGAACTCAGTTCCTCATGTAAAGTGATTTTCTTGTTATTTGAATGTGAATTGCATAATCACATTGTTTTGTGAATTATTAAATGATTAATAAAGGACATAAAAAAAAGAATATGGCCCAGTGTGCCTAGATCTATGTGCTGGGATTTACACCATGTTTTCGTTTTAAAAAAGATTTGAATAATTTCTTAATTCTGTAAGCCATTATTAAGATGGACTTGGGAAAATCCACTGCATTTTTTGTAGGGTAAACAACATAAAATCTGTTTTATTCTTTTGGTATACTGGCAGGTACTTGTGACCTGGATTGACCACTGTTAAAAACAGGATATTGGGTTTGATGGATTTTGGTCTGTCTCAGTATGGCAAGGCTTATGATATGTTTGTCAACATGCTTGGTATATGACCCTCAAAGATTTGAACTTACTCCTGTTTTATTTATTTTTTTTTTTTATAAACATTTTTATTGTATGAAAAAACAATCTCAGATTACATACAAGAATTGCTAACTTTGTTCCTTTGCTTCATTTAGCGTTACATATTCTTGATTGCTGCTGAACTCTCAACTACCTAGATTATCTATTCTAGTACATTATATCACTACCACTACCTCCCCCCTCCCAACCCTTCTCCTTTTTGGCTAGGCTGACCTCCATTTATATATTGTTCATATGGTTGCCACATTTTCAAAAAGTAGTCCATTTTACCCCTTCTCATTGCCGTAAGTTTTGACATCTGATACAAGTGGCCCACTTTGCGAAATACCATTGTTGTGGCTGGTAGAGTCGATTGTTTCCATGCTCTCGCTATTGCTATCTTTGCCGCCACCATATATTGTATCGCCAACTTATGATGAATCGTTTTAATTCCTGTGGGAGGAAAGTGCAGCAAGCAGTGCTCTATCGTACATGGAAATATCCCTTGCAGTATCGTGTTGACCTGCGCCAACACATCTTTCCAAAATTTCTGTACCTTAGGACATTCCCAAAATATATGTATGAATGTTCCCTTTGCCCCACATTCCCTCCAACAGGCGGCTGACACTTCCCTATAAATACGTTGCAGCCTATCCGGTGTGTAGTACCACCAGTAATATATCTTAAATCCATTCTCCCTCGTGGATTGCGCTAAAGATGGTTTAAATAATAGTCTATAACATTTCTCCCATTGTTGTTGTGTGTATGTAATTTGTAATGACTCCTCCCACCTGCTAGTATAAAATCTCTGTGGATTCCCCCTCTGAATTAGTGCCTGGTAAATCCGTGTCACACTACCTCTACCCCCTCCTTTTCTTATTGCACCTTCTAGCTTTGTTTCTTCTAGTTCAAGCTCCTCCCTAGCACACGACATTATATAGTGTCTAACGCTACAATAATAGACTTGATCTCTAGGGGGAAGCCCATACTCCTCCTGGAGCCTGTCAAAGCCAACCATTTCTCCCTTCTCCCATAGTTGGCCCAGAGTATGTAGCCCCGCCCTTGACCATTCCCAATAAACTTTTTCAGTGCCTCCAAGTTCAAACCCCGGCGCTTTAGATATAGACGTCTGGAGATAATATTTTCTCTCTGGGAACCACTGTTTCCTAATTTGGTACCACGTGGTCAATATATGTCTGATCCCCATTGGTTGGCTTCGTATCACTGTCAAGAGCTCTCTACCAGGAAGCCACAATGTATCTCCTAATGCTTGTGTCCCCATCCATGCCCTCTCCCAGTGCAACCATTTCCTGCTCGCATACGGATTCCAATCAGCTAAAATCCTTAATTGCGCTGCCTTATAATATAACAAAAAATTTGGGACTCCCATTCCCCCCCTACTCTGCGGCTGGAACATGGTTGCCCTTCGCACCCGCGGAGGGCGTTTCCTCCAAATATATTGAAATAATTTGCGATGGAGTCGTTCAAAAAAGCTACGTGGTATTGGGATGGGCAATGCCATAAATAAATATAACATTTTGGGGAGCAACATCATTTTTATTGCTTGTATTCTTCCCATCCAAGATACATTTATCCTTCCCATCTATCTAGCTCTGCTAGCAATTCTGCCACCTTCTTAGGGAAATTTACCTGGTACAAGTCTTCTACCCTCGGCGTCACCTGCACCCCTAGGTATCTAATGGATTTCAATGCCCATATGAAGGGGAAATCTATCTTCATCCTTGCTGATTCCTGTGGTGAAACTGTCAGATTCAATATTTCGGATTTAGTAATATTGATTTTAAAACCTGACAGTTTCCCAAAGAATTCCATTACCTCAGTTACCCTCCTTATTGAGATTTCGGGTCTCGTCAGGATGAGAAGCACATCATCAGCAAATAGCATTAGCTTATGTTCTCTCAACCCTTTCGTCACCCCCCGAATATTGGAATCTCCCCTCACTGCGCATGCCAGGGGCTCCATGAAAAGGGCAAATAACAAAGGCGAGACCGCACACCCCTGTCTTGTTCCTCTATGCAATTCAATAGGCTTAGTGTATGTCCCATTAATTTTTAGTGTGGCTAATGGCGTTTGGTATAGTAGTCTAATCCATCTCATGTAATTTCCCCCTATCCCCACTTCTCGCAGCACTGCAAATAGAAAATCCCACTCCACGCGATCAAACGCTTTCTCTGCGTCTATCGAGAGAAGTAGGGCCGGTTGGTCATCCTCCCTTACCTGTTGAATTACATGCAGCAAAGATCTTATATTATCAAATGCCTGTCGCCCTGCAATAAATCCCGTTTGATCGCTATGGATGAGCTTAGGCAATACTCTTTGCAGGCGAGTAGCTAGTATTTTAGTAAATATTTTATAGTCAACATTGAGTAATGATATCGGCCTGTAAGAACCACATTCCTGCGGATCTTTTGCCGGTTTCAAAATCAGAGTTATTGCTGCTAGTCTCCACGAATGAGGAAGTTTCTGCTCTTGCTCTAGTGCTTTAAAGAATCTCCATAACAGTGGAGCCAAATACGCTCTATATTGCTTATAAAGTCGAGCCGGAAACCCATCCGGGCCCGGTGCTTTCCCAAGGGGGAGTTCCTTAATAGCAAGCTCAACCTCTTCTATTGTGATAGGCTCTGATAACATCTCCTGCTCGGACTGTGTCAAATGGGGTATATCTATTCTCTTAATATAATCCTCTATTTCCAGCTCTGTTGCTTTCTGTTCTGATTCATATAGTTTAGAATAGTAGTTATAGAATTGCTCCTGAATTTGGTCATTCTGACTAACATTTTGACCTGCCTGATTTTTAAGGCTTCCTATATAGGTTCGACTCCTTTGCTGTTTAAGTTTATTTGCTAAAAGTCTACTCGCTTTATCTCCAAACTCATAATGTTCCTGCTTCGTTTGCTCTAACTGACTTGCTATTTCAGCCAATTGTAAGTCATTAAGATTTAATTTACACTTATAAAGTTGTTCCCCCACCTCAGAATCAGAGGGGTTAGCTTTATGAGACTTTTCCAATTGTTGTATGCGCTCTCTTATTGATTCCTCCTGTTCCCTCTGTTTCTTTCCCAAATGAGCCCTCAATGCTATCAATTGGCCACGTAGTACCACTTTCAGTCCTTCCCATAAGTTTACTGGGTGTATTCCTTCTATATCATTGAACTCTATATATTCCCTAATATATCTTTCAACTTCTTGCGCGTTTTGTGGCTCTAATAGGATGGTTTCGTCCATGCGCCAGTATTTAAACCCAGAGGGGTGTCTATCAATCCCTATTTCCATTACAACTGGAGCATGATCTGACCATGTACGGGGCTCAATATTAATGTTACGCATTGCCCCTGCTACTATCCCATCCCCCAGGAACATATCTATCCTAGAATATGATTTATGTGGAGATGAGTAATAGGTGTAATCTTTTTCTCGTGCATGTGTTTCTCGCCATAGGTCCACCAGCCCCCATCTAGCCATGAATTTTACTAATGCTTGCCTATCATTCTTTGCGTATTCCGCTCCTCCCGCTGAGTTATCTAGTGCAGGATTCACTGTGAGGTTGAAATCCCCCCCAATGACCACTATCCCTTGTACATGTTTCTGTAACACTCCTTCCAGTTCAATTATAAAGTTCTCCTGTCCCTCATTTGGGGCATATATAGTGAGAAAAGTGTATAGCTTATTATATAGGGATGCCACAACCAATAGGTAACGACCATTCTTGTCAGCTATACTTTTCATTATTTTCCACGGAATCATATCAGAAAAAGCCATTAAAACCCCCCTCTTTTTCTGTGAGTTAATGCTAGCCGCATGAAATTGTAGAGGGTATCTCCTGTGATTAACTAATTTTTCATGCTCTTTTTTCAAATGAGTCTCTTGGATCATAATTATGTCTGCTTTCAACCTTATCATATCTTTAAACAGTTTCTTACGCTTTACAGGGGTATTTAAACCCTTAACATTTAACGTGACACATTTAAACATTTATACAACATTTCATTATTTCGCTTCAGTTTGGCCAGCCCATACCATGCTTGTTTCCCTTTCCCCTGCAACCTTAACCCCCCTCCCCCCTTATCCCTGCTCCTATGTCGACAAGCCCCATTACCACCATGAGGCATGTCTCTTACAGAGGAAGTGTCGTCTCCATCTCTCCCTCAGCCTTTTCTTCTGTTTCATCTCTTATGTTATCAAGTGTCCCACTGTATTCAATGTTCTGTTCTCTTTTTATTTGTAAATCCAATGCGGGGTTTGGCCGCTTTCCTCATTTTCCATTTCTCTCCTCCAGTTGTTTCCCCGATTGCTGTCTTCTCAAGCGGCCTCTCCCCTGCGACACTCTCTGCCATTTCGTCTTGTTGAGCGGCGGTCTGATTAAATTCTCCTTCTGGTGGGGCATCTCCTCTTCACCCTGCTGACTCAAATATTCTTGGGCTTCTGCTATCGAGGTCACACGACGCTGTTTGCCTTCTTGTACAAATGTAAGGGCAAAGGGATACTGCCACTTGTAGGACACCCCTTCCTCTCTTAGCTTTGCTGTTAGTGGCCTCAGCTCACTTCTTCTCTTCAATGTTGCTGGAGATATGTCCTGATATATTTCAATGGGGAATGTCTCCCATGTTATCGGGGCGGCCTCTCTGGCTTTCTTCATTACCGCCTCTTTTTGTTGAAATTCTGAGAAGCAGGCAACTATATCCCTTGGCTGATTTGTTTTTCTCATCCCCAGCGCCCTGTGCGCTCTTTCCAAACGAATGGATACTGGTAGACAAGATTCAGCTGGGGTAGAGAGTAGTTGGGCCGCTATCGCCTGCGTGACCACCCCACAATCAATATACTCAGGTAATTCTGGCACTCCTCTGATTCTAATATTTGCACGCCGACTCCTATTCTCAAGATCTTCCACTTTATCCATTAAATATCTTGACTCTGCTTTTTGATCTTTCATTTGCTGCTCCAGTACAGAAACAGATTCAGCACATTCCTCCATTCCCACCTCCGTTTCTGCTACACGTGCTCCTAATTCGGCTATTTCCGCCCTGAGTTCTGATCCTAGCTGTGCAAAGTCCTGGCGCATTTCTTTTATGCCAGTTTTAATTTCTTCTATCCAGCCGCAAAGTTTATCCCAAATCTCTGGAGTGGCCGCGCACTCACCTTCCATTAATTCCCTCTGGGTGGTGTCATTAAGATTTTGGTGCGCTACTATTGCTCGGGCGCCATTTTCTTCCCCATGCATCTCTGTAGCTCTCTGGCGCTGCTGATAAGAAAACGCCGACAGATTTGGCTCTTTTGTCCGATTCGCTGCCATAATCCGGTAGGTCACTCGCTATACCCTCCGATTCCCGTTTCGGGTATCGAGTTTTTCAGCTATTTGCAGCTAATTATTGCTTTTAATCGGCTGACTCTCGGGAGCTCCGTTTTTACTCAGCCATTCGCTGACGTGACGTCACTTCCTCCCCTTACTCCTGTTTTAAGTTCATTGGATTCCGAGATTTTATCCTGTGCAAGTACCTTCTAGATCTGACTCAGTGTATTTTCCCCGATACCACACAGTAATGCGAAAGCTAGACAAGAGGAGAGAATGGGCACCTACTACAGTCCAAAATATACAACCCTTTATTAAAGAAAACAAACCAGAATAGAAACAGACATCTGCAGCAGAGCCTGAAAGCTAGTTGAAAACATCTGCTATGTTTTGCGACTTGGTCATGGTTAGATGAACCAGAACTATATTAACAATTCAAGCACCTCCTTTATTTCTAAGCCCACAGTTTGATGTTTAAGTTAGTACCTGAATATGTGTAAACTGCTTTGAATGTAGTTGCAAAAACCTCAGAAAGGCGGTATATCAAGTCCCATTTCCCTTTCCCTTAATGTTTGGATGTAGGCTGTTCATTATCATTTCTTGCTCTGCCTACATCTTTTCTTTGAGAATGTGGCTTAAAGTTCACTGATTGATCGAATATATCAGTAAACATGTTGAACTACTATTGAAGAGGCATTAGCTAAAGCCAAATATAAATATAAGTATTTATTTGTTCTAAAATACAAGCAGAACTGTGAAAATAATCTAGTTAAATATTCTTTGATTTGCATATTGTTCAGCAGGATTTAAGGATGAAGTTTGTTTAAATGTACAAGAAATCTTGCAATAGATATTTGTGACTTTTGTCGCTGCTCTTACACTATTTTGTTTTTCATCTTTTAGGGTTTAATATCAAAGGTCTTATGACTATTTTTTGTTGTTCTTTATTCTTATTGTTATTAACAATATGGTTTTTATACAGTGCCTTTGTCCAGTGTGCCTTAGACATGTAGTAGTATACAATAATTACTACTCAGTTGAGTTTGGCACTTGTTATATCTATTTTGGAAGGATGAATGGTTGAGCTGCTGGGATTTGAAAGCACAACTTTACCCAGATGTTACAGGCATATGATCTCTATGCTAGCTAACTTTATTTATTTTGTTGGCCTGGCAGCTTCTTCATGTTTCTTTTGGGCTTCCTTCCCAACGTGGGGCTATGATGTAATGGGTTTTCACACTTAGCTCCCAAATTTCTCTTTCTCCTCATTCTTTAACTTCTCTCTGTTCCCTCCCATTTGGCTCAGCTATTGTGGTGATCATTTTCTGTACAAGGCATGGCCTGTGGTTCTTTCTGAAACTAAGTATAAATAGTCTCAGGAGTCATCAAGTACTGTTGCTGTTCAGAGCCATTCTGAGGGCCTGGGTTGGTTGATTGTCCACCTTATAATTGAAAGAGAAAAACGCCTAGATTTCGACCCAAATCGGGAGATAGACGTTTATCTCACAAAAACGAATAAATCGGTATAATGTAAAGCCGATTTTGGACGTTTTCAACTGCACTCCATCGCGGATGCGTACAAAGTTGATGGGGGCGTGTTGGAGGCGTGGCGAAGGTGGAACTGGAGCGTGGTTATTGGCAGAGGAGAGATGGGCGCCTTTCGCCGATAATGGAAAAAAAGTATGCGTTTGTAGCTAGAATTCTCCGAGGACAAGCAGGCTGCTTGTTCTCACTGATGGGTTGACGTCCTCGGCAGCCCCCTCCATCGGAAAGTTTACTAGCAAAGGCCTTTGCTAGTCCTCGCGCGCCCATGCGCACCGCGCATGCGCGGCCGTCTTCCCGCCCAAAACAGGCTCTAGCCGGCCAGTCTTCTTTCGTCCGCGCTCGGTACGGTCGTGTTACGCCGTTCGTGCCCCAGAGAGTCGACCTCGCGCGTCCTTTTCGACGTGTTTTTTTTTGCTGTTTTTCCTTGGAAAAAGTTCGGGAAGTGCTCCGGCAGTGTTCCGGAAGACCCTTTCGGGTTTTCTGCCCTTCCCGTATTTCTCAGTTTTTGCCCCGTAAGTTTTCTTTCGTTGTCGGGGTAGGCCTCTTTTGGCCTCGGTCGAGATTTTTCTCCCTCTAAATTTTGGTGCTTCAATTTTCGCCATTTCGGCTTTTGATTTCGCCGGCGTGATTTTTCCGCCCATGACATCGAAGCCTTCCAGCGGCTTCAAGAAGTGCACCCAGTGCGCCCGGGTAATCTCGCTCACTGATAGGCACTCTGCGTGTCTTCAGTGTCTAGGGGCCCAGCACCGCCCTCAGAACTGCAGTCTGTGTTCCCTGTTACAAAGGCGGACTCAGGTAGCGAGATTAGCCCAGTGGAATGTTTTGTTCTCGGGCTCTTCGTCGGCATCGGCACCGGAGGCATCGAGTGCATCGACGTCGTCAGCGTCTGGACCATCTTCCTTGGCTGCCGCTCCATCGACTGCATCGAGGCATCGGACCTCTGCATCGGCGCCGAGGCATCGGGCGACTGTATCGACGTCGGTGGTACCGAGACTTCGTCTGCTGATGTCGTCGGACGGAGGTGCATCGTCAGGAGTGCAGGTGAGGGCTGTCCATTCCCCTGCTGGTGGCGGTGAGCCTTCGGGTGGGTCTCCTCCTACCCTGAGGGCTCCTGCGGTACAGCCCCCCCGGGATCAACCCTCTTTGGTCTCGGCCCTGAGGAAGCGACGGATGGATTCTACGTCCTCCTCGTCGGTGCCGGGGAGCTCCGGTGACATGCTTCGGAAGAAGTCGAAGAAGCATCGACACCGGTCTCCTCCCCATGTCGGCACCGAGAGCTCTGGGTCGCCGAGGGATTCGGCACCCAGCAGGCATCGGCACCGAGAGGACCGCTCACCCTCTGTTCAGGAGGTGTCGATGCGCTCCACTCTGGACAGCCCGGAACAGCCTCCTCGCCCGGAACAGGTTCTGACGTCGACGCCTGCATCGACCTCTCAGCCTTTCTCTGCAGCCGCTCTAAACGAGAGCCTCCGGGCCGTTCTCCCAGAGATTCTGGGAGAGCTGTTGCGCCCTACCCCTCCGGTACCGGCGGTGCTTGCGCCTCCGGTACCGTCGAGCGTGGCGCCGGCTGGCCCATCGCCCAGGTTGAGGTCCCCGACGTCGGTACCGCTTGTGGTGCCGACTGCGGCCACCTCCCAGGAAGGCTCCCCGACTACGTCGGCGGAGGGAGCTTCGCCGATGCGGGCGAGGGAGTCTACCTCTCGACGCCCCCATCGTGGACGGGGTTTCACCGAGTCGAGCAGGGCGAGGTTGCAGACACAGGTTCGTGAACTTGTGTCTGACACCGAGGGTGAGGCCTCGTGGGAGGAAGAGGAGGACCCCAGATATTTCTCTGACGAGGAGTCTGAGGGTCTTCCTTCTGATCCCACTCCCTCTCCTGAGAGACAGCTTTCTCCTCCCGAGAGTCTGTCTTTCGCTTCCTTTGTCCGGGAGATGTCTACGGCCATCCCCTTCCCGGTGGTTGTGGAGGACGAGCCCAGGGCTGAAATGTTTGAGCTCCTGGACTATCCTTCTCCACCTAAGGAAGCGTCCACTGTTCCCTTGCACCATGTCCTGAAAAAGACATTGCTTGCGAACTGGACCAAGCCATTAAGTAATCCCCACATTCCCAAGAAGATCGAGTCCCAGTACCGGATCCATGGGGACCCAGAGCTGATGCGCACTCAGTTGCCTCATGACTCTGGAGTTGTGGATCTGGCCCTAAAGAAGGCTAAGAGTTCTAGGGAGCATGCTTCGGCGCCCCTGGGCAAAGACCCTAGAACCTTAGACTCCTTTGGGAGGAAGGCCTACCATTCTTCTATGCTCGTGGCCAAGATCCAGTCTTACCAGCTCTATACGAGCATACACATGCGGAACAATGTGCGGCAGTTGGTGGGCTTGGTTGATGCTCTTCCCCCTGAGCAAGCCAAGCCTTTTCAGGAGGTGGTCAGGCAGCTGAAGGCGTGCAGAAAATTCCTGGCCAGAGGAGTTTATGACACTTTTGATGTTGCGTCCAGGGCCGCTGCTCAAGGTGTGGTGATGCGCAGGCTCTCATGGCTGCGTGCCGCCGACCTGGAGAATAGACTCCAGCAGCGGATTGCGGACTCGCCTTGCCGTGCGGACAACATTTTTGGAGAAAAAGTCGAGCAGGTGGTAGAGTCTCTCCACCAGCGGGACACCGCATTCGACAAGATCTCCCGCCGGCAGCCTTCAGCCTCTACCTCTACAGGTAGAAGAATTTTCGGGGGAAGGAAGACTGGTCCCTATGCTTCTGGTAAGCGTAGGTACAATCCTCCTTCCCGACAGCCTGCGGCCCAGGCTAAGCCCCAGCGCGCTCGCTCTCGTCAGCAGCGTGCGCCTCAGCAAGGCCCCGCGGCTCCCCAGCAAAAGCAAGGGGCGAGCTTTTGACTGGCTCCAGCAGAGCATAGCCGACATCCAAGTGTCAGTGCCGGGCGACCTGCCGGTCGGGGGGAGGTTGAAAGCTTTTCACCAAAGGTGGCCTCTCATAACCTCCGATCAGTTGGTTCTACAAATAGTCCGGCAGGGATACACCCTCAATTTGGCATCAAAACCTCCAAATTGTCCACCGGGAGCTCAGTCTTACAGCTTCCAACACAAGCAGGTACTTGCAGAGGAACTCTCCGCCCTTCTCAGCGCCAATGCGGTCGAGCCCGTGCCATCCGGGCAAGAAGGGCTGGGATTCTATTCCAGGTACTTCCTTGTAGAAAAGAAAACAGGGGGGATGCGTTCCATCCTAGACCTAAGGGCCCTGAACAAATATCTCGTAAAAGAAAAGTTCAGGATGCTTTCCCTGGGCACCCTTCTCCCCATGATTCAGCAAAACGATTGGCTATGCTCTCTGGACTTGAAGGATGCCTACACACACATCCCGATACTGCCAGCTCACAGACAGTATCTGCGATTTCAGTTGGGCACACGCCACTTCCAGTACTGTGTGCTACCCTTTGGGCTCGCCTCTGCGCCCAGGGTGTTCATAAAGTGCCTAGCTGTGGTAGCAGCGGCACTCCGCAGGCTGGGGGTGCACGTGTTCCCATATCTCGACGATTGGCTGGTGAAGAACACATCCGAGGCAGGAGCCCTGCAGTCCATGCAGATGACTATTCGCCTCCTGGAGCTACTGGGGTTTGTGATAAATTACCCAAAGTCCCATCTTCTCCCAGTGCAGAAACTCGAATTCATAGGAGCCCTGCTGGATTTTCGGACGGCTCGCGCCTATCTCCCAGAGGCGAGAGCCAACAACTTGTTGTCCCTCGTCTCGCGGGTGCGAGCGTCCCAGCAGATCACAGCTCGGCAGATGTTGAGATTGCTGGGCCACATGGCCTCCACAGTTCATGTGACTCCCATGGCCCGTCTTCACATGAGATCTGCTCAATGGACCCTAGCCTCCCAGTGGTATCAGGCCGCTGGGGGTCTAGAGGACGTGATCCACCTGTCCACGAGTTTTCTCGAATCCCTGTATTGGTGGACGATTTGGTCCAATTTGACTCTGGGACGTCCCTTCCAAATTCCTCAGCCACAAAAAGTGCTGACCACGGATGCGTCCCTCCTGGGATGGGGAGCTCATGTCGATGGGCTTCACACCCAAGGAAGTTGGTCCCTCCAAGAACGCGATCTACAGATCAATCTTCTGGAGTTGCGAGCGATCTGGAACGCTCTGAAGGCTTTCAGAGATCGGCTGTCCCACCAAATTATCCAAATTCAGACAGACAACCAGGTTGCCATGTACTATGTCAACAAGCAGGGGGGCACCGGATCTCGCCCCCTGTGTCAGGAAGCCGTCAGCATGTGGCTCTGGGCTCGCCGTCAAGGCATGGTGCTCCAAGCCACATATCTGGCAGGCGTAAACAACAGTCTGGCCGACAGGTTGAGCAGGATTATGCAACCTCACGAGTGGTCGCTCAATTCCCGTGTGGTACGACGGATCTTCCAGGCGTGGGGCACCCCCCTGGTGGATCTCTTCGCATCTCGAGTGAACCACAAAGTCCCTCAGTTGTGTTCCAGGCTTCAGGCCCACGGCAGACTGGCATCGGATGCCTTCCTCCTGGATTGGGGGGAGGGTCTGCTGTATGCTTATCCTCCCATTCCTCTGCTGGGGAAGACTTTGTTGAAACTCAAGCAAGACCGAGGCACCATGATTCTGATTGCTCCTTTTTGGCCGCGTCAGATCTGGTTCCCTCTTCTTCTGGAGTTATCCTCCGAAGAACCGTGGAGATTGGAGTGTTTTCCGTCCCTCATCACGCAGGACGAAGGGGCTCTTCTGCATCCCAGCCTCCGGTCCCTGGCTCTCACGGCCTGGATGTTGAGAGCGTAGACTTTGCCTCTTTGGGTCTGTCAGAGGGTGTCTCCCGCGTCTTGCTTGCTTCCAGGAAAGATTCCACTAAGAGGAGTTACTTCTTTCTATGGAGGAGGTTTGCCGTCTGGTGTGACAGGAAGGCCCTAGCTCCTCGCTCTTGTCCTACACAGACCCTGCTTGAATACCTTCTGCACTTGTCTGAGTCTGGTCTCAAGACCAACTCTGTAAGAGTTCACCTTAGCGCAATTAGTGCATACCATTACCATGTGGAAGGTAAGCCGATCTCAGGACAGCCTTTAGTTGTTCGCTTCATGAGAGGTTTGCTTTTGTCAAAGCCCCCTGTCAAGCCTCCTACAGTGTCATGGGATCTCAATGTCGTTCTCACCCAGCTGATGAAACCTCCTTTTGAGCCACTGAATTCCTGCCATCTGAAGTACTTGACCTGGAAGGTCATTTTCTTGGTGGCAGTTACTTCAGCTCGTAGAGTCAGTGAGCTTCAGGCCCTGGTAGCCCAGGCCCCTTACACCAAATTTCATCATAACAGAGTAGTCCTCCGCACTCACCCTAAGTTCTTGCCAAAGGTCGTGTCGGAGTTCCATCTGAACCAGTCAATTGTCTTGCCAACATTCTTTCCCCGTCCTCATTCCTGCCCAGCTGAACGTCAGCTGCACACAAGAGAGCATTGGCCTTCTACCTGGAGCGGACACAGCCCCACAGACAGTCCGCCCAATTGTTTGTTTCTTTTGATCCCAATAGGAGGGGAGTGGCTGTAGGGAAACGCACCATATCCAATTGGCTAGCAGATTGCATTTCCTTCACTTACGCCCAGGCGGGGCTGGCTCTTGAGGGTCATGTCACGGCTCATAATGTTAGAGCCATGGCTGCGTCGGTAGCCCACTTGAAGTCAGCCTCTATTGAAGAAATTTGCAAAGCTGCGACGTGGTCATCTGTCCACACATTCACATCTCATTACTGCCTGCAGCAGGATACCCGACGCGACAGTCGGTTCGGGCAGTCAGTTCTTCAGAACCTGTTTGGGCTTTAGGATCCAACTCCACCCCCCGAGGGCCCTCTTTGTTCTGTTCCAGGCTGCACTCTCAGTTAGTTGGTAAATTTTTTTAGGTCAATCTCTTTAATGTCCTCGCCGTTGCGAGGCCCAATTGACCATGGTTGTTGTTTTGAGTGAGCCTGGGGGCTAGGGATACCCCATCAGTGAGAACAAGCAGCCTGCTTGTCCTCGGAGAAAGCGAATGCTACATACCTGTAGAAGGTATTCTCCGAGGACAGCAGGCTGATTGTTCTCACAAACCCGCCCGCCTCCCCTTTGGAGTTGATTCTTCCCTTGAAGTGTATTGTCTTGCTACATACTGGACTGGCCGGCTCGAGCCGGTTTCGGGCGGGAAGACGGCCGCGCATGCGCGGTGCGCATGGGCGCGCGAGGACTAGCAAAGGCCTTTGCTAGTAAACTTTCCGATGGAGGGGGCTGCCGAGGACGTCAACCCATCAGTGAGAACAATCAGCCTGCTGTCCTCGGAGAATACCTTCTACAGGTATGTAGCATTCGCTTTTAGGGCACTTTTCCTGGACCCTGTTTTTTTACGAATAAGGCCCCAAAAAGTGCCCTAAATGACCAGATTACCACCAGAGGGAATCGGGGATGACCTCCCCTGACTCCCCCAGTGGTCACTAACCCCCTCCCACCACAAAACATGATGTTTCACAACTTTTTATTTTCACCCTCAAATGTCATACCCACCTCCCTGGCAGCAGTATGCAGGTCCCTGGAGCAGTTGTTAGGGGGTGCAGTGCACTTCAGGCAGGTGGACCCAGGCCCATCCCCCCCCCTACCTGTTACAATTGTGCTGCTTAATGCTTAGTCGTCCAACCCCCCCAACCCCCCCAAACCCACTGTACCCACATGTAGGTGCCCCCCTTCACCCCTTAGGGCTATAGTAATGGTGTAGACTTGTGGGCAGTGGGTTTTGAGGGGGATTTGGGGGGCTCAACACACAAGGGAAGGGTGCTATGCACCTGGGAGCTCTTTTACCTTTTTTTTTTTTTTTGTAAAAGTGCCCCCTAGGGTGCCCGGTTGGTGTCCTGGCATGTGAGGGGGACCAGTGCACTACGAATCCTGGCCCCTCCCACGAACAAATGCCTTGGATTTATTTGTTTTTGAGCTGGGCGCTTTCATTTTCCATTATCACTGAAAAACAAAAACGCCCAGCTCACAAATTGTCGAATAAAACATGGACGTCTATTTTTTTCGAAAATGTGGTTCGGTCCGCCCCTTCACGGACCCGTTCTCGGAGATAAACGCCCATGGAGATAGACGTTTTCGTTTGATTATGCCCCTCTGTGTCTACTGTTCCCTGGGTTGACTTTTGCTAGAGATACTGAGAAGGCAGCTTTCACAGATTCTAGGAGGTGGAGTTGCATTGTGACACTTGTAAATCTTAGGAATAACTTGTTCTGGACTCCTTGGTGGAGCAGGGGTTCATGGCCTTTGAGCAAGGACTATTGCTACTTATGGCCGGGCTGTGTGGTGCGTGTGTGTGAGTGAAAAAAATATGGGTAAACCTCCACCCCTCCATACAGTTGTCAATGAAAAATTAAGGTACCATAGCCTTTTAGAAACTGATTTTAATTGAGCTGGAATTCAAAAGGAGACTGTCTGGCTAAAGAAACACTAATCATCCCCTTCCCCCCCCCCCCCCCCCCCCCCAATTTTCTCTCTCCTAGAGTAGAAGCGCACAACTCTGACAGGTTGAGTAACATGTTGGGAGCAACACTTAGGATGGAACTACAGCTGACTTGGTATGCTCAAAACCTCTACTTGTGGAATGAATAAGCGCTTTTTTTTTGCTTTTGGACTGAGTTGGGAAACACTGGTCTAGAAGGGCTGGGGAGGTTGACAGCTGAGAGGATGGGTAACTGCATTTGAAGGTTTGTGGTGCTGAAGTCCCTCTAACAGGCTAAATTTGATTGAACTTAGTGGAGAAGAACCTGTTGGACATATATATAATCAAACAAGGCTGTTAGCACCTCAGCTTGTTTACAAGAAACCTGAGGCATGTTGATATTCCACAAGTGTACCATGCATTGTCCTAGTTATCTTTTGCATTTGGTTGTATAAGCCAGCTTGTTGGGAGCATGTTTATAATCATACAGCCCAATTTTGTATAGTGTCTAGGTCAGAAAAGCAATTTCCAAGTTGAGACTGAATATCTTGGAATCCTGTACCACAGCATTCAAACTGAAACTCAACAGAGATAAGACTCAATTCTTAGTGCTCACATCCAGTCTGTAAGAAGGCCTGCTTCAGCATTACCCTTGATGGGACTACCTACCCAGTACCAGACAACCTGAAAATCCTAGGACTCACACTAGACTGAAACCTGTCCACAGCACAAAGAATATAGTGACTAAAACATTCCATACACTGTGGAAACTGAGGCGCATCAGAAGCTACTTTCCAAGAGAAGTCTTCTGGATGCTTGTACAAAGCCTAACTCTTGCACACATTGACTACTGTAACAGTGTCTATGCCAGCTGCAAAGATTCAATTATATTAAAAAAAAAAAAACTTCAAACGGCATAAAACACCACCACCTGACTGATCTTCAGAAAATCGCGCTTTGAAAGAGCCAGCCTACTGCTGCAAGCCTTGCACTGGCTCCCTGTGCAGGCAAGGATAGCTTTCAAGCTCTGTACACTAGCATACAGAATCATCTTCGGTCTGGCTCCAGAATACATGTTGAATCTAATAAACCTCCCACTATGCAACATACACACGGAAGCAAGAAATCTTGCAATAGATATTTGTGACTTTTGTCGCTGCTCTTACACTATTTTGTTTTTCATCTTTTAGGGTTTAATATCAAAGGTCTTATGACTATTTTTTGTTGTTCTTTATTCTTATTGTTATTAACAATATGGTTTTTATACAGTGCCTTTGTCCAGTGTGCCTTAGACATGTAGTAGTATACAATAATTACTACTCAGTTGAGTTTGGCACTTGTTATATCTATTTTGGAAGGATGAATGGTTGAGCTGCTGGGATTTGAAAGCACAACTTTACCCAGATGTTACAGGCATATGATCTCTATGCTAGCTAACTTTATTTATTTACGGAAGCATGACGCTATCTTGCACTGCACTTCCTCAACTACCAGGATGTACGATACAAGACAGTTTACTCCTCAGGCTTCACCTACCTATGCATTAAGAACTGGAATGCACTCTCTAAAGCATTGAGGAACCTAGATACATACCTGATCTTTCCTAAACAACTCAAGGCCCACTTCTTCAGAAAATCCTTCCACAAAACTTCACTGTGAATCAGCTATGAATAGTCATTACTCTTACTCAGCAATGTCCCCTACATTCCTAGCCTGGTCACCACCCGCATTAGCTTCCACTAATAGATTCACCTCCTTATCCTGCCACCCTTCCCCCGTCCTTTTAGATTTTCTCCAACCTCACTTCTCCCCATATCCTTCTTTAAAGCCACTTTTGATTCTATGTAATTCAGATCCTCATTGTATTTCTTAGTTCCATGTAAGCCACATTGAAACGCTAGTTGAAAAATAGAAATAAAGACATTCAAAATTTGCAGTATATTTTAAAATGCTTGCTGAAATCTGAACCGTTTGAAAAATTACATCTAAAGGCAGTGGAAAAATGCATATAACTTGACAGCACACATATGAGGAACAGCCATTTTTCAAAAAGAATGCTCAAGAAAGAGCAGCATGATGTGTAAGTTGCGGATTTTGCAAAACTCCGCTCTAAAATGCATTTTTTTTGCATTGTGAAGTGGGTTTGAACACCATGGAGGTAAGCACAGTGCTTCTTTCAATCATTCTTCCAAGCAAGCAGTTAGCCTGACTAGGAACAGGTGTAAATGCTGACAGGGAAGTCTAATTGTACTGGTATTGCTTTTGTAAAATAGGGGAATGCACATAACGCATAATTAAACTCTGGAATTTGTTGCCGGAGAACGTGGTGAAGGCGGTTAGCTTAGCAGAGTTTAAAAAGGGGTTAGACGGTTTCCTAAAGGACAAGTCCATAAACCACTACTAAATGGACTTGGGAAAAATCCACAATTCCAGGAATAACATGTATAGAATGTTTGTACGTTTGGGAAGCTTGCAAGGTTCCCTTGGCCTGGATTGGCCGCTGTCGTGGACAGGATGCTGGGCTCGATGGACCCTTGGTCTTTTCCCAGTGTGGCATTACTTATATACTTATGTACTTAATGTCTACTCAGAATATGATCATTAAGCAAGGCCTCTTGTGAAACTGCTGCTTAGATGTGCAGGCTGATTTACATGTGTAAATCTCTAAAGTCGCTTTCCTAATGTACCAAGGTAGCTGTTAACTTTCCTTTGGTGTACCCTTTAGCACTGTTATATGTCTACAGCATCAGTGTTAGAGGAAGGAATATCAAACATATAAATGGCAAGTGACCGATTCACCTGCAAATGCGCAGTAGAGACTTCCCTCTCTGTCCTGCCCTCGCGTCGAGACGTGATGACGTCAGAGGGCGGAACAGAGAGGGAAACGGAGTCGGACTGTCGGACGTTGCTGCTGCCGCTGGAGCCTGGAAACGAACATCACGCGAACCACCCTCCCCCTCCCTCCATCCCCGCCGCCGCTGCTCCCGCCCCCCTCTGTATCGGGCTCCCTGCACTGACCTGACAGCGCCTCTCACCTCCGTGTGGAAGCCTGCAGCGCCTTCACACGGAGGTGAGAGGCGCTGTCAGGTCAGTGCAGGGGGCCCGGCACGGAGGGGGGAGGGAGCGGCGGCGAGGAGGGTAGCTGGAAATCTCGCCCGTTTAAACGGGCTTAACGGCTAGTAGTGATAGTGAATGAGGGAAAAGTCAGAGAACAATGTTGTTGGAGCCTAATGTTTGCAGTTGGAAGAGTGAACTGTTCTGAGGATTTCTAAAGTTGCATGAGTATCTGCTTTTTTATATTTATCCCATAGTATTTTCTCATGCTGCACAGACGATACTGGAGCTGGCTCAGATGATGATCGATGGGCCTCTTTTATCAAGCCGCGCTAGCAACTCTTGGTGCGGTGATGCTGACAGAGCCCATTCACTTTGAATGGGTTCCATCGGCATTGCTGCGTGGGAACCGCTAGCGCGGCTTGATAAGAGGCCTTATGTTTCTTAAGTTTTTTTTCTGAGCAAAATATTTTGTAGACATAAGCTTCCCTAACTGGAGATTTCTTATGCTTGCTGATGGAAATCCTACACTTACATAATGTCCAGAACATATCAGTGAAACCATTTTTGGCTTGGCGTACAACAGTTGTAGCTGAACCTCTGATATGTCTGTGGAACTGACCTGTAGAAACGTTTTGCTCTTGCTGTTACTCATTTTATTCAGATTGAAAATAATTCAACTTAAAAATAACTTGAAAGTGAAGGTATTTTGTGGATGTGTGAATGTTCCTATTATATAAGACCTGCTTGTAAGGGTATTGCAGATCTAATTCTTCATTAAACCTTTAAAGATGATAAACATAACTGAGGTCTTGCCAGTTCAATGCATTTCTGCTTGAATGAGCAGCTGGTTCTGGGCTTTAATTTGATTAAATGGACCATAGTTAATTGTAATGGGAGAAGTATTTTAACCTCAGTATCTTCCAGCTTCTATGGCATGGGGAAAAACTGTAGGAAAAATGGTACTGTATCATTCTGTTTTTTATCTTCTCCCTATTCATTGATATTTAAAAGGTGCTTCCTTAGGCATAGAGAGAGGTTTTTACATAAGAGAATAAGTGTTGCCATACTTGGACAGACCAAAGGTTCATCAAGTCCAGTATCCTGTTTCCAACAGTGGCCAATCCAGGTCACAAGTACTTGGCAAGATCCCAGAACATTAAAACAGATTTTAGTGCTGCTTATCCTAGAAATAAGCAGTGGATTTTCCCAAGTCCATCTTAATAATGGCTTGTGGACTTTTCTTTAAGGGAATTAGCCAAACCCTTTTTTTTTTTAGCGTCCCTCCGGACCAGCCCAGCTGAACTGATGGGTTGTGCATGCCTTCCAGCAGGTGGAGACTGAGAACAATGTTTCTTGAGAGAGCCATTGAGAGCCCAGCTCAGTATTCTCAGTCTCCAGCAGGTGAAAGACGGTGAGCTTTTCAGTCTCCTTTCTTTACTTCATATTCTTATATATCAATTCTTTCCATTTATTCTCTGCGTGCTGTTGGGGAACATTTGCTGGCATGAGACTGAGACCCACAGGTGTTTTCTTTTGCCTCGGGAGTGTACACACGGGTGGCCGGGTCCCTCCTCCTTGTTCTCATCCTGAGCCTTTTCAGTGTCTTCTTCTGGCACAATTAATAATTCTACCTTAATTCTACTTAAAGGCTGGCCTACACGCCTTCAAGGGAAGAGTTCTGTAGTGCCACGGGGGACAGCCACAGTGAAACATTTTTTTTTAATTTAAAGGAAGCTGAATTTCTGGGAGAGTTTAACTTACAGAGCACAGCAGTGGTTTAAAAACAAACAAAATGAAAAACAGCTGACCAGCGCAGAATCACCTTTCTTGCTCTCCCTGCTAGGTGGGTGGCTGGTTCTCTGTTTGTTTGGAACATGATAAGCTTGATGGACATGTCACACAAGCTGCATTGCTCCAGAGTTTGTCAGTACTGGGGGGTCTTGGCAGACAGTGTTTGTAGGGTCTGCACCGTGTCAGAGAAACATCATCCGGTGGTGTCAGCAACTGCGGGGGTGAGCAGTTTTGATAGTTCCTCCAGTTCGACAGTTTCGTCTGTGCTGGGTCCCAGTGCTTCTCTGGTGCCGGATTTGGCGGGAACGTCTGCCATCTTGGTATCCCAGTCAGAGTCGGAGTGGCCGTTAGCCCCAGCTGGCGACTGTACTGTAGGGAGCACAGGGAAGACTCCCGGAGGGGGTTTTCCTTCGGACTTCGTTTTAGCGATATATAAAGCATATTTATTGCACCAGTCTTCTCCTCAGTCCTCCTTGCTGGCCGAACCTGTTAGGGGGCCCTGTTTCTGGCGCTAAAAGATAGTTTGCTGGCAAGACGTAGATTGAGAAAGTTATGAATTTGAAATCTCTAGGAGAGGGTGATAATTTTGTGCTTGACTCACATGATTATGAGTAGGAAGAAGATTTCTTCTCAGGGGCAGAAGATCTGCCACTGGACTGGATCCCTCAGTGGCCCAGAGTTTTCATAAAGAAGACTTGCAAGAATTGATTTATCTGGTGGCAAGTACCTTAAAATTTGAAGAGGAGCAAGAACTGGCTGTGTGCTGCACAGTGGAGCCTTTAGTTAAAGGGGTATGTAAGTCTGGTAGGTCGTTCCCTGTACATCAGGATATCAGGGACATAGTGCAGGCACAGTGGGATGTCCCTGACGCTCCCTTTAGGCTGGCTCAGTCTATGGTTCGCCTATATCTGGTTCCTGAACAGGACAAGGATTGACTCAGGCTTCCAGTAGTGGAGAGTCATGGGGTAGGAGGTAGTGTCCTATTGTGGATTAACAAGTGATTAAAAGATAGAAAACAGAGAATACGGTTAAGTGGTCAGTATTCACAATGGAGAAGGGTAGTTAGTGGGGTTCCCCAGGGTCTGTACTGAGACCACTGCTTTTTATCATATTTATCAATGACCTAGAGATAGGAGTAACTAGTGAGGTAATTAAATTTGCTGACCACACAAAGTTATTCAAAGTTGTTAAATTGCGAGAGGATTGTGAAAAATTACAAGAGGACCTTACGAGACTGGGAGACTGGGCATCTAAATAGCAGATGGCGTTTAATGTGAGCAAGTGCAAAATGATGCATGTGGGAAAGAGGAACCTGAATTTATAGCTACGTAATGCAAGGTTCCACGTTAGGAGTCACCAACCAAGAAAGGGATCTAGGTGTCATCGTTGATGATACGTTGAAGCCTTCTGCTCAGTGTGCTGTGGCGGCTAAGAAAGCAAATAGAATGTTAGGTATTATTAGGAAAGGAATGGAAAACAAAAATTAGGATGTTATAATGCCTTTGTATTGATTGCTTCATGCACCTTGAATATTGTGTTCAATTCTGGTCACCGCATCTCCAAAAAGATATAGTAGAATTAGAAAAGGTGCAGAGAAGGGCGATGAAAATTATAAAGGGGATGGAATGACTTCCCTATGAGGAATGGCTGAAGCGTTTAGGGCTCTTCAGCTTGGAGAAAAGACAGCAGAGGGGAGATATGATAGAGGTCTGTAAAATAATGAGTAGAGTGGAAAGGGTAGATGTGAAGCGTTTGTTTACTCTTTCCAAAAATACTAGGACTACGGGGCATTCTATGAAGCTACAAAGCAGTAAACGTAAAATTAATTGGAGAAAATTTTTCTACGCTCAACGTGTAATTAAATTTTGGAATTCGTTGCCAGACAATATGGTAAAGGTGGTTAGCTTAGCGTTTTTAAAAGGGTCTGGACGGCTTCCTAAAGGAAAAGTCCATAGATCATTATTAAAATGGACTTGGGGAAAATCCACTTCTTATTTCTGGGATAAGCAGCATACAATGTTTTGTACTTTTTTGGGATCTTGTCAGGTATTTGTGACCTGGATTGGCCAATGTTGGAAACAGGATGTTGTGCTTGATGGACCTTTGGTCTGTCCCAGTATGGCAATACTTATGTACTTATGATGCAGTGGTCTTGTTAATACTGTTTTGTCTTGATTTCATTCTTTTCTTGATAATAGGTCATTTCAAGTTAATACAAAAGCTGGTAGCTCTTCCTGGATGGCCATTCACTCAGGTGTTCCACAGGGTTCAACCTTGTCTACCTTACTTTCTGATCTTTACATGACGCCTGTGCGTAAACTCTTCATCTTCTTTAGGGTTGTCCTACAAACTTTATGCAGATGATTTATAATTTTTCTTTCTGGTGGAAATGTCCTTCGAATTGGCCTTAGTGCTTTTGTCACAATGTATTAAACTGATTCAAATTTGGACGATTGCCAATTGACTCCAGTTAAACATATTTAAGAAGTGGGTTTATTTTTATCTAGACTGTCAACATATTGTCCTCCAAATTTTTGTTTGGTTGATTGTCTTATCCCAATCCCACAAAGGGATACGGCATTATCTATGTATAGCAACTTAACCCTAGAGAGCCAAGTGACATCCACAACAAAGAAAATGTTCCACTCAATGTGGAAACTCAAACGTGGGAAACAATTCTTCCCGAGGGGGACATAATTCGCAATCTGATACAATCATGTAGACTACTGCAATGGAATTTATGCGGGATGCAAAGAACAAACCTTAAACTCCAGACTGCTCAAAACATGGCAGCTAGGCTTATCTTCGGAAAAACGCAATTTGAAAGTGCAAAACCCCTTCGCGAAAAACTACACTGGCTTCCAATCAAAGAACACATTGGTTTCAAAATTTGCTCTATGGTTCACAAAATTATCTATGGTGAAGCTCCGGGATTCATGACAGACTTGATCGACCTACCAACTAAAACACATCTGAATCAACACGAACGTACCTAAATCTACACTACCCAAGCTGCAAAGGACTCAAGTACAAATCAACTTACGCGTCCAGTTTTTCCTACATAAGCACACAACTGTGGAACGCATTACCAAAAGCCTTGAAAACTATGAATGACCACCTAAACTTCCAGAAAACACTAAAAACTAACCTGTTTAAAAAGGCATACCCTACCGATCCAACATAAATGCCTGATCTTTGCAACACAACAAAACTAAAGAACGTAATGGACATAACACAACTCTTCCGTTGTATGATCTCTAGTGTGACTGTACCACATGAACTTTATCTTACCACAACATCACTTTGTATTTGTTCACACCGGAGCCTGCAAAGGCCTCTCCAGTACTATGTAAGCCACATTGAGCCTACAAATAGGTGGGAAAATGTGGGTTATAAATGTAATAAATAAATAAATAGCCACTTGTTCTGTTATGATATATTTTTCAAATTGAGGTTACTTTGTAGACTATGGGACTTGCTTTCTTTCAAATATTTTGTACAGTTTTACAAGGTATGATATTTCCCCACTGACTATTGTAAGGTTTATTATTTATTAAATTTTTTTATGCCTCCTGGCTACATATGGTGTTGGTGGTTTACAAATACAAATTTATTAAAAATAGAAAAGAACTCCATAGGTTATAGGAACCTATATCGTAGGTCCTGAGATTATATTTGTAATCTTTAAATGTAAAATTTTTTCTCCGAGGACAAGCAGGCTGCTTGTTCTCACTGATGGCTGCTTGTTCTCACTGATGGGTTGACGTCCTCGGCAGCCCCCTCCATCGGAAAGTTTACTAGCAAAGGCCTTTGCTAGTCCTCGCGTGCCCATGCGCACCGCGCATGCGCGGCCGTCTTCCCGCCTGAAACCGGCTCGAGCCGGCCAGTCTTCTTTCGTCCGCGCTCGGTACGGTCGTGTTACGCCGTTCGTGCCCTAGAGAGTCGACCTCGCGCGTCCTTTTCGACGTGTTTTTCATCTCTTTTTCTCAAAAAAAGTTCGGGAAGCGCTCCGGAAGTGTTCCGGAAGGCCCTTTCGGGTTTTCTGCCCTTCCCGTATTTCTCAGGTTTTTTTTTGCCCCGTAAGTTTTCTTTCGTTGTCGGGGTAGGCCTTTTTTGGCCTCGGTCGAGATTTTTCTCCCTCTAAATTTTGGTGCTTCAATATTCGCCATTTCGGCTTTTGATTTCGCTGGCGTGATTTTTCCGCCCATGACATCGAAGCCTTCCAGCGGCTTCAAGAAGTGCACCCAGTGCGCCCGGGTAATCTCGCTCACTGATAGGCACTCTGCGTGTCTTCAGTGTCTAGGGGCCCAGCACCGCCCTCAGAACTGTAGTCTGTGTTCCCTGTTACAAAGGCGGACTCAGGTAGCGAGATTAGCCCAGTGGAACGTTTTGTTCTCGGGCTCTTCGTCGGCATCGGCACCGGAGGCATCGAGTGCATCGACGTCGTCAGCGTCCGGACCATCTTCCTTGGCTGCCGCTCCATCGACTGCATCGAGGCATCGGGCCTCTGCATCGGCGCCGAGGCATCGGGCGACTGTATCGACGTCGGTGGTACCGAGACTTCGTCTGCTGATGTCGTCGGACGGAGGTGCATCGTCAGGAGTGCAGGTGAGGGCTGTCCATTCCCCTGCTGGTGGCGGTGAGCCTTCGGGTGGGTCTCCTCCTACCCTGAGGGCTCCTGCGGTACAGCCCCCCCGGGATCGACCTTCTTCGGTCTCGGCCCCGAGGAAGCGACGGATGGATTCTACGTCCTCCTCGTCGGTGCCGGGGAGCTCCGGTGACATGCTTCGGAAGAAGTCGAAGAAGCATCGACACCGGTCGCCTCCCCATGTCGGCACCGAGAGCTCTGGGTCGCCGAGGGATTCGGCACCCAGCAGGCATCGGCACCGAGAGGACCGCTCACCCTCTGTTCAGGAGGTGTCGATGCGCTCCGCTCTGGACAGCCCGGAACAGCCTCCTCGCCCGGAACAGGTTCTGACATCGACGCCTGCATCGACCTCTCAGCCTTTCTCTGCAGCCGCTCTAAACGAGAGCCTCCGGGCCGTTCTCCCAGAGATTCTGGGAGAGCTGTTGCGCCCTACCCCTCCGGTACCGGCGGTGCTTGCGCCACCGGTACCGTCGAGCGTGGCGCCGGCTGGCCCATCGCCCAGGTTGAGGTCCCCGACGTCGGTACCGCGTGCGGTGCCGACCGCGGCCACCTCCTAGGAAGGCTCCCCGACTACGTCGGCGGAGGGAGCTTCGCCGATGCGGGCGAGGGACTCTTCCTCTCGACGCCCCCACCGTGGACGGGGTTCCACCGAGTCGAGCAGGGCGAGGTTGCAGACACAGGTTCGTGAACTTGTGTCTGACACCGAGGGTGAGGCCTCGTGGGAAGAGGAGGAAGACCCCAGATATTTCTCTGACGAGGAGTCTGAGGGTCTCCCTTCCGATCCCACTCCCTCTCCTGAAAGACAGCTTTCCCCTCCTGAGAGTCTGTCTTTTGCTTCCTTTGTCCGGGAGATGTCTACGGCCATCCCCTTCCCGGTGGTTGTGGAGGACGAGCCCAGGGCTGAAATGTTTGAGCTCCTGGACTATCCTTCTCCACCTAAGGAAGCGTCCACTGTTCCCTTGCACCATGTCCTGAAAAAGACATTGCTTGCGAAGTGGACCAAGCCACTAAGTAATCCCCACATTCCCAAGAAGATTGAGTCCCAGTACCGGATCCATGGGGACCCAGAGCTGATGCGCACTCAGTTGCCTCATGACTCTGGAGTTGTGGATTTGGCCCTAAAGAAGGCTAAGAGTTCTAGGGAGCATGCTTCGGCGCCCCCGGGCAAAGACCCTAGAACCTTAGACTCCTTTGGGAGGAAGGCCTACCATTCTTCTATGCTCGTGGCCAAAATCCAGTCTTACCAGCTCTACACGAGCATACACATGCGGAACAATGTGCGGCAGTTGGCGGGCTTGGTTGATGTTCTTCCCCCTGAGCAAGCCAAGCCTTTTCAGGAGGTGGTCAGGCAGCTGAAGGCGTGCAGAAAATTCCTGGCCAGAGGAGTTTATGACACTTTTGATGTTGCGTCCAGGGCCGCTGCTCAAGGTGTGGTGATGCGCAGGCTCTCATGGCTGCGTGCCGCCGACCTGGAGAATAGACTCCAGCAGCGGATTGCGGACTCGCCTTGCCGTGCGGACAACATTTTTGGAGAAAAAGTCGAGCAGGTGGTAGAGTCTCTCCACCAGCGGGACACCGCATTCGACAAGTTCTCCCGCCGGCAGCCTTCAGCCTCTACCTCTACAGGTAGAAGATTTTTCGGGGGAAGGAAGACTGGTCCCTATGCTTCTGGTAAGCGTAGGTACAATCCTCCTTCCCGACAGCCTGCGGCCCAGGCTAAGCCCCAGCGCGCTCGCTCTCGTCAGCAGCGTGCGCCTCAGCAAGGCCCCGCGGCTCCCCAGCAAAAGCAAGGGGCGAGCTTTTGACTGGCTCCAGCAGAGCATAGCCGAAATCCAAGTGTCAGTGCCGGGCGACCTGCTGGTCGGGGGGAGGTTGAAAGCTTTTCACCAAAGGTGGCCTCTCATAACCTCCGACCAGTGGGTTCTGCAAATAGTCCGGCAAGGATACACCCTCAATTTGGCCTCAAAACCTCCAAATTGTCCACCGGGAGCTCAGTCTTACAGCTTCCAGCACAAGCAGGTACTTGCAGGGGAACTCTCCGCCCTTCTCAGCGCCAATGCGGTCGAGCCCGTGCCATCCGGGCAAGAAGGGCTGGGATTCTATTCCAGGTACTTCCTTGTGGAAAAGAAAACAGGGGGGATGCGTCCCATCCTAGACCTAAGGGCCCTGAACAAATATCTCGTAAAAGAAAAGTTCAGGATGCTTTCCCTGGGCACCCTTCTCCCCATGATTCAGCAAAACGATTGGCTATGCTCTCTGGACTTGAAGGATGCCTACACACACATCCGATACTGCCAGCTCACAGACAGTATCTGCGATTTCAGTTGGGCACACGCCACTTCCAGTACTGTGTGCTACCCTTTGGGCTCGCCTCTGCGCCCAGGGTGTTCACAAAGTGCCTAGCTGTGGTAGCAGCGGCACTTCGCAGGCTGGGGGTGCACGTGTTCCCATATCTCGACGATTGGCTGGTGAAGAACACATCCGAGGCAGGAGCCCTGCAGTCCATGCAGATGACTATTCGCCTCCTGGAGCTACTGGGGTTTGTGATAAATTATCCAAAGTCCCATCTTCTCCCAGTGCAGAAACTCGAATTCATAGGAGCTCTGCTGGATTCTCGGACGGCTCGCGCCTATCTCCCAGAGACTAGGGCCAACAACTTGTTGTCCCTCGTCTCGCGGGTGCGAGCGTCCCGGCAGATCACAGCTCGGCAGATGTTGAGATTGCTGGGCCACATGGCCTCCACAGTTCATGTGACTCCCATGGCCCGTCTTCATATGAGATCTGCTCAATGGACCCTAGCCTCCCAGTGGTATCAGGCTGCTGGGGGCCTAGAAGACGTGATCCACCTGTCCACGAGTTTTCTCAAATCCCTGTATTGGTGGACGATTTGCTCCAATTTGACTCTGGGACGTCCCTTCCAAATTCCTCAGCCGCAAAAAGTGCTGACCACGGATGCGTCTCTCCTGGGATGGGGAGCTCATGTCGATGGGCTTCACACCCAAGGAAGTTGGTCCCTCCAAGAACGCGATCTACAGATCAATCTTCTGGAGTTGCGAGCGATCTGGAACGCTCTGAAGGCTTTCAGAGATCGGCTGTCCCACCAAATTATCCAAATTCAGACAGACAACCAGGTTGCAATGTACTATGTCAACAAGCAGGGGGGCACCGGATCTCGCCCCCTGTGTCAGGAAGCCGTCAGCATGTGGCTCTGGGCTCGCCGTCTCGGCATGGTGCTCCAAGCCACATATCTGGCAGGCGTAAACAACAGTCTGGCCGACAGGTTGAGCAGGATTATGCAACCTCACGATGTGGTCGCTCAGTTCCAGGGTAGTGCGACAGATCTTCCAAGCGTGGGGCACCCCCTTGGTGGATCTCTTCGCATCTCGAGCGAACCACAAAGTCCCTCAGTTCTGTTCCAGGCTTCAGGCCTCCGGCAGACTAGCATCGGATGCCTTCCTCCTGGATTGGGGGGAGGGCCTGCTGTATGCTTATCCTCCCATCCCTCTGGTGGGGAAGACTTTGTTGAAACTCAAGCAAGACCGAGGCACCATGATTCTGATTGCTCCTTTTTGGCCGCGTCAGATCTGGTTCCCCCTTCTTCTGGAGTTATCCTCCGAAGAACCGTGGAGATTGGAGTGTTTTCCGACCCTCATCACACAGGACGAGGGGGCGCTTCTGCATCCCAACCTCCAGTCTCTGGCTCTCACGGCCTGGATGTTGAGGGCGTAGACTTTGCCTCCTTGGGTCTGTCGGAGGGTGTCTCCCGCATCTTGCTTGCTTCCAGGAAAGACTCCACTAAGAGAAGTTACTTCTTCCATTGGAGGAGGTTTGCCGTCTGGTGTGACAGCAAGGCCCTAGATCCTCGCTCTTGTCCTACACAGACCCTGCTTGAATACCTTCTGCACTTGTCTGAGTCTGGCCTCAAGACCAACTCTGTAAGAGTTCACCTTAGTGCAATCAGTGCATACCATTACCGTGTGGAAGGTAAGCCGATCTCAGGACAGCCTTTAGTTGTTCGCTTCATGAGAGGTTTGCTTTTGTCAAAGCCCCCTGTCAAGCCTCCTACAGTGTCATGGGATCTCAATGTCGTTCTCACCCAGCTGATGAAACCTCCTTTTGAGCCACTGAACTCCTGCCATCTGAAGTACTTGACCTGGAAGGTCATTTTCTTGGTGGCAGTTACTTCAGCTCGTAGAGTCAGTGAGCTTCAGGCCCTGGTAGCCCAGGCCCCTTACACCAAATTTCATCATAACAGAGTAGTCCTCCGCACTCACCCTAAGTTCTTGCCAAAGGTCGTGTCGGAGTTCCATCTGAACCAGTCAATTGTCTTGCCAACATTCTTTCCCCGTCCTCATTCCTGCCCTGCTGAACGTCAGCTGCACACATTGGACTGCAAGAGAGCATTGGCCTTCTACCTGGAGCGGACACAGCCCCACAGACAGTCCGCCCAATTGTTTGTTTCTTTTGATCCCAATAGGAGGGGAGTGGCTGTAGGGAAACGCACCATATCCAATTGGCTAGCAGATTGCATTTCCTTCACTTACGCCCAGGCGGGGCTGGCTCTTGAGGGTCATGTCACGGCTCATAATGTTAGAGCCATGGCTGCGTCGGTAGCCCACTTGAAGTCAGCCTCCATTGAAGAAATTTGCAAAGCTGCGACGTGGTCATCTGTCCACACATTCACATCTCATTACTGCCTGCAGCAGGATACCCGACGCGACAGTCGGTTCGGGCAGTCAGTTCTTCAGAACCTGTTTGGGCTTTAGGATCCAACTCCACCCCCCGAGGGCCCTGTTTGTTCTGTTCCAGGCTGCACTCTCAGTTAGTTGGTAAATTTTTTAGGTCAATCTCAGTTATGTCCTCGCCGTTGCGAGGCCCAATTGACCATGGTTGTTGTTTTGAGTGAGCCTGGGGGCTAGGAATACCCCATCAGTGAGAACAAGCAGCCTGCTTGTCCTCGGAGAAAGCGAATGCTACATACCTGTAGAAGGTATTCTCCGAGGACAGCAGGCTGATTGTTCTCACAAACCCGCCCGCCTCCCCTTTGGAGTTGAGTCTTCCCTTGAAGTGTATTGTTTTGCTACATACTGGACTGGCCGGCTCGAGCCGGTTTCGGGCGGGAAGACGGCCGCGCATGCGCGGTGCGCATGGGCGCGCGAGGACTAGCAAAGGCCTTTGCTAGTAAACTTTCCGATGGAGGGGGCTGCCGAGGACGTCAACCCATCAGTGAGAACAAGCAGCCATCAGTGAGAACAATCAGCCTGCTGTCCTCGGAGAATACCTTCTACAGGTATGTAGCATTCGCTTAATTAAAAAAAAGGCAATTAAAATAAACCAACACATTCACTTTTTCCCCTCTTCTTTTACTTGATCTTCCAGTTTATGCTCATTGAACTCTTCAGATTGCTCAGAATTCAGCAGCATATCTGTTAACCTGCACACCAAAACCGGAACATATACCAGTTTTTAGCATTGCGTCATTGGCTTTTAGTCTCAGAAAGGATTTAATTCAAAGTTTTAACATTGATTTTTAAAACTCTAAATAATGCTGTTCTATCTATATTATCATCTACTCTTGAAATTTATAAGCCTACTCAGTCTTTGAGATCTGCTGAAATAGAGGCTGAGTGAAAGTGAATGCCATAGCTAGCCATAACACCTTTCCAATTTTAGGCAGAATGTATCTCTCTATAACTACTTGATCAAATCCTTTTGTCTTCCTTGACTTCTGTGTAACATCAAATGTATACTTCACCCTGTATGGCAATGCCACAACAGGTCTTTGTAAGCCACATTGAGTCTGCAAATAGGTGGGAAAATGTGGGATACAAGTGAAATAAATAAAAATAAATAATAAACTGTCTGAAAGGTTTTGACTGAAACTGCAGCCGAAACTGAAAACTCAAGTTTGGATGTATGAATGTGAACCAATGAGGGCCACTGGGAATTGTCAGAGCTTGTATTCAGCTTCCCTCTGCTAAATCCATAGTATCCATAACTGAAATGATGAAACTGTATTTTGCCTTCAAGCAAAATAGCCTCTACACACGTGGAGTACAGCTGATACAAACTGAAACTAACAACTATGGTGCTTTTACAGACGCTGATTTTGTGTCACACTCAGAGTTGACAGTTGACATCATAACTCCACAGAGGCTAATTCTATATGATGGCAATATTCTGTACTAATTGAAGATGTAAGGGACAGTAATCTAAATGGGATGAAAAAAGCATAGAGAATAGTTTTTAATGGTTTTTCATCTAGAAAAGGTCTGAGGTATCTGACCACTATGGAAATATAGGTTTGAAAAAAAAAAAAGACTAGTGCAAGAGAACACCGAGAGGGAGGAGTTTCTTTGAAGAGAATGGAAATCTGGTTCTATTCTTGGAGAGAATGGGATCGGTGATTTATAAACAGGGTGTCAAAGGGCCTTTAGTTTTGCAGGTTAACTTGTTTTCAGACATCCAGGATGCAATGACTGAGACTACTGTCAAGGTGAATTTGGAAAGCAGAGTCCCAAGTGTCATGAACAGTCAGGAGCTGAATGTTGTCTGCATAATTGTGGCAAGTGATGTAAGACAGATATTAAAGTAGGAGTAAGGATGGAGCCCTGTGGAACTCTGCAGAGGGAGAATAGCAGATGGCGCAGTGTCAATCATGACTTGACAGATGCAAAGAGAGAAGTAGCTACAAGACCAGTTCAATGCTGTATCTCTTAGTCCTGTTTCATAGAGACGGTCGAGAAGTAGGGCATGGTCAACAGTATCTAAAGCTGAGCTAAAATTCAGTTGAATTCTTAGAACATTTTTCCAGCATCAAGGTGACAAACCATGACACTCATCATTGCAAGGAGGGCCACTTCTGTAGAATGGCCTTCCCTAAAGCCTGATTGCTTGGGATGAAATGTATTGTTAGAAGTCCAAAATCTATTCAGTTGTCGAAACCTTCATGCTTTAAACAAGACATAGATGGATATAATGTACACGGAGCAGAAGATACAACTCTTACTACTTTATTGGGCAGACTAGATAAACCAAACAGGTCTTTATCTGCTGTCATTTCTATATGTTACAATCAGGGTACTCTTGATTCAACACTGTCCCAATATCTACCTCAAGTATGTGGCCTGCTTTGGTAGGGCCATGACCTGCACTACTGTCTCTCAACAAAAACAGTATTTTCAGCTTGTTTCGGGTGTGAAACACAGAAGTAAAATTCTATCTCCCACCAGAAAACAATCACCAGCCGACTGGCAGTCAGATTTTCACACCCAGTTCCGCAATGCTCCAAGATGAACTTAGTCTACCTGAAAGCAGCATCTTTAAACGTTTTGTGAGTCACATGTGGGTGGTGGAGGCATAGGCAGTAGGGCTTCAATTCTTCCCTTTGGGCCTTCTTGATCTAGCTGTGCCCTGAACTTTTATGTTTCCTGGGACACCCCCTCCTGGTTCCGCCTTTCCTTTGTCAGCGCCCCTCTGGGCAGCAGTCTGAATGTTAAGTTTCTGCAACCGTGAGGGAGTATCATTGTGGGAACGTGGCTGCTTATAGACTCCTTACAGGGCTGCAAAATCCCAAAAGATCACTACAGTATATGTAGGGGGTGAATTATTGCTTGGCATGAAAGAAGAGTGGGACTTGGGGGGTGATTGTATTTTATCTTAATGTTGCCATACAGGTAGAAAAGTCAAAGGCAAAATCCAGAAGAATGCTTGGGTATATAGGAAGAGGAATGGCTAGCAGGAAAAAGAAGGTAATAGTGCTTCTGAGTCTCTGGCGAGACCTCATTTGGAGTACTGAATAGTTATGGAGACCACACTTTCAAAAAGATATAAACAGGATAGAGTTGGTCCAGAGGGTGTCTACTAAAATGGTTAGTGGTTTTGTTATAAAGCATTTAGGGATGGATTTAAATATCTCAATGGGGGTAATTTCTGAAAAGGTTGTTGAAATGTAGCATGCAGCATCCTAGCACCTAAGTTCAAATGCTATATCAGCAATTACACACCATTAATACTACTATAGAATACCAGCAGAAATGAGCATTTATGCGCCAACATTTAGGCACAATTGCTTATGCCATGTCAGTGGCTGGTGTAAATGTCTGTGTTGCAGTTGTGCATGTAACTGTCAGTGTTCTAGAATCTTAGTAAGTGCTGGGCATGCCCCTCCCACGTTCACACTTCTTTGAAGTTATGTGCTATGGATGTGCTGTGCTAAGTTTCTAGAAGAGAGACTAAGTTCAGTTATTACTGTCATTGAGTAGCGAATTAGCCAAGTAGCTTATGTGTAACTGGCACTATTCTGTAACCCGCATGTGCAATTTTGCAAGCTAAGCACTAAATTTGTGTGCAAGATTATAAAATGAGGGGGACTATGCAAACTTTGGAAGAAAGGCTGGAGAAAGGAGACATGATTGAGACATGTAAGTGTCTCTGTGGAGTAAATGCATAGGAGGACTAATTAAGAGATCAAGTTTTTATAAATGGGCCAGAGAAATAAGTGCTCCCTCAAAAATGGCCCAATGCATTTTTGTGGAAGAAGCAGCTCCAGCTTCTGCAGTATTAGATAACATCTACCTTTCCATTTCCCACAACTACCTCCACCTCGCAAAACTTGGCCCGAGCTACAAAACTCCAGTCAAGAAGCAGTTTTCCCTTTTCTTTTACTATAGGTGAGACACAAATGTTAATACTTAGCATCAGGATGTTGTAAGCCTGTAGGATTATTAGAAGTCTTTGATTTGCTACTTGATCAGATCAAATTGAACACTAGCTCAAACTATATCAGACCTCTTCGGACAATTCTATAGTCAAAGTTAAATAGAAGTAATGTAATTAATGTGTTAATACTTGGCTAATTTCAGTCATCAGATATATAGTTGGAATTTGACTGGAAAGAAGATGATTTTACATAAAGTTTGATTGAAGAATCAGGAAATTGGTGAAAAAAAAATCATTCCCTACACCAGTAGTTCTTAACCCTTTTTTTCAGTAGGGACATACTTGACAGACATTGCTCACATATGTTCGATACAGTATTGAAAATCTTATGAATTATTTATAAACTTTTTGTCCTGCCCAAACCTAAGCAGGTAACAATGCAACATTCACAGCTCAGCATATAACACAAACAGTGACAATACCCACTGTTTTCTAACCAACCAGAAACTTTAAAAAATCTAGCCACAAAATATTAAAAGGCCTGAACAAATGAGTGAGTCTTCAAAAACTTCTTAGAATGTCCTGCATTGGAACAGTAGCGTAGATAAGTAAGCAGCACATTCCACAATCCAGGACCTGCAACCGAGAATGCTGCTACCCATGTACAATCAAAATAAGAGTAGCGGGTGGACAATGGACACTCCAACACAGGAGCCAGTGCTTTAAGATCACTTTATTAGGTGTACTAGCACCTAAAAAATGTGAACGATTACAGGAGGACCTTGCGAGACTGGGAGAATGGGCGTGCAAGTGGCAGATGAAGTTCAATGTTGACAAGTGCAAAGTGATGCATGTGGGTAAGAGGAACCCGAATTATAGCTACGTCTTGCAAGGTTCCGCGTTAGGAGTTACGGATCAAGAAAGGGATCTGGGTGTCGTCGTCGATGATACGCTGAAACCTTCTGCTCAGTGTGCTGCTGCGGCTAGGAAAGCGAATAGAATGTTGGGTGTTATTAGGAAGGGTATGGAGTCCAGGTGTGCGGATGTTATAATGCCGTTGTATCGCACCATGGTGCGACCGCACCTGGAGTATTGTGTTCAGTACTGGTCTCCGTATCTCAAAAAAGATATAGTAGAATTGGAAAAGGTACAGCGAAGGGCGACGAAAATGATAGTGGGGATGGGACGACTTTCCTACGAAGAGAGGCTGAGAAGGCTAGGGCTTTTCAGCTTGGAGAAGAGACGGCTGAGGGGAGATATGATAGAAGTGTATAAAATAATGAGTGGAATGGATCGGGTGGATGTGAAGCGACTGTTCACGCTATCCAAAAATACTAGGACTAGAGGGCATGAGTTGAAGCTACAGTGTGGTAAATTTAAAACGAATCGGAGAAAATTTTTCTTCACCCAACGTGTAATTAGACTCTGGAATTCGTTGCCGGAGAACGTGGTACGGGCGGTTAGCTTGACGGAGTTTAAAAAGGGGTTAGATAGATTCCTAAAGGACAAGTCCATAGACCGCTATTAAATGGACTTGGAAAAATTCCGCATTTTTAGGTATAACTTGTCTGGAATGTTTTTACGTTTGGGGAGCGTGCCAGGTGCCCTTGACCTGGATTGGCCACTGTCGGTGACAGGATGCTGGGCTAGATGGACCTTTGGTCTTTCCCAGTATGGCACTACTTATGTACTTATGTACTTATGGTCTATCATTTGACATGATAGAAACATCCAAAGGTTTACTTTTCAATAAAGGCTGCACAGTTACTTGTTTACACACTTTTGATAAACAACCTTCTTCCAAAGATTTATTTACTATCCATGACAGTATCAGTGCAATTTTACCCACCATTGACCACAGTGTAGCCATTGAACAAGGATCCACTAAAGACCATGTTAGGGTAAGAGAAGAGACCAATTTCTCCATCACCTGAGCAGTAGTGAATACAAACTCAGTCCACTTTATCTCCAAATCTGCAACTTGCTGCATATCTCCCAACATCATAACTCCAACCACCGCATCCAACTGATTAATTTTATCCTCCAAAAAAGTAGCATATGCACTAGCATCTGGTCCCAAAGTCTCACCTCTAGCCCCTGATCCATCCACTAAAAACTTCATCATTTGCTATAACTCATGAGACCTATTCAAAGCATCACATACCTTCTGCTGAAAGTACTCATTGTGCAACTGTTCACAAAAGCTGAGATACTCAACCATTTGCAACTTATAACTGTCCAAGTCATTAATATCATGGGATTTCTGCCACTGCCGCTCAGCTTGCCGAAGTTCTGTATGTACTTGCCTCACTGGTGCTGTTCACCATGCAGAACGCTGATAACACACCTCATTACTATTCTCAGAGGAGCAACTTTGTCCAAAGACACAGATAACGTTGTATTCCAAAGGTCAACTGCTTCATCCATAGAATGATGATCTGTAACACACAACACCAGTGCTCACCTAATTTGTCAACATCAATTGGAGCACACACTTGTACTATTTCCTTCTTTACATGCTTATCCACTCCTTCCCTAGCTGAGATATTTAACCATCTCTCTCTGACCTCATGTACACCTTTCTTTATATGTCACCTTACTTTCTAGCACCTCTTTCAGGCACATTTTCGAAAGAGAAGGGACGTCCATCTTTCGATATAAATCGGAAGATGGACTTCCATCTCCCAGGGATGTCCAAATCGGCATAATTGAAACCCGATTTTGGACATCTCCAACTACAGTCTGTCGCAAGGACGTTCAAATTTCAAGGGGGCGTGTTGGAGGCATAGCGAAGGCGGGACTTGGGCGTACCTAACACTTGGACATATTTGACCCATAATCAAAAAAAGCAAGGACGTCCATGACGAATACTTGGACGTTTTCACCAGGATGTGTTTGTTTTACGAATAAGACACAAAAAGGTGCCCAAAATGACCAGATGACTACCAGAGGAAATCGGGGATGACCTCCCATTAATCCCCCAGTGGTCACTAACCCCCTCCTGTCCTCAAAAAATATTTTGTGCAGCCTCTATGCCAGCCTCAGATGCCATACTCGGGTCCATGACATCGCATGAAGGTCCCGGGAGCAGTTTTAGTGGGTACTACAGTGCACTTCAGACAGGCGGACCCAGGCCCATACCCACCTCCACCTGTTACATTTGTGGAGGAAACAGCGAGCTCTCCAAAACCCACCACAAACTCACTGTACCTACATATAGGTGTCTCCCTTCATTCGTAAGGGCTATGGTAGTGGCTTGCATTTGGACATTTTTTACTTGAATGTCTTTGGTTTCGAAAATCGCCGAAAGTCAAAGATGTCCAAATCCAAGGACGTCCAAATTATAGGACGTCCTTGGATTTGGACGTCTTTGACGGTATTTTTGAAATGAAAGATGGATGTCCATCTTGTTTCGAAAATATGGTTTTCCCCGCCCCTGGATTTGGACGTTTTATAAAGACATTCAAATCCAAACATAGACATTTCTTTCGAAAATGCCCCTCCACTTTACCTATCTATATGTTCCATCTTTGCTTATACCCTACACTGTCAATTAAAATGGTCTGTTATGTATTGTGTTGAAATTGTAAGCAGTATACTATGCTATATTTTGATTTTGTTATTTTAATATTTTTACTGCTGTAATTGTCTGTTGCTCATGTTTGATTTATTTGTATTACACTACCTTGAGTGAATTCCTTCAAAAAGGCGGTAAATAAATATTTCCCACTACCATGACCGGACGCAAAACAAAAGAAATCAAACCATGATCTGACCATGGCACCATACACACCATCAGAGAATGACACAGCTCCTTTTCCTGCAAATAAAAACACCAGATCTAACACATGCCCTGCATTATGTGTTGCTTCCAAGGACAAAGCTGCCAGTGCCTGAAGAAATACATGCTCTTGCCGCACAAACACATCTGCTGCTGGATCAAATGGAATATTAAAATCACCCATCAGACAACACATTCAACAGTGGGGAACAATCTATATTTATCTTCCCAGGTGGGCAGTATAACACCTCAAGCACCATATTTGCATTCTGAAGTACTAAGAATGCACCCAAATCATTCACTTATTCAAACACAACTTTAAAATTCAAATACTCTTTAAAAAGCAGAATCACATCTTCACTCCTCTTTCTACAGTGATAAACCCACTCCCACTTAAAACCCTCAGGACAACATTGTTTTACAATCACAATGTCAGACTTTAGCAACCAAGACTCAGTCACACATAAAATATCATATCCCTCCATAGCCAACAAATCATATACTAAAGCAACATTATTTCTTACTGATCATACATTAATTAACCCGAACCGTCAACAATTCCCTCTGTAAATTTACTTCCTTCTGCACCACTACCTGTTTCAAACATTCAGTAACCCCAGGATTTTGATGTTTACAAGATGAACCCCATGCCACTTGCCCATACCTCCCCTTCACCCATGTCACATCAATAACTGTCATCCAAAAGAGAGAGAAAACCACACACAATACTTTAAATCACACCCTTTACCCACCCCGTCCACTCAGTGGAACACTCTAAGGAGATCATTAGCGCTCTTTTTACCATGAGCCCAAGGATGAGGTCACCCAAGGGGCAGGGTTAGCAGTAGTCCTGACCAGGTCCGGCAGCTGGAACACACAGAGAAGACCCCAATTAAGATCTTCTGGGGAACACAGCAACTAAACAGCACTTCAGGCTCCAGATGACACAAACAGGCACAGCTACACCGACCTGGCTCTTTTCACTATGTGCCTGCATCCACAAATACCCTATCTATCCACAACAACAGGCACAGATCAGAACTAGCACATTTTCTGTATGGAAGTTACCATTCAAAAATAAATACAATTATGATTCTCATGTCATTGGAGTATAATAGTAATATCTTTCCACTACCAGGCATGTTGTGAAATGCAAAACCTGAAAAAAAAAATCTTAACTCAAAATATATGTAGCAAATCTACCATACAACAGTAGTACTAATTCATGTGACTCAAACAAATAGTACACGGGGGCCCTATAATACTAATAAACCTACTACAGAGTTCTGTACAAACTGCATGCAGACAGAATACCACAGCTTGGCAACACACAAAGCACAGGCAAACCCACACCAAATACAGGACTGCCTGAGCCAACCTGGAGCCTTTCTTCTGCAGCTGATCCACCCTTGCATAAACAGGGAGTTGGGTCAGAGGGTGGGACAGCTGCAGAGGAAAGGCTCTGGGTCAACCTAGGCAGTTTGTTATGACTGCTGCTGTTGCTGACGAAGAGGTGAGGTTTGATCACTGGTGGAGGGGACTGGCAAAGGAAAGGCACTGGAGTTACAGGGGGAGGAAGAGCTGAGGTCAGAAGAGGATGGGACTCTGAATCCGCAGCAGGAGGGAAGCGGAAGAAAAGAAAATTGCTGCAAAAAAAAGAAAAGAAAAGAGGCTGCTTTGGGTGCCGGCCCTACGACATACTTCCTGGGTGCTCACGACACACTGGTTGAGAACCACTGTCCTATACTCATAAAGTGTCACTGGCCCTATTTTACAGAATAATCTTCTAAGTATTGAGAGTGATTGATAAGCTTGATCAGTTTAAAAAAAGCTTTAAAAATTCATTTATATCGGAGTGCTTTTAACATGGTCACTTGAAAGGTTAAGTGAGTGGAGAAGTGGAGAATGATAGTTCTTGTCTGACATCTAGATGGTGATTTAATGTAAAATGTGGTTTCATAATGTAATTGTTATGTGAGTATTTTGTATGCATATTGTTAACCGCTTAGAATTGTAGAATAAGTGGCCTATAAACTTTTATAAATAAGTAAATAGAGGTGCTCATTTTCAAAACACACAGACTTATGTTACTATGTAACTTTGTAAGTCTGTGTGCTTTGAAAATGAGCCTCTTTTATATACCAATAATCAAAGGAGGCAGAAGACTATTTATAAGTGAAGCAAAATGTGTAAGACGAAGAGCATGACCAGAATGACTGACTGTATTACAAAAAGCAAAGAACCCATGCTAATCAAAGTTTGCAAAGAAAAATAGCTGAAAACATTAGATTTGCAAATAGAATATAAAAAAAATAAAGAAACTGAATGCAGGTTCAACAAATGGAATGACAAAGCACTGCATGTCCGAAACATAAGATATTGATGGAAAATGTGATGTATTCAGCAATGGCTGAATACTGGAGCACTTAAAAAAAAAACCCAAAACTGGAAGAATGATCTTAGCAGTTCAAGAACAAGCATTACAAACAAGTGTTATGAAAGCCAAGATTGAAAAAAAAATATTTAAATTACAGTAAATGGCAATTTTGCAAAGCCAAAGATGAAATTGTTGATCATCTAATCAGCACCTCTAGCAAATAGTCTAAGCTGACTATAAACAAAACTATGATTCAGTCGCTGCAAAAGTATGGTGTTACTGTAGGAAACAACTGTTGGGATCATACCATTGGAAAAGTCATGCAAAATAAGCAAGTCAAAATCTTGTAGGACTTTAAAATATAAACTGACAAGCACTTGGAATACATCCCTCCTAAATCACGGCCATAGAAAAGAAAACTCTTGTTTATAGATATGGAAATACCCAGTGATGATAGAATTTGTGAAAAACAGCTACAAATGAGTACAATGCTAATGTCCTATATGCATGATCAGTAGAATTCTAATGCCATCACTTAGAGGTAGAAAGACTTTGGAGAAGAAAATTGTTGGTAATATCAATTGAACAGTAGAGCAGTAAGATCAATAGATGAGTCTTCCAGCACTAATCCAGACATACAGTGGTTGATTCTCAAGTATGTAGTTTATTGGAGAACAAGAAGGACCTGACATGGGAAAATGTTTTGGCTTGAAAAAGCCTGCCTCGGTGGTCTTTTATAGATACAGTCTGGAAAATGTTCTTTTACAAAATTAAGCCACTGAAAGCATCCAGGAGAGAATTGTGAAGTCTGTTCATTCAATATGAGCTGTCTCTGACAATAGTTGTATACATGGATTAGTGCTGGAAAACGCATCTACGGGCCTTACTGCTCTACAGTCCTTACAGATCCCATACGGTTCCTATTGTTCCTCCACTAGTATTTTTTTTTCTCTCCTGTAATAACAGTTGGAGCAATATTGACTAGACCCCAAAATACCTGGAAAATTTTAAAAGATATAACTGCACCAGTTTTGCAATAAATTACCCTACTCAGAACAGCATAACATTTTATGTTATGTTATACCATGTCTTTTTTTTTTTTGTTACATTTGTACCCCGCGCTTTCCGACTCATGGCAGGCTCAATGCGGCTTACATATACTATTCTGGCACTATCTCTACAGTTCAGAGTAGATTACTTTAATGGAGAAACTGGCCCAACTTATCTGGGAATTATAGTAATAAAGTAATAAGCAATCAAAAATACCAAACATAACCTGAAATACTGTACCCTACGAAATGATGACATTGAATTAGAATTCAAGAATGCTTTCCAATTTTTCCTGAAACACAAATAGCATCTGCAAGATGTTAAAGAAAAAGATAGTGAATTCCAGATTTCAACCAGCTGATATTGTGTAGATAAAGTTGTTTAACTGATTTTTATTTAGTCACTACTGGGAAGCGTAATATTATTTTAGTCACTATTTAGTCACTACTGGGAAGCGTAATATAAACTGGTTTTGAGTATTATATCTTGAATTAGTACCATGTAATAGTGTTATTAAATTCATCATCTATAAAGGTGCCTCCCCTGCCAAACTTTTAAAAACTATAATGCAGGTTTAAGTTGGATCCTTGCTATAATGTGGAACCAATGCAGCCTGGCATAAAAACCTTTGACTGATTCATACTTATTTAGACCAAAAATCAACTTGTTGTATTTTGAATGATCTGCAGCTGGTTGATAAAGCTTTGGAGCAACCTACCAAGGTGAGGTTACAGTAGTCAAACTGATTAATAAAAGCAGTTAACAAAGACTCTAAATATATTAGCAGAGAAACATTTTTTTAAATGGTTCTCGGCTTCCTAAGAATGCAAAAGATCTCTTCAATATGAGATATACATGATATTGCATTGTAAGTAAGTTATCCATTTCTGCTCTTACAATTTTTGAATGGAAATCCAGTGAAAACATATTTGACACCAGTACCTCTGATTCACAGGTTTTTGGATAGGAACTGAATTAGGGGAGTTAAAAAAACAACCCCCCCAAAACAAAACAAAAAAAACAGTCAACACAAGACATAATAATTCTGTGTTTTTCTTTGGAAATTGAGCCCATCTCTCGGTGTTTAACTATGTCTGGGGTTTGCTTTCCAGGTAGAGCACAGATACTGTAAAAAGCCATATTGACCAGTTGGCTTTTCCCAGCACCAATCTATGCAGGAAATGTAAATTGTCTGTGGGTGTTTGATGTAACCACATTATGGGCTAGATGCATCAACCAAACGTTAAAAAATCTAAATCGTAAAAGTGCTTAACGAATTTGAAACAACGAAAATGCACAAAAAAAACAGCTCAGAAATGTTTGGTGTGGTATTGAAAAGTACAATGTATCAAGCATACGTTATCCCTGTCCTTAATTTGCTCCTTAAGCATGCGCAGAGCAGCCACAAATGTATTAAACCTACGTAGGTTGCTTACGTCAGACTGGGGCGTGCGAGGGGGGGGGGGATCCCGACCTGCAAGCCTTTTAGCTGTCTGATCTAGCAGAAGAGTGCAGTTGAAGATAACTCTGAAAAGAACAACGGACCCTGGTAAATCCCCTTTTGTAACAAAAGATCTCTTTGCAGGTGTTTACAGTACTGGGAAAATTGGCTTTAGGGTGTTAATTTTCAAAGCTGTTGGAGCTATAGAAATGCTAAGTAGAAGTAGTAGAAGGGGAGAGACAGGATTTTTTTTTTTTTTTTAAATTTGTATGAAGTCTTTATTAATAGACAATATCGCAATCCAATAAAGTATAACAAGATAATCCTCGAGTCCTGATACATACTACTGAACAGAAATCAGTGAGAACATAGTGGAAAATACATTATGCAGTTAACAACGCAGTGCTAAGTCCATATTCCCGGTCCCGGCTACTAAAAAACTGATAGACCTGAACAGCGATGCCATATTAACTTCAAGTTTTATGAAACTTTTATCAAAGGATAACAGGTCCCAAGCCCCTTCCCCCCTCATTCCCCCCTCCCTCCCATTCCGGACTTGCCTCTTTAATTCTCCTGCCTACTTCATTTATGAGTATAGCGGAGGTAAGCATCCCATATTGAGCGCCACTTAGGCGTTAGGCTTCGTCTTTCAGCCATGAGCCGCTCCATCTCACAAACATACCCCATCTTTCGGAGCCATCTATCCAGTGATGGGACCACTGGTAATTTCCAAGTGGCTGCTATTACAATTCTAGCTGCACACGTGGCATAGCGCAAAAGAGCCTGTTGGGTGGGAGAAAGTCCCACCACTTTTGCCGAAAAAAGGAAAATGGTTGGATGCCAGGGAATCATCCGACCCAGCCAAATCTGCAGCCTACTTCGGACCATTTTCCAAAAGGCTCTAATCTTCCTGCAATGCCACCAGATATGACCCATGGTTCCCTTGATACCACAACCCCTCCAGCACAAGCCCGACAGAGCAGGGTAAATGCGCTGAAGGCGTTCCGGTGACATATACCACCTAAACAGAACTTTGATAGCATTTTCTTTGAAAGGTACATGAGACGACACCCCCGCCGCAGCCCGCTCCATTCTCTCCCATGCCACCTCCTCTATTTCTATACCCAGCTCTCTCTGCCAGCTCTTCCTATGTATGGTATGACTGGGTATAGACTGATTGAGAGTGTGGTGCAGTCGGGATATCAACCCACCTGCCATGATCTGTCCCTCACAAATTTTTTCTAAAGTTGAGTGCTCCCTCTGTATCACCTCCTGAACTGCCCGAGTCTTAAGGAAATGTGTCAATTGGAGATATGCATATTCGTCAGACCCCACTACCGGGAACTGTTCACGGGCCCTCTGGTATGGCATAAGGGACTCCCCTTCAAATAATTGACCCCATGTCTGCAAACCCCCCTCGTACCACCTTGTAAATGGTCCTATTTCAGTTCCCGGGTAAAACAAAGGATTATGTGCTATCGAGGACAGACGAGACAGTGTACATTGACGTTTTGGAAACAGACCATCCCAGTTGGCAAAGGTGACATATACAGAAGGACACAAACCCTCCCCCAGAGACCTAAGAGTGCTCGGCATCCACATAAGCGCTTTCAAGGGCCGTGCACCCACTGTAGACTGCTCTATATGCACCCACTGCCTATCTGGGTAATCCTGATACCATTCCACCGCCGCACGTGCCTGCACTGCCCGATGGTACCGAGCCAAGTTGGGGACCCCAAGTCCTCCCCTGTTTTTCTCCTGATACAGAAAAGCTCTGGCCAGCCTAGGGCGTTTACCCGCCCAAATGAACCGCACAATACGGTCTTGCAGTGCAGCTAAAAATTTGCGGGGCATCTCTATTGGGAGGGCCTGAAACAGATACAGCAGGCGCGGCAGGATATTCATCTTAATGGCGGCTATACGTCCAAACCAGGAAAGTCCAATATCTCCCCAGCTCTCCATATCCTCAGCAAGTACCCGGGAAAGACCCTTATAATTTGCAGTGAAGAGCTCCGAAAGTTGAGCAGTGATATTCACTCCCAGGTACCGAAGACTCTGAGGGGCCCACCTAAAAGCATACAGAGATTTGGCTTCATCCACAATTCCTGCAGGGAGAGTCACATTTAAGGCTTCCGTTTTTGACATGTTTACTTTAAACCCTGAAACTGCAGAATACTCTTCAATGTCTCTCAAGAGCTCAGGGAAGGTAGTTAGTGGTCTAGGGACAAACAACAGCACATCATCTGCGAATAAGGACAGCTTATGCTCTCTCCCCCCTATGGTTATGCCAGTGAACCCTGGGTTAGCTCGAACCCTTGAAGCAAAAGGTTCCATTACCATGGCGAACAACAGCGGAGAGAGAGGGCACCCCTGCCTGGTGCCCCTATGTAGAGCAAACATATCAGAGTTACCTCCATTCACTCTAATACAAGCTTTGGGTGAGCTATAAAACGCTTGTATCCACCCTCGAAACTGCGGCCCTATCCCAAATGTCTCCAACACTTTATACATGTAGGGCCAATGCACCCTATCGAAAGCTTTTTCAGCGTCCAGACTCAGGAGACACAGAGGCCTATCTAGTTTTTTAGCTAAATACATGATGTCGAGTACTCTCCGCGTATTGTCTGTTGCCTTTCTGTGTGAAACAAAGCCCACCTGATCAGGATGTATTATTGCTGGGAGTAGAGGCCCCAACCTATTAGCCAACACCTTAGCTAATATTTTGGCATCAGCATTCAAGACTGAGATAGGGCGATACGATCCACATTCCACATGGTCTTTATTAGGCTTAGGTAGCACAGCTATCCATGCCTCCAGCATAGAGGGGGGAAGCGACTCCCCCTTTCCAATTTGGTTAAACAACTCGGCTAATAGTGGTGCTAACTCGGGGGCAAATTTCTTATAAAATTCGTTCGGGAGGCCATCCAACCCCGGGGATTTACAGGATGGCAAATGCTGAATTGCTCTCTGAATTTCAACCGGGGAGACAGGTTCCTCCAAAGTTGCTCTTTGTTGAGCTGTCAAAGAGGCAAGGTCACTCTCAGCTAAGTATTCTGTAATGGCTTCCACAGACGGGTTAATCTCCCTGGCGTACAACTCCTGATAAAATTCAGCAAAACGCCGCCGTATGGCCTCCGATGTGTTCAGAATATCCCCCCGCTTCCCCCGGATATGTGTGACCGCCCGTGACACCTTTTGCTTGCGCAAACGTATGGCCAAGAGTCTGCCTGCTTTATTAGTAAATTCATATGCCCGGGCCGACAATTTAGATTGAAGCTGGCATAGGTGGTCTGAGTAAATAGAGTCTAACTGAAGTCGCTGATTACGCAGTTCCTCCAGGGTGGCCTGTGACCCACTTGCCTTATGTCCCGCCTCTAGCGCCCGAATCTTTTCCAGACATTGTGCCAATTGTTTCCTACGTATCCTTGCACGTTGGCTAGCTAACTTTAAAAAGTAGCCCCTGGACACCGCCTTCATTGTATCCCACACAATACTAAGGGAGGGTCCCGATTCTTTGTTCAGTTCCAAGTATTCTTTCAACACCCTCCTGTAGCCTTCCACCACCTCCCCCTCTAGCAACACACTAGCATTCAGTGCCCATCTCTGATCTTTAACCTCCACCTTAATAGAGGGTAACGTCACCCAGACAGGTGCATGATCTGAAATCGTCACATTCCCAATGCCTGCCCTCGGGCCCCGCTCTGAGAGCGTTACGTCAAGGAAGATATAGTCAATACGGGAGTAAGACGTATGTACTGAAGAGAAGTAGGTATAGTCCCTCACACGTGGATAATTAAGCCTCCACACGTCCAGGGTTCCCAAAGAAAGGGCCAGCGATCCTAAGGCCAAAGAGTCCCTGTTCCCCACAGACTGGGCAGTTCCAGACCGATCTAATACCGGGTCCATGACCCCATTAAAATCACCCCCCAGAATCAGAGAGCCCCGGGCGAATGTGGCCAAAAGATTCTTCACCTTAGTGTAAAATGCCCCTTGGTGATCATTAGGTGCATATATTGAAGCTAAAGTTATGTCCACTTGGTCTATGTTTATGTGCAAAAACAAAAAACGCCCCCCTGGGTCCCGTTTAATTTTAATTATTTGGGCAGGTACCTGTTTATGAATCAAAACCGCCACACCCCTTTTCCTAGAGCCATCCACAGATGAGGCAAAAAACCCCTTAGAGTATTGTGGCTGGTTTAGGAGTCTCTCATCCCGCTGGCGGAGGTGCGTCTCCTGCAACAGCACTATATGAGGCTTCAAATGCTGGAGCTCTTTAAATAGTTTTTGCCGCTTTTGAGGCATGTTCAAGCCTTTTACATTATATGATAAAACCTTTATATCTGCACTCATGGCTGACATCTAAAACCAGACGGACCCTCCAACATGGCCTCTTGATTGCTTCTATGTTCTTCAACTCTCACTTTATGCAAGTCCGGACCTCCCCCCCTCCCCCCCCCACATCCATACACCAGTCAGGGAAACAAGTCCCCTAAATGGGAAAAAAAAGGAAGAGAAAATAACCCACAACATGCCAGGCACCCCACCTCCCCCCTCCCATCCCATCAGCCACTTCCCAATTACCATCAGGTCCCCAGACCATTTAAACATTTCCATTTTGAACCGCTCTCTTACAAACCCATTTGTTTCCCAATGCTTCATGCCTCTGTACACGTTACCCACCCGACACATCACATTTTTCTCCTTCACACCTTAAGGTCCCCCCTAGTTTAAGTTCACCCCTTCAGGTAAACCGATATACATCCGTATCCCCAAATTAGGACCTCCACTGAACATTTAGAAGCAAAAGAGAGAGGAGAGAAAGAAAAAAAAACTTTTAAACTTAGTAGCAACAGTCATTTATACCACACCATGTCACCTCTTGTCCCTCTCACCCTCTTGTTTGCAAGGTCATTCACTACGAACCCCAAATAAGTTACTTCATCAAAGTTCAGGTTCCCTCTGCTGCAACCCGCCTCTTCGAGTTGCTCTTTTTATTGGGTTCGGGGATCCGTTGCCACTTTTGCAGTCTCGCTTTAGTAGCAGGTGCCACCGCTCCCGGAGGTGTGCCCGAGTTCACCAGCCCCGCCGCATACAGGGACGCCCAGGCTTCTGGCAGTGAGCAGGCTCTATGCTTAGCCCCTTTGATTGTAAAGATCACCGAAAAGGGGAAGCCCCATCTATATGCAATGCGTTCCTTTATGAGGACGTCCAGCGCGGGCTTCAACAACCTTCTCTGCTGCAAAGTGAACTGGGACAAGTCTTGATATACAGAGACCTTTGCTCCGCCGAATTCCAAGTTCTGTGTTTTTCGAGCACAACTCAGAATCTGCTCCTTAACTTCAAACTTATGGAACCGAACAATGATGTCTCGCACTTTATTATCTTGTCGCGGGCCCAGGGCTCTATGTGCTCTATCCAACTCAATGGACGCTGCATCGGCCTCCTCGTCGCCCCGCAGTGTGGCACATAAGGTATGCACAATTCGAGAAACGTCCTCCGTATCTCCTCCCTCAGGAACTCCTCGAAAGCGGAGATTGTTTCTCCTGCCCCGGTTTTCAATGTCGTCAATTTTGTAGGTTAGTTCCTGGGTTTTACGGTCAATTTCTTGTAGTTTTGCCTCGTGTGAAACCAGGGATTCGGCATGCTCTTCCAGTCTCACTTCCACATCCTCCACTCTTCCCCCCAGTTCTTTTAAATCAGAGCTTAGAACCTCCATTCTTTCCAGTATTTCATCTTTTGATTTTTGAATGTTTTCTTGGATGCCGGTTAAGATCTGCCGAAGTTCAGCCGAGACTCCCTTTTTTGCCGGTGGCTTGCGCGATTCTGCCAACGAGAGCGCCGAATCGGAATCGGATGGTGAGCCCGGCGCCATTACCTCGTGGCGCTTTGAGGCCCGACTGGAGCCGCCGCCTGCAGGCTTCTCCGGTTCTTTCATTCGCGAGGATTGTGCTTTGCTCATGTCGGGTGGTTGTCAAAGTCCGTGGGAACGTGCTATTCGCGGTTCAAAACACCCGATGGCCGCTTTTTATTGCTTTTTGTGGCCTCGTGGATCGGGAGCTATCGAGCTAAGCTGCCATCAGCAGTGGTGACGTCACTTCCTCCGAGAGACAGGATTTTTAAGCTGCAGGGAGAAGCAGTATGTTTTGTTTTGTAATGATGCAGGGGAAAGCGGAGAGCCACCACGTGTTTGTATCTCACTTTTCTTTTTAAACATGCTGGCTTGGATTTTTATGGTGCAGGGGGCCTTAACTGCAGGTCTGAGCACACGTAAAATTTCTGACGGTAAATGATTCGTTGCAATCATTGGTATGGTTAGTGCATTCCAAATTGTCCACATTTCAATGGTAGTTTCTCCTTTGCATTCCGTTTTCGTTAGCTGCTTGCTTCGTAGGAAAAAGGCCTTTAATGCATGCAACGGTTAGGAATTTCCTTCCTTAAAGGGTTGTTAGAGGGTCGTTAAGGTTTAGTGCATCTAGCCCTATGTTCTTTCTGGGAAACTATTTTACGTATTGTATGAAGCTGGCAGGGATATAGAATTTGCAAAAGAACATTTTCTAGAAAGGATCATATCAACAGAGGGACAAACTTTTATTAATTTTAAAAATATTTTTATACAGTTATTTTGAAGCACTTGAATTACTGCCTGCCAGCATGCTTTTCAGCTTTTGTTAGGATTTTCTTGTTATAGAAATGCACCATTTCAAGACGTGTTCCATCTCTAGTATACCTCATAAATGTGTAGCTGCACACATTAAGGGGGTCTTTTAGAAGGTACGCTAGCATTTTTAGCTTGCGCTAAATGCTTCAGATGCCCATAGGAATATATGGGTGTCTCTGATGTTTAGCACACACTTATTTTTAGCACACACTAAAAACGCTAGGCATGCCCTTTGAAAAAGGGGCCCTAAATAATGGCAAAGACCTCGGGGGGGTCTTTTACAAAGCCACGCTAGCATTTTTAGCTCACGGTAACAATCAGCTGGTTTTAAATGCTGAGACGCCCATAGGAATATAATGGGCATCTCAGCGTTAACTGCCAGCTGAATTTTTACCACGAGCTAAAAACTCTAGTAGTGTGACTTTGTAAAAGACTCCCTAAGTGAGCAAAATCAAAAGAAGATTGGAAATGACAATGAAAGGGTTGTTTCAGGATAAAGTTTATTCACAAATATCTGATGACAAAAGCCATGCATATCAATGCAAGTAGTAATCGAGCAGATGCTCATTCACAGTTCTGTAAAAGTATGCTGTGCAGATGGGACCCTACATGGGTCGTGACTCAGTGAACTTGCTTTCCTGAGGAGTCCTCTCTCTGCCTATAACATAAATTCCAGACCAAAGAAAATGGATCCAGTAATCTATGATTTTTTTTCCTTCAAAACTTTTCGTTGGAAGTGGTTCATTTGCACATCAATACCTTTCAAGTGTTTAAATATCTACATCGGATCTCCCTTGTCCCTCTTTGCCTCCTAGGGTATTCATATTTATGTCCTCAAGTCTCTTCTCATATGTCTTCTGCTTAATTTGCACATTAATGCTTTTCAAGTATTTAAATGTCTACATCATATCTCCCCTGTCCTTCTTTGCCTCCTAGGATATTCATATTTAGGTCCTCAAGTCCCTTCTCATATGTCTTCTAGTGCAGACTGCACCATTGATTTTGGATTCTTATTAAAGAACTAAGAAAAAAATGTACTTGAATTTTCAAAACCATGTAGGCCTCTTCAGATGTACATTTTGTTTTGTTGGTCCTTTTGAAAATTATCACAACCTACAAAAGACTCCAATATTTTGGTATATTATGTGAAAAATTGTGTGTTTTATTTTTGTAATTCTTTAATGTCTTAAAAATGTCCTTGTTTGTAAGGTTTATAGCTTAATGGGAAGAGCAAGGCAAGGTTTTTATGTCAGTATATCCTCAGCAACTAGAAACTATGCTATAATTAGAAAGCTTCAGGAAAAGTTAAGAACACCAGAGCACGCTCTGCATACTAATCAAAATCTTTAATTCATTTAAAGTCATTGCTAGAATTTATTATTTTTGGTCTACTCTTGATGCAAGTACATTGATTGGAGGCCAATAGCAGTAAATATGCAGACTTGAGGTCACTTCTATATATGGACAACTTTTTTCATTACAGTTTCTGCTGATACTTTTCAGTGGGCTAGTTGGGACATTTGTTGCTTATTTGGGTGTATTAGTAAGCCCCCCACCCTTTTGCTACTGGACTCATTCCAGGCTCCTTTCCTTTATAAAGGGAAACTGAATTGCTCTCGGTGAAAGATTCTTTTCTTTTTATGTGGGTTCTTAGTGTCCTGTCACTTTTTCTTTATAAGTGTAGTGATACTTTTCAACTTTGTTACTAACTTCTTTTTATTAATACCTTATTTATTTGTGATTCATTTACTAGCTGCAGTTATTTTTAATTGTGCTACAGTGTCTCCCACTGCCACATGTCCAGCATATCTCTCTCCCTCCCCTCTGCCCCGGGCTAGGTATCTCTCCCTCTCTCTCCCAACCCCCACCTTCTTCGGTCTACCTTTAAGGCATGTTTCCCTTAGCGGCAGTAGCGATTGACATACACTGCCAGCTGCCGGCCAAGGAATCTTCCCTCTTTAGTGTTTAGCACATGTGGAAACAGGAAGTTATGTCAGAGGGGGCAGGATGCTGCAGAGGGAAGACTCTGTGGCAGGCAGGATGCTGCAGAGGGAAGACTCCATGGCCAGCTGCTGGCAGTGTGTATGAATTAGTAAGAAGGTAGACCAGGGAAATGGGAGGTTGGGGGAGAGGTGGAAATACTGACTCGGGTGAAGGGGAGGGCGAGAGAGATGCTGGACACATGGGGGAGGCGGGTGGGAGATGCTGATAGAATCTTAGGTTTTCTACAGTATTTGAGCTTTAAATATATCACAAGGTTTGGAAATACAAATATGCAAGGAATGAAGCTTCAGCATCAAGTCCCCCTTCTCTCAGCCCCAGAATCAATCCTTCTTTCCCCCATCCCCAGCTTGATGGTGGTACTGCAACTATCATCGGTCCACAAGGCTGAACCTCAGATAGGTCAAGGTTTATGCCCCCGTCAATGTTGTAAGACACCTCAATTGTCCCATCTGGTCCCTTCAAGACTGGCTGTGAAATACTTAGAAACACTCATCAACAGCTGTCCCTTGTGAGCAGTTATTATCAGAACACATGGAGGCATATTTTCAAAGCACTTGGGACTTTGTAAGTCTAAGTGCTTTGAAAATGAGCCCCATGGTCAATTAAAAAAAAAGTGCAACCCTTTCAGCAGTTAGTGTTGATAAACTTGTATGCCTCAGTAGTTGACTCAAACATGATTTATGTTTACTGTCCATATGCCAACCTTGTTCCTTCTCCACTGTTCTTATGATTAATAAAGACAATATTGTTGGGTTTCTCTGTTTGCTTCTGACATTGGCCCTTTAATCGCAAGATTAATTGTGATTAAAACTTTTAATCAAATGATTAATAATGATTAAATATTTTAATTGAAATGCAACCCTAATTGTTAGTGATATATTTAAGATGCCAATGTGCAACACTATATTAGCTGACATAGTTTCTAGGCACAAGAAATTTAGTTGAATATTAGTGTAGCTCATGTCTTATTTTTTTGAGTCATATTTTGCAATGTTGGTCCAAATATTAGTGCTGCCCCATTTGGACTATTGTAACTCTGTTGGATTGAATGCCAATTGTATACATTACAGCTCTTACAAAATACAGCGGTATGACTGGGTCTTTCACTTGAAAAAATATGATAGTGTTTCTCAATATGCTAGAAGACTTCACTGGCTTCCTCTAAAGGCGTGTGTTGTTTTTAAAACTGTTTTGTATGATTTTTCATGTTTTGTATGGTAGTACTTTGGAATTGCTTATTCAATCTTTTTGAGATTCTTTCTTTTCCTCCTCCTAGTTTTGTAACATAGTAACATAGTAAATGACGGCAGAAAAAGACCTGCATGGTCCATCCAGTCTGCCCAACAAGACAAACTCATATGTGCTACTTCTTGTGTATACCCTACTTTGATTTGTACCTGTCCTCTTCAGGGCACAGACCGTATAAGTCTGTCCAGCACTATCCCCGCCTCCCAACCACCAGCCCCACCTCCCACCACTGGCCCTGGCACAGACCGTATAAGTCTGCCCAGCACTATCCTCGCCTCCCACCACCGGCTTGCTCTGCCACCCAATCTCGGCTAAGCTCCTTAGGATCCATTCCTTCTGAATAGGATTCCTTTATGTTTATCCCACACGTGTTTGAATTCTGTTACCGTTTTCATTTGCACCACCTCCCGCGGGAGGGCATTCCAAGCATCCACTACTCTCTCCATGAAAAAATACTTCCTGACATTTTTCTTGAGTCTGCCCCCCTTCAATCTCATTTCATGTCCTCTCGTTCTACTGCCTTCGCACCTACGGAAAAGGTTCGTTTGCGGATTAATACTTTTCAAATATTTGAACGTCTGTATCATATCACCCCTGTTTCTCCTTTCTTCCAGAGTATACATGTTCAGGTCATCAAGTCTCTCCTCATATGTCTTGTAACGCAAATCCCTTACCATTCTCGTAGCTTTTCTTTGCACCGCTTCAATTCTTTTTACATCCTTCGCAAGGTACAGCCTCCAAAACTGAACACAATACTCTAGGTGGGGCCTCACCAACGACTTATACAGGGGCATCAACACCTCCTTTCTTCTGCTGGTCACACCTCTCTCATTTTTCATGTTTTGTATGGTAGTACTTTGGAATTGCTTATTCAATCTTTTTGAGATTCTTTCTTTTCCTCCTCCCAGTTTTGTGACAGTTTTTTTTTTTTTTTTTACTAAAGTTTCCTGCATTTAATGGTGTACAGATAAAGTGCCAATTTGAGGCCCTGTTTCCTTTTCGGGCAGGTACTATCTGAAACACGCTCCCCTTATGTATTCGACTAAAGGGAAATTATATGCAATTATTTGATAAGTTTTAGGATGTATTTACTTTTTAAAATTTTGTAATTTCTCATATTGTTTTGTGGTTCAAGGTGGTTCACAAAACAAGAGACTCATCTGTTTTGCTTAGCACATTATGTGCCTGCTGGTCTTGATTCTTTGTCCATTTAGAGAACCAGAACATTGTTTTTTTTAAATCGTTTTAGTTTTCTTTTTTGACTGTGTATTATGAAGAATTTATTGTGATTGTTTTATGTAATTTTATGTATGTATTTTTGTTCACCACCCTGGGTAAAGGCAGGATATAAGTAATAAATCCAAACCAATCCAACCTCACGCTGCGATTAGTGTGGTGTACAAATTTCAGATTAGATTAGATTGGTTCTTATACCACAACAAAAAAAGCTGAAAGTGGAGTGAAGGAATAGCTTAGGGAAGTTGGTTGAGAACCAGGGAAGCCAGGGTTCAAAGCCACTTAATTCTCTGTTGCCTCAGGTACAAATTTAGGGCTCCTTTTGCAAAGCTGCTCTAGTGATTCAGGCGCGGCAAATGTGATGAAGCCCATAGGAATTAAATGGGCTTCATTGCATTTGTGGCACTGCAATCACTGGTGCGGCTTTGTAAAAGGAGCCCTTAGGTTGTAAGCCCTTTGGGGACAGGGAAATATCTAGCATACTTGACTGTAATTTGTCTTGAACTACCATTGGAAAAACTTGAACTAAATACTAAATGAAAAAAAAAAAATCTAATCCAAAAGCAGAAAAGCTTGCAAAAGTAATTGAGTTAGTATGAAAATGTGTAATTAAATCAAATCTTCATTTGTAGTCCTGCTTTTCCAGCGAGAATACGCCGTGTAGAAAAAGGTCAGATCAGAATGACAGTTACAGTAAGTGTATAATGCAGTTACAGTGGTGGAAATAAGTATTTGATCCCTTGCTGATTTTGTAAGTTTGCCTGCTGACAAAGACATGAGCAGCCCATAATTGAAGGGTAGGTTATTGGTAACAGTGAGAGATAGCACATCACAAATTAAATCCGGAAAATCACATTGTGGAAAGTATATGAATTTATTTGCATTCTGCAGAGGGAAATAAGTATTTGATCCCCCACCAACCAGTAAGAGATCTGGCCCCTACAGACCAGGTAGATGCTCCAAATCAACTCGTTACCTGCATGACAGACAGCTGTCGGCAATGGTCACCTGTATGAAAGACACCTGTCCACAGACTCAGTGAATCAGTCAGACTCTAACCTCTACAAAATGGCCAAGAGCAAGGAGCTGTCTAAGGATGTCAGGGACAAGATCATACACCTGCACAAGGCTGGAATGGGCTACAAAACCATCAGTAAGACGCTGGGCGAGAAGGAGACAACTGTTGGTGCCATAGTAAGAAAATGGAAGTACAAAATGACTGTCAATCGACAAAGATCTGGGGCTCCACGCAAAATCTCACCTCGTGGGGTATCCTTGATCATGAGGAAGGTTAGAAATCAGCCTACAACTACAAGGGGGGAACTTGTCAATGATCTCAAGGCAGCTGGGACCACTGTCACCACGAAAACCATTGGTAACACATTACGACATAACGGATTGCAATCCTGCAGTGCCCGCAAGGTCCCCCTGCTCCGGAAGGCACATGTGACGGCCCGTCTGAAGTTTGCCAGTGAACACCTGGATGATGCCGAGAGTGATTGGGAGAAGGTGCTGTGGTCAGATGAGACAAAAATTGAGCTCTTTGGCATGAACTCAACTCGCCGTGTTTGGAGGAAGAGAAATGCTGCCTATGTCCCAAAGAACACCGTCCCCACTGTCAAGCATGGAGGTGGAAATGTTATGTTTTGGGGGTGTTTCTCTGCTAAGGGCACAGGACTACTTCACCGCATCAATGGGAGAATGGATGGGGCCATGTACCGTACAATTCTGAGTGACATCCTCCTTCCCTCCGCCAGGGCCTTAAAAATGGGTCGTGGCTGGGTCTTCCAGCACGACAATGACCCAAAACATACAGCCAAGGCAACAAAGGAGTGGCTCAGGAAGAAGCACATTAGGGTCATGGAGTGGCCTAGCCAGTCACCAGACCTTAATCCCATTGAAAACTTATGGAGGGAGCTGAAGCTGCGAGTTGCCAAGCGACAGCCCAGAACTCTTAATGATTTAGAGATGATCTGCAAAGAGGAGTGGACCAAAATTCCTCCTGACATGTGTGCAAACCTCATCATCAACTACAGAAGACGTCTGACCGCTGTGCTTGCCAACAAGGGTTTTGCCACCAAGTATTAGGTCTTGTTTGCCAGAGGGATTAAATACTTATTTCCCTCTGCAGAATGCAAATAAATTCATATACTTTCCACAATGTGATTTTCCGGATTTAATTTGTGATGTGCTATCTCTCACTGTTACCAATAACCTACCCTTCAATTATGGGCTGCTCATGTCTTTGTCAGTGGGCAAACTTACAAAATCAGCAAGGGATCAAATACTTATTTCCACCACTGTATTAGAACAAGCAGAAAAATGGGTAATAAACCTACACACAAAATCAATTCAGGAAATACACAAAAAACCAGTGTGTTTTTTTTCCTAGCAAAAAAGGAACCAGTACTCAAATGCCAAACCATCTTTCAGGGTTGGGGTGATCACTGAGGGACCTGCCCCACAATAGCCAGGGCCCTGCAACCAGCCACAGAATCTGTGAAAAAGCAGAATTGGTTTGCAGAGACTTGGCTTTTTCATTAATACTGGGAGACCATAGTTCAGTTTTAGCAGGCAGCGGCAAAAGTGCCAGTACTCAGTACCCCCTGAAATCAATACTGATAAAATTTTCAGTGAAGATTTGGAAACTTCTGCCTGAATCTTGTTTTATTTTTATTTTTCTGTGATGCAGCAGTAAAGATATACAGATCAAAGTGATGGTGCTGATGTGTCTTACTGTGCCGGTTCCTACAGAACAGCACTTGACTGGCTCTTCATCTTGCATCTCTTTATTGCTGTACCTAACATGTAGATAAGTACTGTATCTACCATTCCCATTTTATTAGTCCTTATTTCCTTTTTAGAAAGACAACCTGAATTTCTCTTATATTTAAATGGGTTGGGGGAGGAATTGAAAACAATATATGGCTGATCATATTTTGACTATAGTACCTTATACTTATGTGTTTTTTGCTCTTTTGCATCATGAGTTTTACTAAACAGCAATTCCTACCATTTTCTGTTATGGCACATCCAGTATTGCATTCACTTTGTTGTGGCATACCATTACCTTCCCTCTCCCCCCATCTCCTGGCAGTAGCATCATCTTCCCTTCCATTCCCTACCTCCCCCCCCCCCCCCCCCAGACATCAGTGCCTCCAACTGAAAAGAAGAATCAGGAAAGCAATACTGCTTCCCTGCTGCTGCTTCTGAACTCAGAGCTACATGAAACCGCTGGTTCTGTGTGGTTTCAGCTTCAAGTGTTAGCTGGCAGGGAAGGAGGAGGAGGCATTGTCAGGTAAGATACACTGTTGCTCACTGACCTCCCTGCCAGCAAGTGTCTCTAGAGTAGAGGACCAGGAGGCAAGAGACCAAGATTGATAGTTAGTAGTGGTGGCTGTGAACTGCTTTGGTCTTCCTTCCGCACGTGGTCATATTTTTGTGGCACACTTCAGGATCCTCTGAGATCCTCGGCTTTACACAAATATGGTATACTACTATTTGACACCACTCTCTTCACTGGCTTTACTTGCTCCTCGAACAATATCACTATACCCAACTAGCAAGTAATTTCTAATTTGCTAAGTAAAACTACTACTACTTATCATTTCTATAGCGCTACTAGACGTACGCAGCGCTGTACACTTGAACATGAGGAGACAGTCCCTGCTCGACAGAGCTTACAATCTAATTAGGACAGACAAACAGGACAAACGAGATAAGGGAATATTAAGGTGAGGATGATAAAATAAAATTACAAGGAGGAAAAAGGACTTCAGTGGCTTAGGTCACGTCTGGCATAAAATTTGGACTAATGACCCACCCTACTTCTTCATCAGTCCTAAAACCTCCTGTACTTAATTCATCATTACTTTAATTTTTTAACAATTATTCTTTTTGCTATGTTAAAGTCCCTGGGTTCATCAGGAGTGTTATCCAGGGGGGGTCACGTGATGCAAGAGACCTGAGCGGACGCCTGGTGGCTCGGCTCCCCGCTCCTCACCTAATTTTTCCCCCATGGAACAAGAGTTAGATGACTAATCACTTCTAAAACAGACCAGCGTGCACACAGAATCAGCTGAGCCGCGGGACGTGAGGTTAGAAGAAGGCTAGAGCGAAGCGGCATGCCAGTAAAGACGCTGCGATCGGGGAAGGAGAAGAGCAACGTGGCGAAAAACAAAATGGCGGCGCAATCCCCATTTGCCTCATCGATATCGCCGGGATGCGGTCAGAGCCTCACTCCGCAGCATGAGGACATAGTCCAAATGTCCCTGAAAAATATGTCTCAGCTGCTGGATGACAAACTAGCTAAACTGCATACCGGCATGGACGAAATTAAGGAGTGCCTAGCAGGGCACGCAGCCAGGCTACAGCAAGCAGAGGAGCGCATCTCTGCACAAGATGCTTGGTCTGGCGGCAGAGGGGCGTCTCGGCACCCTGGAATCCCAGATGCGCACACTGCTCGACCGTGTGGAAGACCAAGAGAATAGGGGAAGACACAACAATGTTAGATTTGTTGGCATCCCCGAAACAGCTCTGGACTCGGACCTAAAGGAACTGGCAGAAAAATGGCTGCCCCAACAGATGGGACTTGCACTGGAATCGGGCAAGGTGGAGAGGATCCATCGCATAGGAACGCGAAGAGAGGGAACAGATCGCCCGAGGGTAGTCATTGCCAGATATTTAAACTATGCAGATAAAGCTAAAATTCTGGAGCAATACAAGAGACAACGCAATCTGGAATACAAAGGGAAAAAGATTTTATTATTCCAAGATTTTTCATTCCGGGTCATGGAGCAGAGGAAGCTGATGGCGCCATATTGCACGAAACTATTTGAGCATGGCATCAAGTTCGCATTCCAATACCCGGCCAAAGTGCGAGTTACTCACGACAACCGCACCGCCACCTACACAAAGGTGGAGGAAATCCAAGCGTTTCTGGAGAGAGTGGCGAAAGCGCCGTGGCAAGACATGGAGGCGATCGCAGAGGGAGAGCAGTGAGTCAGGAACTGTCTCGAACAGGCACCTCACTAGAGGAGTAACAGAGCAGACAATGGACTTGGAAAGCCTTGAATGGAGCAGCGGCCTAAGTGTGGTCGATTTGATGTGGAGGCATGTGTGCAAAAAAAAGTTTTGGCAGATAATTGGATCAGTGCTTTAGCGGATCGGAGATCAATGAAAGATATGACTGGCCTGAGACGCCTGGTGAATAAACTTTGCGCACGTGGAGCGGAGCTTCAGCGGCACAGGAGCCAAGGATCACCGTCACTGCTGGTCACTCGACCAACGATAGAGTCTTGAAGGGGACCGTATGTTTGGCCTGGCCGCCGGGAGCCACTAACACGGTGGCCTTAGAGCGGCTAGGCGAAATGTATGGGCGAAATATATGAACGATATAAAGTCCATCCGAGACAGACAGTAAGCTTAAAATGAGGCTTAAATTGCTGCAATGTTAAAACTGATCTAGGTACCATACTATTTACCATTTACTATTCAATGTTATGTTTTTGGGTTTCGTTTGCAGTTCAGATAAGTGGGAATGGGCTATGGTCCTAAAGTTGGAATGTTGATATGTTGGAATGCAAATTATTTTTCTGAATCAACAATGTTGATGGGGGAGCGGGTGGGGGCGGGGAGTTGAGGCATATCTTAGTCGGGGTTGGTTGAGGGGGTTCAAACCTCAATCATAGGATACAAAAGGAAGGTGAGTGAGGATGTGAGGGAGTGGATGGAAGATGGATGGGAAAAGGATGAGATGTCACGAAGAATGGATGCATTTGTGAGTCTGGGGATGAGAAAGGAGGCTGTTTGGGATCTCAGGGTAGGGAGGGAGAGGAGAGGGGATGGGGGGGCGGGCTGGGAGGGACGAGGGGACGGGGAGAGGGGAATTAGGCATATAGGACCGAGACCTGGGAGAAAGGGTAGGGAAATGCGGCAGTGGAATCAGGGCTCTCACTGTGGTGCTCAGAGGTCAAGGGTGACACAAGACGCACACCGGAGAATGACTTTGAGGGGAGGCATAGCTGGGATGCCGCTCCGGAAGGGTTTCAAAGGCAGAACACACAGTAACAAAACACTAGTGTGGAGAAATGGGTAGCATTCGTATAGCTTCTTTAAATGCAGATGGAATACACTCACCCATTAAACGCAAAAAGATCTTGCAATATAGCAAACAACTAAAAGTAGAGGTTCTATTGGTACAGGAAACCCACTTGTCAGCCACAGAACATCTGAAATTGAAACAAAGCTGGGTGGGAGAACTAGCCTACTCGTCCTTTAACAATCGGCAGAGGGGAGTGGCCATCCTCTTAAGTAAAAGCTTAGATTATACGTGCCACAGGACGGTCCAAGATTCTGAGGGCCGCTTTGTGATATGGATGGGCATCCTGAGTGGGTCAAAGGTGGCTTTATGTTCGGTGTACGCCCCTAACGTATACTCCCAAAAATTTTTTCTCAAACTTATAGCAGCCCTGGTTCCACTACAAGAATATAAACTGATCGTGGGAGGGGACTTTAACATCACAGCAGATCCCCTAGTTGACTGTAATCCACCAAAGATGAGGCCTAAGGATGCAGAAGACAGAGGCGTAGGGTTGCTACAGAGGGACCTGGGACTTGTGGATGTGTGGAGGGTATTGCACCCGGACGAGAGAGAATATACTTTCCTTTCCACTGTCCACGGGTGTCAGGCAAGGCTGGATTGTATCCTATTAACACAGGGCCTTTTTTCTGTGAGCAAGGCGGCGGGGATTGAAATAGCCGTGGTATCAGATCACAGCCTGGTATGGGTGGATGTGGCCTTGGGTGGGGCTAGGAGTAAAGCGGGATGGCGAATGAACCCAACACTGTACCAGGAGCAAGAATTTAGAGACTATCTGCAACAGGAATGGCAGTTTTTTCTAGAGGATAACAAAAACTCTGTAAATGATCCGGTCGTACTATGGGAGGCAGGGAAGGCTGTATTAAGGGGCAAAATCATTGAATATACTGCTAGGACTAGGAAGATAAGAGAGGGGGTGCTCCTTGACCAGCTCACAAAACTGCAGAACGCTAGGGCAGCGATGATGAGAGGAGATGAGAGGGCAAAGGACACTTTTAAGGAAACAAAAGTCCAGATCAACGAGACGTTGAACAAAAGGGCAATGCGGGATATACAAATATACAAATATAAATTACATAGGTGGGGGAATAAAACGGGGAGTCTATTAGCATCCATGGTACGCAGTAGATCTGCAAAACATTTTATCACTAAAATTAAAAATAGAGGGGGACAAAAACTAGAAAGGGAGGAAGAAATACAGGCAGCGTTTGTGGATTTTTACAAATCATTGTATGATAAGGGGACTTGTGATGAGGGTAAAAGGGAGGCCTTTTTCCAGAATCTTCAGCTCCCGACACTTTCTCAAGACCAAAGAGAAGCGTTGAATGAGAGAGTCTCGGGTGAGGAAATTCAAGCAGCCATCAAAAAGCTAAAACTAGCCAAAGCGCCGGGTCCTGATGGGATAGGGCCAGAATTTTACAAGATTTTAGGAGGAAAGATAGCAGGGCCGTTTAGTGATCTATGTGAGGCATTGTGCACGGAAGGGCAACCCACGGGGACTTTGACACATGCCACCATCATAGTGCTGCCGAAGCCGGGGCGCGATAAAGAAGTGCTGGGATCTTATCGTCCTATATCTTTACTAAACCAAGACATTAAGCTGTTTGCCAGCATCATGGCCGCCAGGCTGGGGAAGGTGCTTCCCCATTTGGTACATGGAGACCAAACGGGATTTGTGCCGGGGAGATATGCGTCCACAAACATCCTCAGAGCGATTAGTGCCTTGCAGGATAAGGGAGGCAAGACGGGAGATAATATTATTGTCAGCCTAGACGCAGAAAAAGCTTTTGACAAGATACTGTGGGAATATCTTTTCTGGGTGCTTCCCCAATTCGGCATCTACGGGGAATTTCTGCGGGGGACGAGAGCACTATACAGGAATCCGACGGCACAGATCTTGATAAACAACGCCTTGTCGCAGTCGTTCCCACTGCTCCGGGGCACGCGCCAGGGATGCCCTTTATCTCCAATGCTATTTGTACTGGCCTTGGAACCCCTGGCGAGTAAAATTCGGCAGTCCCAAGAACTAACAGGAATTCGGATAGGGAAGGAGGAATATAAAATAAATCTTTTTGCGGACGATATGTTAATCTTTTTAGGGGAGGCGACTTGTGGTATCCCCACCCTCATAGACATGATCCAACGGTTTGGCTCCTTCTCCGGCCTCAGGATCAATTTTGACAAATCAGAGGCTATGGCGCTATCCAAAAACTGTAAGTGCCAATGCTGTTCAGACTTTCCGTTAACTTGGGCAAAGGGGCCGATGAAGTACTTGGGAGTCTTCCTTCACGTAGATCACAAGGTCATGTATAAAAAGAATGTAGCCGAGAAGGTGGACGGGATAAGAAAATTGTGCCATCAATGGAAAGACCTACCAGTATCATTCTTGGGACGAGTGGCACTTGTCAAAATGGTACTTATCCCTAAGATACTGTACTGCTTACAGATGCTGCCAATATGGGTTCACAGTAAGGATGAGAGGGTATACCGGGGAGCTATAACCTCCTTCATTTGGGGGGGGCGAAGGGCTAGGATAGGTTATGGCAAGCTGGTCCGGGACAGAAAGGAAGGGGGAGTCAACTTACCGGATCTCCGTCTTTACAATGTTGCAGCGCTCCTTAGATGGATTCACGAAATACACACGGGTTGCTTCAAATATGCACCGCCACGGGTGTGGAAATTCGCAGCCCACACTTGGTCGGTATTTAACACCTTACATGGAAGGAGACCACAGATACAGATCTCTCCTCTTTTATTGCCATTACGCATGGCATGGGATTGGTGGCGACAGAGGGTGGGGGAAGCAGTAGGTCCCTCTCCATTCATAGAATTTCTAGATAATCCTGACTTTCCCGCAGGGAGGGGATCTCGATATATTAAGGAATGGGAGCAGAAAGGTTGTAGATATGTAGGGCAGGTGCTAGAAGAAGGGGGATCCCACATTCTATCTTTCGCAGAGTGTCAGGCTAAATGGAATATCCCACAACATTTATTTTTTTCTTATTTACAAATCAGGCACTATGTGTCATCCTTGAAAAAGAAGAGTAATAAACTCCCATCCTTTACCGCACTAGATGTAGTGTTCAAGCAACTGCCCCCGGAACGCAATAAGCTTTCAGTCTGGTACCAAGTGGGTAAAACATGGAGGCCAACCAATTATGTGGACACGTTGGCCGCCAGGTGGAGCTCAGGGGTGGGCAGCGCGGTGTCGGCAAGGGAGATTAAGAGATGCTTTGAATTGGCCTACAAAGTAACCCCCAATGTGAGCTGTCACGAAACTCAGTTGAAGATCCTGCACCGGGTGTATCTTACTAGGAGTAGGGGAAAGGCCATGGGACTATGGGCATCAGACGACTGTAATAGATGTGTAAACCACAAAGGTACCCTGACGCACCAATTTCTAGAGTGTTCGGCATTGCGGACGTTCTGGAACGGTGTGTTGGGGCATCTGGACGATGTGCTAGCACAACCTATAGAATGGAATTATAGAGTCCTATTAATGGGCTTGGATTCAGATTTGGTCACACAGGGACTGAACCTGTATCAATGCCGTTTTGTTTTACTGGCGCTGATCCTAGCGAAAAAAATCATCCTACAGTATTGGGCGAACGAAATCCCTCCTCCTCTTACGCAGTGGCACCGTAGCATGAAGCAAATGGCAGGCTGGGAAGGGGGAGGCCAGTTTGAATTCCCATGGGATAGGCCTCCACAGGGCCGCTCTCTTTGGAGAAACAGCTTTGCGAAACTGACACAGCTGCCCCCTGGGAAAGCCTCTAGGGGTTAATGTTTAATGATTGATATTCAAAGGAATAAAGGTTCAAGGGAACCACTGCACAACAACATAACTCATTCGGTACAACCAATCATGGTGACAGGAACGTTCTGTACCTTAGACACTCAGGTCTTGGTTCTGTAGGGGAGGGAGGGGGGGCATGGGTGGAAGGGGGGGGAGAAAAGATGAAAATTAGAGAGGGATGTGCACACAGCGATGAGATAGAACATGTCATTTGATTGTTTGTGCCACTATTGGTTTGCAATGTAACATATTACTATTATTATTATTTTAAATGTAAAGCACTCGAGTGATAATATGTGTCATTGCTATATGGAGAACTTTCGGATGTTTGTACGTTTCTCTTGCTAATAAAAAAATATTTCAAAAAAAAAAAAAAAAGGAGTGTTATCCAGCAGCATTGTCAGTAAATCCTGTTGTTTACTGATGAAGCCGGGGTGAAACAGCTGTGCTGTAGAGCGTAGCAGCGTTTGCTTCAGATGAGCACCTGGAAAAAACAAATAATAATTGGACTTTAACATAGCAAAAGGAAGAAATAATTGTTAAAAAATGTAGTGATGAATTAAGTACAGGAGGTTATTTTGAGGACTGATGAAGTAGGGCGGGTCATTAGTTCAAGTTCTATGCCAGATGTGATCTAAGACACTGAAGTCCTTTTTCCTCCTCGTATTTTTTACTTAGCAAATTAGAAGTTACTTGCCAGTTGGGTATAGTGATACTACTATTTGAGCAACCAGAAATGCTGTGCCTGCGTGTTTTTGGTAGACTAGGGGGCTCATTTTCAAAATGACATACAAAATACCATAATAATCTGTGGTACTTTGTGTGTCTAAGTGCTTTGAAAATGAGCCCCTTTGTTTAATAAAATGCATGAGGTAAAATAATTATTTGAAGAGAGTCAGATATTTTCTTTGGCCCTGTGTTGTACAGATGCTTGTAATATGCATAATCAATATGTGTAAAATCACTAATTTTGCTACAATAATTCTTTTAAAATATATTGCACTCCTACAGTTTTGTCCCCACACCTGACAGCAGCTGTATTTGGAAGAAACAAAGTTCCTCATGCACAACTGATTCTAAATGGCATACTTGCAGTGTCTGAACGCATTTGATGTCATTGTGTTATGCACTTTTCTGAATATTATTAGGAGTTGTAGGGAGAAAAGAAGCAGCAAAATGTGTATTTTAGCATAAGCTAGAATTTTGCAAAGTTTAGTATTTGGGTTGGTTCATTTTAGTTGTGTAGGCTGATGCTCATTTTTCTTCAGCTCATATAGGGGCTTGTTTATTAAGCTGAGGTAAAATTTGCAGTTGCTGTGTCTTAACATGGGAGTTTACCATGTGGTAGCTGCAAATTTAAAGCAGCAACAATGGGGGGGTGTTTCCAGCATTTGCAGTTATAGGCACTGTGTTAAATTTGCAGATAACATGCAGTAAGTGGTCCTGTGTTAACTGCAAAAGTGGCAATTAGCATGTATTATTTACATCATGCTAATTACAAATAACCTTCCATGCTCATACTGTACACATGACGTGCCTCCTAACACAAAAAAGCACTTAATACCGCAAAGCCCCTTAATATGGTTCTGTGCTAGGCGTTACCATGTAGTATTAAGTGCTTTCCATGAACCTTAAGTTATTAGGGGCTTTCCTCTGAAATTTCATATCTTCTTCCCATTGGTGGCAATGCGCATTTTAGTCCCGGTATGGATGACAAAGTGTTCTGACATTAGAATACCCTTGGAGTGCATCTTTTGTGTCATGTTATAGGAGCAGATGGGTGCTTAAAACTTTTAGATCAGCTAGGTGACGACATTACACCGTATACAAGATATTTATGCATAAAAGCAACTTTCTAACTATGGGGTCCTTTTTCTTAGCTGCGGGAAAAAGGGTTGTGCAATAGCGCTAGGGGCTGATTTTCCCAGTGTACCAGGGCCCTTTTTAACGTAGCGGGTAAAAAGCCCCTAAAAGAATTGACCATGCGGTAAGATTACGCTTATTGCTTGGCCATGCGTGGTGGTGGTGAGGGGAGCACTTACCGCCACCCATTAAAGTTGGCGGTAAGGGCTCCTGCAGTAACCTGGTGGTAACAGGGCAGCATGTGGTGATGCCCAATTACTGTCAAGTTAGCGACACGCTATAAAATAAAAAAAATTTTCTGTTGCGCTGGAAATGATGCGCGGTCACATCGGGCCAGCGGTAGCTCTGGGATAGCGTGCAGTAAGCCCGCGTTGGGCTTAATGACTCTTTGTAAAAGGGCCTCTATATTTTTTTCCCTTGGGCTCTTGGGCTTTTACTGCATCTCATATCCTCAAATTTCATAAGCGCATTCTAAAGCCAGAGAGGACTGTTTTGAAATCCACCTTGCTTAAGCTTTTGTTACAGCTCTCCCCACCGTGAGATTTGTCAACTTTAACTTCAAGGTGGTGCGAAGATTTACATTGTTTGCCTGCTACTCTGAAGCTTCTTGACCCTTACGAGAATCCCCACTAGTACTATAAACGCGGATTATAGGGAGTGTCAATTTCGTATCATACACAGGGCTTACCTAACTCGGGCACAACCTTTTAAAATGGGGAGAGCAGAATCCCCTATCTGGCAGAAATGCAGTACAGAAGTTCATTCCTTTTCTCATGCTTTTTGGTCTTGGCTGCAGGTACAAGTCTTTTGGAAGGCTGTTATTTCATACCTAGAGGAGGTTGTCCATTCTCCTAGTCCACTCTCCCCAATGGGCTTCCTATTAGATCACTAGGAAACTTTTCTGTTGCAGGGCAAGGGGGACCGTCACTTTATTAGGAAAGCCAGAATCGTAGGTAAAAAGGTAATCTTGGGGGTGTGGATTGTTGCAGCATCCCCTTCCTATTGGGCCTGGCGAAATAAATTTCATTCATTAATGCTGTTGGAGAAAACTACAGCCAGGTCATCTCCACGATGAAAGAAGGCCTTTCTCATGGTGTGGGACCATTATATACAATCCTTTTCTCCATGGGCCTGTAGCGGGATTTTGAACACTCTTTAAGAGGTAGCGAAGATCTCGATGAGGGTTTTTTTTCCTTCCTGGGGGGGGGGGGGGGGGGGGGGGGGGGGGGGGGGGGGGGGAGACAGTTTTAGTAGCTATCTTGAGGCAGAAGGGTCATAAGAGTCCAGGCCCTCTGCAGCTTAATACTTGGTTTACTTGGGATTCATGTGTTATTGTTGGTATAGGGTTTGGGAGATTGAACAATTTAAACCTGTTGATGCCTGTTTCTGTTTGCTACCAGCATTGTTTTTTCGTTGTCATCAATAAAGAGATTTAAACGAAAGTGCTTTCCCTGAGGACAAGAAGGACATCGCTTACCACATGTGGGTGATGCCATCTGAAGGAACCCAGCTACCCAGTGTTCTAGAAAAATCAGAAACCTTTGGTAGCTCCATACTGTACATGAATCAGTTGTGAAGGCATCTGCACAATCACATGGGGCCAGAAGTCCTTTGTTTTCTGTGGAGCAGAGCAGTCGTATTCTTTTTGGCTCTCCTCAGTGTAGCATATTTTCTGTTGTGCTTTCCCTTTTTGCGGGTTTTCTGTAGGTATACGGGCCCTTTAACTCTAATTTCTTCGACCCCCTACTGTATTTAGTTGTTGCTTAGTTTGCCAGCCCTTTTGAGTTTTCTTTTCTTTCTTTTTGGCATGGCTCCACTGGCCCTCTTAGGCCTGAGCTCCCAGTTGGTATTTTGTTTTGATTTAAATACAAAAAAACAAAACAAAAGCAACCCCCCCCCCCCAAAAAAAAAAAAAAAAATCAAAATTGGAAAAAAAGAAAGCACTGTGAGACTGCTGCAAGAGGTCATAGCAGCCATTTCTAGAGCACTGCTAACATAGGCAGGAGTGACTGAGAATCACCCTGCCCTGATTATACCCCTAGACCACCAGGAATTATGAGGTAAGCTGGGGGAGGGGCCTGAGCGTGGGTAGATGGGGAAGTAGGCATATGGGGGAGGAGGGAGAATGGAGGAAAACAAAAGGGTTTTTAAAAATTATTTTACCAAAAACAGTCATTTTTGGCTGAAACTGAAAACATAGCCATAAATTCAGATACGCTTTCAGCCAAAACCAAAATCAGGCTGAAAAAGAATTTTGGGCTGGTGCCAGTATATATAACCGAAACAGAAATTTGATATGCCTATAAATTTGATTGCACAGGAATGTTTCCCTCCATAACCCATATGATAGTGGCTTAAGTTACTGGCACTAGTCCTCATAAGAAGAGTATGAACGATGGGGACAGTTTTTGCCTGTTCTTCTCTAGCTTTGACTGGCTTCTTTTCCACTCCAGGTTCTCTCTTGTGTGTGCGCGCGTATGTTTTTTAACAGTTTGAACCAGACCTGCCAACTCTTTGTAAAAATGTAAGGCTTGGCTGTTTGTCTACTTATTGGACTTGAATGTCGTTGCAACGGTATATTTTCTTCACATTTGATTGTACTATATGTAATTGATATGGTTTTATATTGTAACCATTTTGGAGCTGCTCTGGGAGAGATGTTATAGAAAAGAAAATGCATAATCAGAAGGACATTTCCTATGGAGCCTCTCTTGAGGGACTTCATTAGATACATTTTGAAAAGCCAGTTGTACTATATTCACTGTTCCTTGTCATCAAGCAGATGAAGCCATTACGTATGGGTTATGTCCATCAACCAGCAGGGGAGATAGAAAGCACTCAAACTTTCACAGTGCCCTCTTGGCCAGCTAGCTCCACTGCCTCTTCAGTATTCTCTATCTCCCTTAGCAGGGTGGCTGCAGCTTGTTCGAGCTCCAGAAAAATCTGCCGGGAGGTGGTTCCTGGCTTGCCAGTTGTTAACCGGGGTGTTGGAGGCTATAGCAGCTTCACTTTAAAGGCACATAGGTTAGCCCTTTCCCTGCCTTACCCATACCTCTGTGGATGTGGACATATTGCCTTGCTTTCCCTGTCCTTACCCACCAACAGTGGATGCAGGCATATAGGTTCGCCCTTTCCCTGCCTTTCCCACTCATCTGAGCCTCTGGAGTCTTCAATACCTCTGCTTTCCTCACAGCTTAAAAAAAAAAAAGTCACGTCGCGTTTTTAAACGCAGAGACGCTGGAACAGAGGTTTTTGACCTGATTTTCAGCAGGATCGTAGTTGTACACTAGATCCTTTGAGGTAAGAGTGTTTTCCAACTCCTCCGGGGTGGGCCCGCGATCGGGGCGATTTTGGCGCGAAACCGCCATTTTGGATTTTACCGCCGTTTTTCGGCGATGGCTGCGGACAATGTAAAACGCTGTTCCACTTGTGGCAAGCGCAAATCAGCAGCAGGGCTCTGTAAATCGTGCTGTATTGGCGTAGGAGCCGGCCCGAGCATGGCGAGCGATGTTTCTTCCCGCTCTGAGCTGGCAGCGGGCGCCATTTTGCTTACACCGCATGGCGCGGCCTCCGTGGACACGGAGAGACCTGAGCCGGGTGGGGCACCTCGAGATGAGGTTATTTCAGGAGTGGCTAGCACCGGACAGGATTTGGGTGCCCAGGGTGAGATTTTCTCCCCGGATTTTGTGCTTTTGCTGCATAAAGCATACATGATGAAAAGAGCCTTTCCTCAAGGGTCGCCTGAGGCTCCTCTGATTGCCCCCCAGATGGATTCTGGCCTGGGACTGCCCAGTGAGGCTTTTTTCCCGGATGCTTGGCCTAAAGATAAGCGCAGAAGGGTTAATTCCCCTTCAGATTGTGGTGCACCTTTTTCCCCCCCGTGGTCGGAGTGTGAGAATTCGGAGAACTCTGACAGACGTTCTTGGTCTGAGGAACCAGAGTCAGGTGCGGATTTACCACAGGATCTGGATGATCCCTCCGCGGTGAGGATTTTCCACCGTGATGAGCTGCCAGCGCTTATTTCAGATACCCTGCAGGCCCTCTCGATTGAAGATCCTGACAGTGGCATGGCCTCCTCGGGTAATCCCAGGATGGCTAGTACCAAGAAAGCTGCTCGGGCCTTCCCTTTGCATGACTCCATCCTAGAGCTTGTTTCGGCTCAGTGGGCTGACCCCGAGGGACCTTTGAGAGTTTCCAGGGCTATGGGGCAGTTATACCCTCTGCGTGAGGGACATATGGCTCGTTTTCAAATGCCTACTGTCCCGTTGGTGGCCGTGCCACCCTTCCGACTTACCCTGTTTCTGGGAGTCAGTGTCTGTGCTGGCTCCTGCTTGTCTCTGTGTCTGTGTCTGTCTTAGGTTCTCTCTGGCTCTGTGTGCTGATTGCCCTACTGAACCTCACCTGTGTGGGCTTTGCCTCTTCCAAGATGGCTGCCGCCTCTTCGTCTCTGCCAGTATCCAAGATGGCTCCCGCTGTTACTTTCTATGGGATGCCTGCTCTGAGTGTCAAGCCTCTGTTTGGTTGCAAGGTGATTGCTGCACCTGTGGCTCTGGTGTTGATGGGCTTTATTAGTCACCTGAAGACTAGAGCCTTTGCCTTTGTATCTAATTCCATCTCATCTAAAGGTCCTGGTGTATAGAGTGCTCTGTACCCGGTGTCAGTGTTTGCTCTGTGTGAGTTTCTATGTTTGTTTCCAAGGTATGACTAGTTAGCTTAGGCACCGTCTGGCTTGTTGCCTGTGCATAGCTTTACTAGTGCTCTATGTTTGTTTCCAAGGTATGACTAGTTAGCTTAGGCACCGTCTGGCTTGTTGCCCGTGCATAGCTTTACTAGTGCTCTATGTTTATTTCCAAGGTATGACTAGTTAGCTTAGGCACCGTCTGGCTTGTTGCCTGTGCATAGCTTTACTAGTGCTCTATGTTTGTTTCCAAGGTATGACTAGTTAGCTTAGGCACCGTCTGGCTTGTTGCCTGTGCATAGCTTTACTAGTTCTCTATGTTTGTTTCCAAGATATGACTAGTTAGCTGAGGCACCGTCTGGCTTGTTGCCTGTGCATAGCTTTACTAGTGTTCCATGTTTGTTCCTCGTGTCAGCTAGCCGTCCTGCTAAGCTACTGCCAAGACTATGTTTGTTCCTCGTGTCAGCTAGCCGTCCTGCTAGCTATTTCCAAGACCATGTTTGTTCCTCGTGTCAGCTAGCCGTCCTGCTAGTCATTTCCAAGTCTGTGTTTGTTTCTAGTGTTAGACTAGCCGCCCTTGCTAGCCACTATTCCAAGATTGTGTTTGTTCCTAGAGTGAGACTAGCCGCCCTTGCTAGCCACTATTCCAAGACTGTGTTTGTTCTTAGTGTAGACTAGCCAGCTTAGGCCCCGCTGGCGTGTAGCCTGTGTCAAGCCGTGCTAGTTTTCTGTGTTTGGGTCCAGGGCATGACTTGTTAGCTGGGGCACAGCTTAGTTGTTAGCTGGTGTATAGCCTTCCAAGCCTCTTGAGTCTGCTCTGTGTATGTTCTTGTGTATGACTGGGTTGCCCGGGTACAGCGTCTCTATGCGCCTGGGTCCAGCTTACTTGTCATTGTGTTGATTCCTGCTGACTACCAGAACCCGGATAGTTCCTGATTGTCTGCCTTGCCTTCGCCTAGGTGCCAGGGGGCACTCCTGGATCTTCATTCCTGCTGTTCCTGTAAGTCCTACCGGCTGCAAGAACCTGAGGGCTCAACCCGAGGGGGAAGGCAGTCAAGCGTAGGTGAAGCCTAGGTCCAGGGTGTTCCAGTTCCGTGGGTTCCGCTCCAGTGTGTTCCAGTCCAGCGGGTTTCACTCCTGTATGTTCCAGTCCAGTGGGGCCACTCCAGTGTGTCCAGTCCAGTGGGCCCCACTCCAGTGCGCACCAGTCCGGTGCGTTCCAGTTCCGAGTGTTCCGGTGTACAACTCCAGTCCGGAGTTCCGGTTCAGTCTTTCCTGCTTTCTACCTGGAAGGTGATTTTGCCTTAAGGACTCACAAACCCCGCGCTCCCGGGGACGAAGCCTGAAGGTATGCCAAGGTCCTCGAGAGCGCGTCGAGCGCGTGAGGCGCGACAGAATACAAAGGCCATGAGTTCGGTGAGATCATCAGTCCAGGTGGGCTTCATGCCCATAAGTTCATGCCCCACGGACAACCCGGGGGGAACTTCTGAAAATTTTTTTGATTCCCAAGACAGTCCAGTTTCTACTTTGGATCCCGATTTAAGCCTGGAGGAATACCGAGAGGAACTTCTGTCGAATCCAGCCTTTACGGATACGCCTGAAGCAGCAGCGGAGAAGAGGCGTATCTACCGGAGTCTGGGCCACTATCACCCAGTTTTTGGCCACTATGACCCAGTTTCGGACATGAATTCTGCCATCACGCTCCGTGAGTACCGCCTCAGACTTCGGGAAGACCCTGCTCTGCGGAATACTCCGGAGTCTGAGATCGAGAGAAGCCGCCGGGAATGTTCTCCGCCCGGGTCTTTTCAACCACCTCAGCCGAGTAGCCGGTGGTACCCTGGGAGGACAACTCCGGATTCTTACCATGACCTTGACAACCCAGTTTCTGGTTTGGATATGATGATGACTCTCCAGGAGTACCGGGTAGAACTTTTGTCTGATCCGGCCCTGAAAGATACTCCTGAGGCAGCCCTGGAGAGAGAGCGTGTTTCAGAGCGACGGTCTGTGGAAGACCCAGTTTCTGCTATGGATCCCTCCACCAGGCTCTTTCTTTACCGCTTCCAGCTTTGCAGGGATCCAGCTCTGCGGTATACTCCTGAGGCTAGGGCCGAAAGAAGGCGCTATGGGTTGCTTCCGCCCGAGGCTCTTCAGCAGCCTCACAGGTCAGGCCGAGTGAGGCGGCAGACTAAGCCTCTGACTCCAGTTCCAGTAGTGACGCCACCAGAGCGCTTGAGTCCAGTCCAGGGGATGCTTCATACTGAACCTCCTCTTCCAGTCCAAGTAACGAGGGGGCTTAAGTCTCCGAGACCAGTTCGAGGAAGGCCTTCAATGGAGCCCCAGATTCTTATGCAAGTGGCGCTCCAGGTCGAGCCTCCAGTCCTCATGCAAGTGGCACGCCCTTTGAAGTTTCCGAGTCCAGTCCGAGGGAAGCTGTCGATGGAGCCTCAGATTCCTGTGCAAGTGGCACTTCGGGTCGAGCCTCCAGTCCTCCTTCAAAGGGTACGCCCGTTGAAGTTTCCGAGTCCAGTCCGAGGGAGGCTGTCGATGGAGCCGCAGATTCCTGTGCAAGTGGCACTTCGGGTCGAGCCTCCAGTCCTCCTTCAAATGGCACGCCCTTTGAGGTCTCCGAGTCCAGTCCGAGGGAAGCCTTCGATGGAGCCTCAGATTCCTGTGCAAGTGGCGCTTCGGGTCAAGTCTCCGGTTCTTGTTCAAGTGACCCGTCCAGTCAGGCCACTGAGTCCAGTTCGAGGGGGGCTTCTAACCAAGTCTCTGGTGCCAGTCCTCAGGGTGGTACAGGTGGCACCTCCGCTTCCAGTCTTGAGGGCACCTCCAAGCAAGCTCCGAACCCCAGTTCAAGGGGCGCTTCAGATTGAGCCGCCGATCCCTGCCCTAAGGGTGTGTTCGGCCAAGCCTCAGTTAAAGTTCCGTCCCTGCCAGGAGGCAGAGGGCGTCTCGAGTTGCAAGTCCAGTCAAGATGCTGAGCCTGGACCGAGTTGCAAGTCCAGTCAAGATGCTGAGCCTGGACCGAGTTGCAAGTCCAGTCAAGATGCTGATCCTGGACCGAGTTGCAAGTCCAGTCAAGATGCTGAGCCTGGATCGAGTTGCAAGTCCAGTCAAGATGCTGAGCCTGGATCGAGTTGCAAGTCCAGTCAAGATGCTGAGTCTGGATCGAGTTGCAAGTCCAGTCAAGATGCTGAGCCTGGACCGAGTTGCAAGTCCAGTCAAGATGCTGATCCTGGACCGAGTTGCAAGTCCAGTCAAGATGCTGAGCCTGGATCGAGTTGCAAGTCCAGTCAAGATGCTGAGCCTGGATCGAGTTGCAAGTCCAGTCAAGATGCTGAGTCTGGATCGAGTTGCAAGTTCAGTCAAGATGCTGAGCCTGGATTGAGTTGCAAGTCCAGTCAAGATGCTGAATCTGCACCGAGTGCAGAGGTCAGCCACGATATTGAGTCTGCTATTGAGGAAGAGATGATGTTCCCAGAGGACTGTGATAGACCTTGTGTTGATTCAGCCTGGGAGAAGATCTCCGAAGCTATAGCTGAGAGAAGGGGTGTTCAACGGCTTGGAGCCCGGAGAAACCCATTTTCTGCATTTCAGCCTGCTAGCATGCTCTGGGGATACCAGGGCCGTCTCCTCTTGAACCCTGCTCGGCAGAGGCCGCCCGAAGCTAAGGTTAGAGAGAGGCCCCAGTCCGGCCAGAGAGGGGCGTCCAGCCCTGCAGCTGAATCTCTTCCAAGTTCCAGTTCTAACCAAGATGCTAAGCCTGTTCCAAGTTCTAGTTCCAGCCAGGAGGCTGAGTCCGTGTCTAGTTCCAAGTCCGACCAAGATGTTGAGGTCGTCCTAAGTTCCAGTGTCCGTCAGGAGGCTGACTTTCTGTTAAGTTCTCGTTCCACTCAGGCTCCTGAATTCAGTTCCAGTCAAGGGGTTGAGGCCAACCCAGGTGCTAGGTTCAGATTCATTTCTGTTCAGACTTCTAGCTCCTGCCAAGATGGGAATGCCACCTTGAGCCTCAGCCCAGCTTCTGATGTCAGCTGGGGTAGTGACTCCAGTCCTGTTCCTGTCATTTCATGGATTTGCCAAGAGGGTCAGGACATTGTGGGTTCCCTCAGGGGAGGGTTACTTTTGAATTGTGTTCCTTTTGATGTATCCATGTTCCTGAGGTTTCCCCATGGTGACTCGAAGGAGCTTCCTGGTCCCAAGTTCTATTTTTGTTTGTCAGTTTTGATCTTCCTTGTGACTTCCAGCCCAGTGATCTATGTCTGGCTTTTGAGACCTATCAGGAAGTTTCATCATAGTTACCCCTGGATACCCGACCACCTCCGGGAGACCGAGAGGGGGGTCTTGAGGAAGGGATACTGTCCCGTTGGTGGCCGTGCCACCCTTCCGACTTACCCTGTTTCTGGGAGTCAGTGTCTGTGCTGGCTCCTGCTTGTCTCTGTGTCTGTGTCTGTCTTAGGTTCTCTCTGGCTCTGTGTGCTGATTGCCCTACTGAACCTCACCTGTGTGGGCTTTGCCTCTTCCAAGATGGCTGCCGCCTCTTCGTCTCTGCCAGTATCCAAGATGGCTCCCGCTGTTACTTTCTATGGGATGCCTGCTCTGAGTGTCAAGCCTCTGTTTGGTTGCAAGGTGATTGCTGCACCTGTGGCTCTGGTGTTGATGGGCTTTATTAGTCACCTGAAGACTAGAGCCTTTGCCTTTGTATCTAATTCCATCTCATCTAAAGGTCCTGGTGTATAGAGTGCTCTGTACCCGGTGTCAGTGTTTGCTCTGTGTGAGTTTCTATGTTTGTTTCCAAGGTATGACTAGTTAGCTTAGGCACCGTCTGGCTTGTTGCCTGTGCATAGCTTTACTAGTGCTCTATGTTTGTTTCCAAGGTATGACTAGTTAGCTTAGGCACCGTCTGGCTTGTTGCCCGTGCATAGCTTTACTAGTGCTCTATGTTTATTTCCAAGGTATGACTAGTTAGCTTAGGCACCGTCTGGCTTGTTGCCTGTGCATAGCTTTACTAGTGCTCTATGTTTGTTTCCAAGGTATGACTAGTTAGCTTAGGCACCGTCTGGCTTGTTGCCTGTGCATAGCTTTACTAGTTCTCTATGTTTGTTTCCAAGATATGACTAGTTAGCTGAGGCACCGTCTGGCTTGTTGCCTGTGCATAGCTTTACTAGTGTTCCATGTTTGTTCCTCGTGTCAGCTAGCCGTCCTGCTAAGCTACTGCCAAGACTATGTTTGTTCCTCGTGTCAGCTAGCCGTCCTGCTAGCTATTTCCAAGACCATGTTTGTTCCTCGTGTCAGCTAGCCGTCCTGCTAGTCATTTCCAAGTCTGTGTTTGTTTCTAGTGTTAGACTAGCCGCCCTTGCTAGCCACTATTCCAAGATTGTGTTTGTTCCTAGAGTGAGACTAGCCGCCCTTGCTAGCCACTATTCCAAGACTGTGTTTGTTCTTAGTGTAGACTAGCCAGCTTAGGCCCCGCTGGCGTGTAGCCTGTGTCAAGCCGTGCTAGTTTTCTGTGTTTGGGTCCAGGGCATGACTTGTTAGCTGGGGCACAGCTTAGTTGTTAGCTGGTGTATAGCCTTCCAAGCCTCTTGAGTCTGCTCTGTGTATGTTCTTGTGTATGACTGGGTTGCCCGGGTACAGCGTCTCTATGCGCCTGGGTCCAGCTTACTTGTCATTGTGTTGATTCCTGCTGACTACCAGAACCCGGATAGTTCCTGATTGTCTGCCTTGCCTTCGCCTAGGTGCCAGGGGGCACTCCTGGATCTTCATTCCTGCTGTTCCTGTAAGTCCTACCGGCTGCAAGAACCTGAGGGCTCAACCCGAGGGGGAAGGCAGTCAAGCGTAGGTGAAGCCTAGGTCCAGGGTGTTCCAGTTCCGTGGGTTCCGCTCCAGTGTGTTCCAGTCCAGCGGGTTTCACTCCTGTATGTTCCAGTCCAGTGGGGCCACTCCAGTGTGTCCAGTCCAGTGGGCCCCACTCCAGTGCGCACCAGTCCGGTGCGTTCCAGTTCCGAGTGTTCCGGTGTACAACTCCAGTCCGGAGTTCCGGTTCAGTCTTTCCTGCTTTCTACCTGGAAGGTGATTTTGCCTTAAGGACTCACAAACCCCGCGCTCCCGGGGACGAAGCCTGAAGGTATGCCAAGGTCCTCGAGAGCGCGTCGAGCGCGTGAGGCGCGACACCTACAGTGGATGCCCTAGTCACTGCGGTGACAAAGAGAACTACCCTCCCTGTTGAAGGAGGTGTTGCCCTGAAGGATGTTCAAGACCATAGGCTGGAAACAGCGTTGAAACGGTCCTTTGAAATTGCAGGTCTCACTGTTCGGGCGTCTGCATGCAGCTGTTATGCTGTGAGAGCCTGCCTAGCTTGGCTGCAACAGGCAGTGGCTCAGCCCGGAGATGGAGCGGAGCCCTTCTTGGATGTGGCTCCGCGGATGGAGGTGGCCTTGTCCTTTCTGGCTGATGCCCTTTATGACCTTGTCAGAGCTTCGGCTAAACAAATGGCAGTAGCAGTGGCGGCTCGCCGTCGTCTGTGGCTACGACATTGGGCAGCGGACATGGCCTCTAAGCAAAGGTTGGTGAAGTTGCCTTTTCAAGGACTTCTCCTATTTGGTGAGGAGTTAGAGAAAATTGTGAAAGGCCTGGGTGATCCAAAACCCCAGCGCTTGCCCGAAGATAGGCAGAGGCCTTCCTCTAAGGGCCAGGCGGTCCACTCCTCGTACAGACCTCGCTTCCGTGAAGCTAGAAGGTACCGCCCGGGGCGTTCTGCTGGGTTCACTTCATGTGCCCGTGGTCAGCAGAGGAACTCCTTTCGCTCGGACAAGCGTTCCGCAGCCGGTGGCTCAAGACCAGGAGTTCAGGGGCGACCCTCTCAATGATGGTGCGCCGGCCCTCTCCTCGATGCCTGTCATCGGAGGACGGCTTTCCCTCTTTGTCGAGGAGTGGGCCAAGATTTCCTCAGATCAGTGGGTTCTGGACCTGATCAGAGATGGATACAGAATAGAATTCAACGCCCCAGTAAGAGACGTGTTTGTGGAGTCCCGATGCGGTTCTGCCGTCAAACAGGCGGCGGTGGAGGAGACTTTACAAGGTCTGATTCAGTTAGGGGCAGTGACCCCGGTGCCTCCCGCCGAGCAAGGCTGCGGCCGATACTCCATCTACTTTGTGGTGCCGCGAAAAGGTGGGTCCTTTCGCCCTATTCTGGACTTAAAAGAAGTGAACAAGTCCCTGAGAGTGCGGCATTTCCACATGGAATCCCTGCGCTCCGTCATTGCGGCGGTTCAGCCAGGAGAGTTTCTCACGTCTCTAGACCTGAAAGAAGCTTACTTGCACATACCGATTTGGCCCCCGCACCAGAAGTTTCTGAGGTTTGCGGTGTTGGGAAAACATTTCCAGTTCAGGGCCTTGCCTTTTGGCCTCGCCACAGCTCCCCGAACCTTTTCGAAGGTAATGGTTGTAGTAGCTGCTTTTCTCAGGCGAGAAGGTATCAGGGTTCTCCCGTACCTAGACGACTGGCTCATCAGAGCAGACTCTGCAACAGAGAGCTTACAAGCTACAGCCAGAGTGGTCTCAGTACTGCAATCTCTAGGGTGGGTCGTCAATATGGCCAAATGTCACCTGTCCCCTTCACAATCTCTAGAGTTTTTGGGGGCCAGGTTCGACACAGTCTCGGGCTATGTGTTCCTACCCGAGCTAAGGCGGTGCAAGCTTCAGAATCAGGTCCGTCTGCTCCTGAGGATGCCCCGCCCGCGAGCTTGGGACATTGTCCAGCTGCTGGGATCGATGACAGCCACGATGAAAGTGGTACCCTGGGCGAGAGCGCACCTGAGACCTCTACAGTATTCCCTACTCCGGAGATGGTCTCCTATTTCTCAGGGTTACCAATGCAGACTTACTTGGCTCCCTGCGGCCCGTCTCAGCATGGAGTGGTGGCTCTCAGACAGCATGCTGCGGCGAGGGATGCCGCTGACTCTCCCCGTTTGGTGCCTAGTGGTAACAGATGCCAGCCTGAAGGGCTGGGGCGCACACTGCAAGGGGAAGCATGCCCAGGGTCTATGGACACCCGAGGAGTCGGAGTGGTCCATCAACCGCCTAGAGTTGAAAGCGGTGTTTCAGGCGCTTCTGGCCTTTCAAGTGACCCTGGAAGGATTGGCTGTCAGAGTGATGTCGGACAACACGACAACGGTGGCCTATATAAATCGACAAGGCGGAACAAGGTGCAGAGCACTAGCCGCGCAGGCCGAACTGATTTGCCACTGGGCCGAGCTGCATCTTCAGTGTCTGTCGGCAGCTCATATTGCAGGTCAGAGCAATGTGCAGGCCGATTATCTGAGCAGGCATCAGATCGATCCAGCAGAATGGAATCTGGCAGACGAAGTATTCCTGCAGATCTGTGCCAAATGGGGCAAGCCCGTGATGGATCTAATGGCAACAAGTGCCAATACCAAAGTCACGTGCTTCTTCAGCAGACGGAGAGATCCTCGCTCGGCGGGGTTGGATGCCTTGGCTCAACCCTGGCCTCCGGGTCTACTTTATGTGTTTCCCCCATGGCCCTTGATAGGGCGCCTGCTCTTGCGGATTCGGCTGCACCCAGGAGAAGTGGTCCTCGTCGCCCCGGATTGGCCAAGGAGACCTTGGTATGCAGACCTCCAACAGATGCTCCTGGAGGCTCCTCTGCTGTTACCTCTGGTACCGAACCTGTTGACTCAGGGACCGGTAGCCATGGAGGACGCCGGCCGCTTTGGTCTTACGGCATGGCTATTGAGAGGGCCCAATTGAGGGATAAAGGTTATTCCAATAAAGTTATTTCCACTCTCCTGCAAGCCCGCAAGCGGTCCACTTCCGTGGCTTATGCCAGGATTTGGTGCCTGTTTGAGTCTTGGTGTGCTTCCAGAGCCATTGTTCCAATGCGGGCTCCTGTCCCGCCGATTCTGGACTTTTTGCAGGAAGGTGTACAAAAAGGCTTGGCCTATAATTCCCTGCGGGTGCAGGTGGCAGCGTTGGCCTCCTTTCGTGGTAAGGTGGAAGGCGTGTCTGGCTGCTCACCCAGATGTGGCACGGTTTCTTAGAGGGGTGCTTCGGCTCCGACCTCCAGTGCGAGCACCCTGTCCAGCTTGGAACCTGGGGCTAGTTTTGAAAACCCTGCAGGCATCTCCTTTTGAGCCGCTTCGGCGAGCATCGGAGAAAGACTTGACACTGAAGGCCGTTTTTCTGGTGGCCATTACCTCGGCGAGACGGGTGTCAGAGCTCCAGGCGCTGTCCTGTAGAGACCCATTTCTGCAATTTTCAGAGTCCGGAGTCACGGTTCGGACCGTGCCTTCCTTTATGCCTAAGGTGGTTTCAGCCTTTCACTTAAACCAGCCTATTTTCTTGCCCTCTTTTTCAGAGGAAGAGTTTCCAGAATCTTTTGGGCAGCTGCACCTTTTGGATGTGCGCAGGACTCTGCTGCAGTATCTGCGAGTTACTAACTCTTTCAGGACTTCTGATCATCTGTTTGTTTTGCTATCCGGTTCTCGCAGAGGGTCTCCAGCGTCTAAAGCCACTATTGCCCGCTGGCTCAAAGAAACTATCTTTTCAGCTTATCTGCTGGCCGGCAGGGTTCCGCCTGTAGCCTTTAAGGCACATTCTACTAGAGCGATTTCTTCCTCTTGGGCTGAAACTGGAGCACTCTCTCTTCAAGAGATATGCAGTGCAGCAACATGGGCTTCTAAGCTCTCCTTTGCCTGACATTACAGGCTGGATGTGGCTGCCAGGAGGGATGCACGTTTTGGTGCACAAGTGCTAGCGCGTGGTGTGGCTTGTTCCCACCCTATCTAGGGATTGCTTTGTTACATCCCATACGTAATGGCTTCATCTGCTTGATGACAAGGAAGGGAAAATTAGGTTCTTACCTTGGTAATTTTCTTTCCTTTAGTCATAGCAGATGAAGCCATGAGCCCTCCCTGTATGATTGTCTGTATGCTGTGAATCTGTTTTTCAGGTTCTGTTCTAATTTCCTGAAGTTCCTTCCTTGGGAGAAAGTTGGAAAACAATCTTCAGGATTCATGTTCAGTTTAAATTTAGGAGGATGTGTTCATTCCCTCCAGCATGTTTTTTTGGGAGAATGTGTTGATTCTCTCCAGGAGGCGCGTGTGTTCCCCTCCAGTTCTATAAATAGGAGGATGAGTTCATTCCCTCCAGTGTGTTGGGAGGATGTGTGATTCCCTCCAGGAGGCGCGTGTGTTCCCCTCCACTTATACAATAAGAAGGATGAGTTTATTCCCTCCAGGAGGATGTGCATTCCCTCCTTTATGAGTTCATGCCCTTGTGATGGGCCATCGTTTGCTGTGAGGAAAGCTCTTGTGATTCCCATTGCGGTTTGCCATACTGCTTTGGATGCTTCAAATACTGAAGAGGCAGTGGAGCTAGCTGGCCAAGAGGGCACTGTGAAAGTTTGAGTGCTCTCTATCTCCCCTGCTGGTTGATGGACATAACCCATACGTAATGGCTTCATCTGCTATGACTAAAGGAAAGAAAATTACCAAGGTAAGAACCTAATTTTCCCATTTGCACTTATCCACTTGCTATTTATACTTTTAAGTGCAGCATAGACTTCTCTGCTCTTGAACACTATTCCCAGCATGCCTTTTGTTTAGCAGTTTTCTCTTGCCTACAGAGTGCTGTTGTCACCTCATTTGTCCATCTCCCATATTTCCCTTTGCCTTCTCCATGGGCAAACTACCTGTTCAGTGACAGAGCTGCTACTGCCACTTCTCTTTGCCAATGCTGGCCTTGAGGGTGTACTTAAAATGCACAGGCAGGCCCGTGAATTTTGAAAATACTCAGGATTGGCACAGATGGGGAGAAGTTGGTGGTGGCAGTAGCACAGATTCTAGCTGCTTCTCTACATTTTCTGCAGAGTCTGGGTCGGCACGTTTTACTGTATTGAAGGGATTCTGTTTAGTCACACATGCAACAGAGAACATTGTGCTGCTAACCCCTGCCTGGAGGTGCTCCTCATTGCACAGCACCCCGCTTGCACTACTCAAGACCAGCAATGCAGAAGTGTTTGAAAACCTCTGAAGAGCCTTCCCCAGCACAATCTAGTCCTCTGGGCGCACCCAGCCAATCAGGTTTTTCAGAATATCCCCATTGAATTCAATGGGGATATCTGGAAACCGCCGACTGGCTCGGTGTGCTCTGAGGACTGGGTTGAAAACCTCTGCCTAAGTAGTATGTCTTAGAATTTCCCAGTAAAAATCAGTCCCCAGAACAACAGGAAACTGAGGAGATGTAGCATCCTGTTATTCTTTGTTCATATTGAGTTTGGTGAAGAGCTCTCTGCTGCAACTGGATTCACCATGAAGGTTAATTTGAATTTAATTTTTATATATTTAGATTTGTTTGAATCAGATTTGTGTTTTTTTGTGAATTTGTCTGTCTTTTGAAATTGCGTGCATGTGTTTAAAAGAATCTATGAGAAAATAACCCTTATTTTCTATTCAGGGTTGTTTCTAATTGTAGCTTTCTCTTTTGTTTGATTTACAGACCTTTGATGCAAATGACCTGTATCAGGGACATAATTTTAATAAGGTCCTAAACTCCTTAGTGGCTTTAAATAAAGTAACAGCAGGTAAGTACCAAGATTTAGTGTTTAGTTTTCGGGTATGCCAACATTGTATTTTAGGACTTGTATGAGGTCAGGGATCTGTACAGTGGTTAGTGTTGAATGTGTCTGAGGTTAATGTTTAAAAATAGTCTTAAAAAATACCAATTTAAGTTTTGCAACTTTTGTTTTCTTATACAAGCGTTATTTCCACAGGCTGCTGGTTTTTAGCATAATATTCTCTTGCCTGCACTGCTCTGCTCTTTTCTGCTCTTACACTTGGATAAAAGCTTTCAATGTTAAAACGGTTCATATAAAAATTAGTACTACCAAATTTGTAACATGTATGTCAAAGTAATCAAAAATAAGTAAATTAAGATGTGTGCTTTTAGTTGTATCAGAGTCAATTTTTTAAAATTAAGTATATTAACAGTAGAATAAAGGGTTGCGAATTTGGAGGAGTAGCTTAGTGGTCAGAGCAGTGAGCTGAGAATCAGGGAAGCTGGGAATTAAATGCGCCCGAGTCTTACCTTCGGCAAGTCACTTAACCATCTGCTGCCTAAGGAGCAATCTAAGAGCTAGAATCTAATATGCACTACCAGTAAAATGTGCAGTAATGCATTAGTGCATGCTAGTAACTCTAGCTGTTACACTGCGTAAGCCTTCCAGGGATGGGAAAATAGCTGTTGTGCTTGAATATAATTTTGCTTTGAACTGCTGCTAAAAAAAAAGTGAGCTAAATCCAAACCAAAAATCTTTTTAAAAAGCAGGTCTTGTTAAAATATTTTCATAGTTGCAATTGTCTATATTTTTAATAGTAATTGCGATGGGAGCTTGGCTTCTGATGTTCATGCATGAGTTCACATATTTGATGTGATATCTGCAGTGTCATAAAAAACCCCCCCCCCAAAAAAAACCAACCCAAAACCAAAGTGGGTGCTGTTCTGAGATCAGTCTCTTAAGGTGAATGATAGCGTCCATTTACAATAATGTTGTTAAAAATAAAATTGTGGTGGTCTTCCTTTGAGCTAAGGATATCCTGATGCTAAAATGTAACAAGTAGTTTTTCCCAGTCATTAATTTGGCTTGAAATCTAAGCCAAGGTATTAATATGGAAAATGTGAGTTAAGGGAGCAGTCTGGAATCTCAACTGAACTGGAATACATATGCTGAAGCGACATACGGTTTCCCCCCATCCTCTGTAAGCTGACAGCTGGCAAGATAGTACTCCCTAATGGAGACATTGCTATGCTCTCAATCCACAATGCAGGAAGGGGCTGGGAGTGGCTTCCTGTTAAGAAAGAAAACACTTAGTCTCTGGCCTCTGAGAGTTAGCTTGGGATAGTGGAGAGAGGAAAGGTTAGAGAAGGTAATTTAATTTTCCTTTCCATTCCAAGTGAAATAGATATCTTGTCCTGAAAATTTACATTGCAGAGGAAAGATTCATATACTATGCTGTTACTGGCTGTGGAAAAGAGAAAACAATTGTGGTCCAGAAAGGTTAGGTTGGAGGTATGCCAGGTAATTTCCTCTCAAGGCTGTTTTTGTTAAAATTACTTTTTAAAAGTTGAGCTGGTTATACATTCAACAAAGCAGGTTAACACAGACATATACTATCTGTGGCCACTGATTATATGAAAGTCCACATTCTCTTGAGCATTTTTAACACTTAGTTGTGTCGGTGCATCATACTTGCATGCATTTAAATACAGTTTTTCCAATCACTGCTGCAATGAAGTTCGTTATTATCATGGTATGTGCAAAACGAACTCATTGAGGGGTCCTTTTGCCAAGCTTCAGTAAAAAGGGCTACAGTATCAGGGGCAGTTTTTGCTATGCGCCAGGGCCCTTTTTACCACAGCTGGTAAAAAGCCCCCCAAAAAGACATAGCCATGCAACAAGATTATTCTTACTGCGTGCCCATGCAGCGGGGGGGGGGGGGAAGCACTCATCTCCACCCATTGAGTTGATTGTAAGGGCTCCTGCTGTAACCCAGCAGCATGCGGGCTGCCCGGTTACCACTGGGCTAGCGCCACGCTAGAAATTATGGAATAATTTTCCGTAGTGCTGGAAATGGCATGCGCTCGAGGCGGAAGTACCAGCGGCGGCCGCTTTGGACCAGCAGTTGTTCTGGGTTGCCAAGCAGCAACGCTTTAGTAAAAGGGCCCCTTAGAGACATTGCACTTTGGGGGGGGGGGGGGGAGGTTGAGAAAATATATTTTGTTGCGGTCCAAATCATATACCCAGACAATATAACTGAAATGCAACAATTGGATAAGTCTCTTTCCCTGCAGGCAGCCGCTGGCAGCATATTCTCTCTCCCTCCCTCTGTCTTTCCTCATGCGGCCACTTTTCCTCCATGACTCTTCCAGGCACGCCAGTGCTGTTTTTCAGTGGTAATAATAATAATAATAAAATAATAAAACTTTATTTATAACCCGCTACATCTTTAAAAGTCTAAGTGGGGAACAAATCACATACAAAATATAAAAATACAAAGCAAAAATTATTACTTTACACAACAAACTATACAAAAAACTCTACAATTCAAACATACAGCAGATTAAAAATTACATGGTTTTAATAATTTATACATCAGAGGAACCAAAAGCCTGAAGAAGTAAATGAGTTTTCAATGCTACATAAGTACATAAGTAATGCCATACTGGGAAAAGACCAAGGGTCCATCGAGCCCAGCATCCTGTCCACGACAGCGGCCAATCCAGGCCAAGGGCACCTGGCAAGCTTCCCTAACGTACAAACATTCTATACATGTTATTCCTGGAATTTTTGGATTTTTCCAAGTCCGTTTAGTAGCGGTTTATGGACTTGTCCTTTAGGAATCCGTCCAACCCCTTTTTAAACTCTGCTAAGCTAACCGCCTTCACCACTTTCTCCGGCAACGAATTCCAGAGTTTAATTACACGTTGGGTGAAGAAAAATTTTCTCCGATTTGTTTTAAATGCTTTCAATGCTTTTTTTAAACTGGTCCATATTTTGTATTGAACGAAGTTCAAAGGGCAAAGCATTTCATAATTTTGGACCTATGATGTAGAAAATAGATGATCTGCATTCTTCTAAATAAACCTGATGAAATGTATTTGTCAGTGCTTCAGAGCTTGCTTTATTTGCAGTGCTGTATTGTAGATTTCAGTGGTGTGCTATATGTCTTTATTTTTTCTTTATATGTAGATATATCTTTATTGTCATAATAAGAAAAACATAGGGTAGAGGGGTGCTGCTAAACACCTGGGGGGGGGGGGTTTGAGGGAAGGGTTAGGGGATTGGCCTATGTGAATGAATGGAACAAATTTACTTCTAGACTACAAGGCAACAAAAGGTGGACATTTTTGGAAGGTGTATAGACTTCTGTATCCATTATACTGTATGTTCTCTAATATAAACTGAAAAAAAAATTTTTTTGGGCCCAAGAAAGTCATCAAAAATTCAATCTCTGTTTATATTAGAAACCTACCTTCCTCCCACTCCCCCCACCCCCGTGATGTCCGGCATTCTAACCATTTCCGCCTTCCCTCCTGGTAGTGTCCCTCTGCTGCTGCCGCAACCCCCCCTGAACCGGCAGAGTTCTTACTGACACCCTCCCCCTCACCCCGAACATGCACGGCTCGCACTTAGTTCCTCCCTCCCCCTTCCCTTTGGATGAACCCTCATCCCAGACTCACCTGTAGGCCCCCCCCAGGCCTACCATACTTCTGTGGTGGTCTAGTGGCGTGTTGTGGCAGAAATGATTCCCATTCTCTTCTTCCCATGCTGTCTCTGTGGTAAAAATGGCTGCTGAGACTGCCATTAGACGTTGTGGTTTACTCAGGTGCTTTCACCAGCCCCTGTGACTGATAATCAGAAAAGCAAGGTGGGAAACAGGTGGGGAGAAAAAGAAAGCAGAATAGGGAAAAGTGTAAGGGGATCCATTTTACTGCATCCAAAGTATCAACAAAGAATTAAGGCATTTAATCACTTGATCAGGATCCTACCTCATAGGATCCAGTAACTGAATATTATTTATTTGTTACATTTGTATCCCGCATTTTCCCACATATTGTAGGCTCAATGTGGCTTATCTGTATACCCCAGTGATTCGCAAATCTGGCCTGGGGGAACCTCAGTCAGTCACGTTTTCAAGATATCCACAATGAATATTCATTTGGGAAGCTTGCCAGGTGCCCTTGGCCTGGATTGGCCGCTGTCGTGGACAGGATGCTGGGCTCGATGGACCCTTGGTCTTTTCCCAGTATGGCATTACTTATGTACTTATAGATTTGCATACCAAGGAGGCATGGATCTCATGAATATTCATTTTGGATATCTCATGAATATTCATTTTGGATATCCTTAAAAGGCAGATCACAGAGCAGGGAAGAGATGACTCAGCAGAACAGGGAAGGTGTGGTCAACGCAGGATAAAAACCCTCAGCACATATCAGTGGCTGGGGTTTCCCCAGGACAGTTATGGGAATCACTGGTATAAGCAAGGAACACTGTTTTTGTTTGACGTAATCTAGCCCAATGCTTGTTAAAAGATATTAAATAATAAAGGGAACACTGGTGATCCAGGAGGAACTCTTCCCACACCACCACCCCTTGTATACAGTCCCCCTTCAGTTACAGTTTTTCCGCTCACGCACACACTTCAACCTTCAATTACTCTGTAAAACATGCACATGTGCAGTGCTTAGACCATACACTTAATTGTTGTACACACTTATTTGTTCTGCTGCCTTACTAGGTTGCCAGGCAGAAGGACAATGATTTCTAGAAATCTGACACATTTATGGATGCATTGGTCCATTTCGATTTATTGCAGTATAGTTTTGTTTCACCCTGACAGCTGGAATTTAAACATTGCTTGTGCCATGTGTTCACTTGTTTCAGAGTATACAAAGACTGCATGGTAATATCATAAAGGTCTTTAGAAACTGTTCAGACTCATAGGTGCTGTCTGTCTTGTCTGTCTTCAAAAGGCCAATATAATACTTGATGGCTTCCCTTTGTTTGTATATATATTTTGTGCTAATATTACTTGCAATTCCAGAGCAATGAGCCATGTATAAGGAGTTACTTCCTGTGCAGTAGAGTGTGCTAAAAGGAAGCACAATTTTACTTTCCAATTAATGCTGAAATTTTTACTTTATCTTTAGGGTTGAAGTAAAGTTTTAACGTTTATTTGACCTTTAATAGGAATGTGGGGGAATCTCTAGTAAATTATTGCTCCCCTTTAACAGCACTCCCTCACAGTTAGAGCCAACTTAAAAAGCAGGTTACAGAGTAGGGAAGGAGTAGTCAAGGTAGTATAAAAACCCTCAACACAGATCTGTCAGGTAGGCCCAGAGGAGAGAAGAGAAGCCCTCCACTGCAGAAGCTGTACTCAGGTAGCCAAGTTTATCTTGGAACCCTGCTGAAACAATATCTTTGGAACTAAGGACCAAGCCTGACCCAATTGGATGAATACTGAAAGACAGAACTTTAACTCTGGGACTCTAGGCCAGAGGCAAGCTGACTGTGCTGCCTTTAGAGAGAGAGTCGCGTTGTGGCCTTGGCAGAGCAGGTCACAGGAGAGAATTTTCAGAGATTTTAGCATTGATACTAATGACCTCTTTGACTCATGCCTCTAAATTTCTCTAACATCCTCATTCAATCTTCATCTGTTCTCCACTACCCCTACTCACCAGAATGGTCACTGCCTTGATTGTGTCTTCTTGTCCAACTGCTCACTGTCTAATTTCTTCACCTCAGTTCTTCCCCTCTCTGACCATCATCTGATAACTTTCACACTTAATTTTCCTCCCACCCAATACATTTAGGAATCTTTAGGCTATTGACCCTTGCACTGTCTCCACCACTGTTTCATTTCTCTTCTTACCTACTGTAATCCAAGTCTGTCAATGAGGCTTTCTCGTCCTATAATATTGTTCTCTCTTTTGCTCTGGACATTCTTGCTCCTCCCATTCCCCGTTCTGTAAGACATACCAAATCCCAGCCTTGGCTGATCTCTGGAATCCTCTATTTGCATTCCTGTGCCCGATCTGGTGCATGCCTTTGGCTAAAATCTTGTGTCATTGCTGGCTTCATATATTTCCAATTCTTGCTGATCTCCTTTGTCTGCTCTTTCACTTGCCAAACAAGACTACTACATTTGACAAACTCCAACCCTCACGGTCTGTTGGCTCCAACCGTTGCTGTCACTTTCCTACATTGAAAACTCTCCTCAAAGTGCCTTCACCTCCAACTCTTCCTTCACTTTATTGCTAAACTGTGGCTGAGTACTTCCATGACAGGGTTCACAGGATTAGTCTTGAGTTCTCAACCAAGTCACCTCCACTACTCCTTTCCCCACTCCATTCTCTCAACCTTCATTCACTCCCTGCTACCTTTTTCTTCGTTTTCTGAAATAACTGAATAGGAAACTACACATTTTGTTTCCTACTCCAAACTCACCTGTTCCTTGGATCCTATTCCCACCCAGCACTATCTCTTCAATTGCCATCCCTTCTATCTTTCATATCCTCAGTCTTTTGCTTTCCACTTCAACTGTACCTGATACCTTCAAACATGCTGTAATTAAACCACTCCTCAAAAAAAACCCAAGAAAAAACTTCAGTGGATCCTATCTGCTCTTCCAACTATCACCCCCATCTTCCTCCTCCCTTTTTTATCCAAGCTACTTGAATGTGTTGTTCACTACCGTTGTCTTCATTTTCTTTCATCTCGAGCTAGTCTTGATCCACTACAATTTGGCTTTCGACCTCTGTATTCAATTGAAACAGCCCTGTTTCAATCACCTGTTCCTGGCCAGATCCAAAGGCCTCTATTCTATCCTCATCTTTCTTGATCTGTCTGATGATTTTGACACTGTTGATTACCATCTGCTCCTCTATACTCTGGCCTTGCTTGGATTTTGGGGCTCTGTTCTTTCTTGGTTTCTTCTTTTCTCTCCCATCATATTTTCTGTATGCTCTGGAGGATCCTCCCTCACTGCTATCCCACTATCAGTCAGTATACCTCAGGGTTATGTTTTGGGACCTCTTTTTTTTTCTCTATCTATACTTATTCCCTTGGTACTCTGATCTCCTCGCATGGTTTTCAGTATCATCTTTATGTTGATGATTCCCAGATCTACCTCCTCCACACCAGAAATTTCAGCAGGAATCCAGGCCCAAGTCTCAGCCAGCCTGTCTGACATTGCTGCCTGGACATCACCACCATGTGAAGCTATACGTGGTCAAGACTGAACTGATTATTTTTCCCCCTAAACCCACCTCTCCCCTTCTCCCCTTCTCTATTTCTGTGGATAACACTCTCATCCTTCCTGTCTCATGAGCGCATAACTTTGGGGTCAATTTTGACTCCTTTCTCTCTACAAATCCAACGGACTGCCAAAACCTGTCTCTTTCTTTATAACATCACCAAAATTTGTCCCTTTTCTGAGCACACTATGAAAACCCTTATCCACACTGTTATCACCTCACGCTTAGACGACTGGAACTTGCTTCTCACAGGTCTCCCACTAAATCACCTCTCTTCCCTTCAATCTGTTCAAAATTCTGTTGCACGACTTATATTTCACCAGTGTTGCTATGCTCAAATTAGCCCTCTCCTCAAGTCCCTTCATTGACTCCCTATCTGTTTTTGCATAAAGTTCAAACTCCTCGTATTGACTTATAAGTACATTCACTCTGCAGCCCCTCGGTGTCTGTCCACTCATATATTTTCTACATTCCTCCCTGGGAACTACGTTCATCAGATAAATCTCTCTAATCTGTACTCTTCTTCTTCTCCACTGCCAGCTCTCCAGACTCCGTTCTTTTTATCTTGCTGCACTGTATGTCTGGAATACACTTACAGGCTTATTTCGAAAGAGAAGGGCGCCCATCTTTAGACACAAATCGGAAGATGGGCGTCCTTCTCATAGGGTCACCCAAATCTGCATAATCGAAAGCCAATTTTGGGCGTCCTCAACTGCTTTCCGTCACGGGGACGACCAAAGTTCACGAGGGCGTGTCGGAAGCATAGTGAATGCGGGACTGGGGCGTGCTTAACACATGGACGCCCTCGGCCAATAATGGAAAAAAAAAAGAAGGGTTTCCCTGACGAACACTTGGGCGACTTTACTTGGTCCTTTTTTTTTTTACGACTCACAAAAATGTGCCCTAAATGACCAGATGACCACCCGGGGATGACCTCCCCTTACTCCCCCAGTGGTCACTAACCCCCTCCCACCCTAAAAAAAAATGTTTAAATATTTTTTCCAGTCTCTATGCCAGCCTCAAATATCATACCCAGCTCCATGACAGCAGTATGCAGGTCCCTGGAGCAGTTTTAGTGGGTACTGCAGTGCACTTCAGGCAGGTGGACCCAGGATCCCCCCACCTGTTACACTTGTTGAGGAAACAGCGAGCCCTCTAAAACCCACCATGAACTCACTGTATCCACATCTAGGTGCCCCCCCTTCATCCCTAAGGGCTATGGTAGTGGTGTACAGTTGTGGGGAGTTGGTTTGGGGGGGGGGGGTCTGGGAGGCTCAGCACATAAGGTAAGGGAGCTGTGCACCTGGGAGCTTTTTCTGAAGTTCACTGCAGTGCCCCCTAGGATGCCTGGTTGGTGTCCTGGCATGTGAAGGGGACCAGTGCACTACGAATGCTGGCTCCTCGTATGACCAAATGGCTTGGATTTGGTTGTTTCTGAGTTGGGCGTCCTTGGTTTCCATTATCGCCGAAAACCAGGGACAACCATCTCTAAGGACGACCTAAGTGTTGAGATTTGAGCGTCCCCGACCGTATTATTGAAACGAAAGATGGACGTCCATCTTGTATCGATAATACGGGCTTCCCTGCCACTTCGCGGGGACATCCTGCGAGGACGTCCTCAGGAAAACTTGGGCGCCCTGTTCGATTATGTCCCTCCACGAGTCAGTATGTTAAGCTTCGTCTCTGGCTGTATTCAAGTCTAGGCTAAAAGCCTATCTTTTTGAGGCTACTTTTAATTCCTAACTCCTATTCACTTATTCAGGACCCGTGTCTGTTTTAATCATTCCTACCATAAGTTCACATATTTAGACAGCAGTTGAACAGTAATTCTCTAATCTCTTTATTTTATTTACTTGTGATATTTATATCCCACATTATCCCAAGAGTTCAATGTGGCTTATAGCAAATAATATAGCAATGGAGATGAACAGAGTTTTACCAGTGTAGTAAGTTAATTATAAGTTAAAAAAATTGGGAGGATTATAGCAAGGATGTAGATACAAATTTTAACTATGTATAGCAAAGAACAATCATTATAACAATGAAACATAACTTTTTTTTATGAGCACTATACAATTTAAGTTAGTGCATGGATTACAATTATAGGTACCACTACTACTAATCATTTCTATAGAGCTACTAGACGAACGCAGTTCTGTACACATTATATTCAGGTAGTTTCTCTGTCCCTAGAGGGCTCACAATCTAAGTTTTGTACCTGGGACAATGGAGGGTTAAGTGACTTGCCCAAGGTCACAAGGAGATGCAGTAGGAATTGAACCCAGGGTTGCCAGGATCAAAGCCTCCACACTAACCATTAGGCCACTCTTCCCGAAGAATCAGTTGGATTGTATACAGAAGTTACATTATGCATTATGTACATTATTTGACCTGTTTGTCTGTCTTGATTAGATTGTAAGCTCTATTGAGCAGGGGCTGGTAGTTGGGGGAGCCCTAGATTTAATAAAGGCATGAATTAACATTTCCATATGCCTAAGCAACCAAAAACTCACAAGGGAAGAAAGGAAGCTGAATAGTGGAGTTCCTCAGGGATTGGTAGTGGGACCAATTCTATTTGATATTTTTGTGAGTGACATTGCCAAAGGTTTAGACGGGAAGGTGGTGGTTTTTATTTTATTTTTTTATTTTTTTTGTGGATGACACAAAAATATCCAACAGAGTGGACACTACAGAAGGAGTAGAAATAGGACTTTATATACCATCACAGCCAGTGGCTAAGGAAAGTTTACAAGGTAGTAATAAGTTGTGACAGTTGAAAACATTAAACATAACAATAGATTCACACTATCTCAAATTTGCTAACTGAATATAGCATATTCCTAATTAAAAATGTTTTGAAAAAGCCAAAATTTCAATTGCTAGCAAAATTTCAGGTAATCAGTCTCTAGTCTAAGTTGGGGGCATGAGCTGGGCTGTAAGTCAGTGATTCGTAGTGCAAGAAGCAAGCCTTTAGAACTTATGAGTTTTAAATAGGGGTGAGCAACTAACGCGTTAATTTTTTTAAAATATACAGAGTTTTTAAATGATGCCTGTATTTTTTTTAAACGCAGACCCGCCCCTTCCCACCTTTGTTTACCTCTGCTGCTGGACTCAGGCTGTGGATTTTCAGCTTTGTTGGCACATTGGTGCAGGAATTAGGGGAAATCTCGCGGTGTCAAGCCCTGTGAGACTTTCCTGACTCACTGGAAGAATCCTCTTGACCCTGCTTAGAGGCTTTCCCGCCCAAGGAGGTTGACCACTGATTCCTCCAGTGATGCACCAGTACATGCGTGGCAAAGGCTTCTGTCCACCGACACCACGTGGCTCAGCTTGTCAGTCTCTCCCTTCCCAATATGAGTCCAGCAACTCTCCTGACTTTACCCCCCCCCCCCCCCAATATGAGTCCAGCAACTCTCCTATTCCCTTCCCCTTCCCCGCAGGTTCAAAGACCTTTCCCGCTTCTTCCTCCTGTCCTCTTGCGGCGCTTCCAAACCTGTCTTCTTTGCCTGCTACAGGAGCCATAAACACACGCTGTCTGTAGTTGGCACGAGATCTGTTGCTCTGCCACATCCTGCCCTCCCCCGCTGATGCGACTTCATGTTTGCTCGGTGGGAGAATGTGGCAGAGGAATGGTTCTCGTTTCATTTTTATCAGTGCTGCAACCGGCGAAGAAGACGGGTTTGGAAGCTCTGTGGGTGGGTAGGTAGAAGAAATGGGAGAGGTGTTTGGGCTCAGCCTGCAAACTTTAGGCACTAGGTCTGAATTTTTATTTGCCATGGCAACATGGCGCCTGGGGTTTGTTGAGTCCTGGGTTAGCCTGTTGTCAATCACACAAACAAACAAAAAAAACCTTCCCCCCTCCTCTGTTTACTAAGCCACACTAGCGGCTGCAGTGTGCTAATGCTGACACAATCCACTCACTTTGAATGGGCTGTGTCGTCATTGCTCTGCGGCTTAGTAAACGGGGGGGGGGGGGGGGGGGGAGGGTTAGATTGTGAGCCCACTAGAGACAGAAAAGTACCTGTCTATATAACATGTAAACTGCTTTGATTGTACCACAGAGAGGACATATATCAAATCCCTTTCCCTTCCCCTTATGATGTTGTGTTTCTCACAGTGCTAAATTTTTTAAATGCCAGTTTCTTTTCAACTAGCTATTTAACTTGGCTGCCTGAGGCTGGTATGATGGAATAGTGTGGAAGAACCAGGTTTGATTTTCAGGCTCTACATTTGGACCTGGTAGAGAATTCTGTGGAGGTAGAGTACATAGTCCACGTAGGGGTGGGGGAGCCCCAACCATCACTCAAGAGTGACATCCATTGGTTGTCTTGTCTGCACATTATTTTGTGTCTGTGGTTGGAGCCATATCTTTGATCCTCAGCCAGAGGATTACAACTGCAATGCTTAGAATTTTAGATTTCTGAGATTAAAAATGGAATGATAAACCACCGAGTAGTCATGATTGAAAACTCCTGGTGCCTTGGGTTTTGTTTCTGTTCTCTAATAAAGACAATAAGAAGGATTGGAGCAAGATTCAAATGAGCTAGATGACCAAAGAGTAGAAGGAAGACTGTCCTACACTCTGAAAATGGACTACATGTAATAATTATGACTAACTGTTATTGGCTCTGTGTTCAAGTATTGGGCAGCAACGTTTGTATAGAAGATTTTTCACAATTTAATAGTAAAATGTCTTTTCCCTTTTCTTATTACAATCCATCTACAACTTTTCCAGACCATTAAATCTCACAGTTAAGATGCATTAAGTGAAATGATCTTGATCTTTGCTTTTCCCTCAGACATTGGATTGGGCAGTGATTCCGTATGTGCACGCCCATCCTCTCACCGCATAAAGTCCTTTGATTCCCTTGGATCCCAGTCTGTACTCAGCAGAACCTCAAAACTCTTTCAGGGCCAGTATCGAAGTCTGGTAAGTCATTTTCATTACTAACATTCTGAGTTATTTTGAGGCATATTTTCAAAGCACTTAGCCTTCCAAAGTTCCATAGGTTTCTATGGAACTTTGGAAGGCTAAGTGCTTTGAAAATATGCCTGTTTGTTACAGAACGCAAGTTAAAATGTCTTGCAAGAGGTTCCTTTTGTTTTAGAAGTTCACATTGAATTTGCATGTAAAAACATTTTTATCATGAAAGTGAGAGATAGTAAAATGAGATGAGCTGTCAGCCCATGCTTGTAATGCCACTCTCTTCTATAGTAAGGCACGTCCTGGGAGATTTTTTAAGCGTAAAGATTCTACAAATGTGACTTTTGTTTGTGTTTTATAACATTTCAATTCAAAATAATAGAAATTATCATCTGGTACTTCCCTGCCCCCCCACTTACAACCCCTATAACAACTCTCAGTAGAATAGTCCAGCTCCAATTCTATTTCAGACTTGTGAAGCATAACAGGTCTTAACTGCTGTTGCCTCTTTGCATGTTGAGAGTGTACCATATGCAAATATTTTGCATATCACTACGGTCTGAAGGGATCAGATCTGCTGTCCAGGTCTGATTTCCACCCCTCCCCCCCCCCCCGATATATTTTTAGAAAGACTTTTCTATTTATAAAGCATGTTTTGCATGTGGAAAAGGGCTCTTACAAAATTATGTAGCTGAATACATGTTTGTAAGCATGCACACTGACAAGATTTCAACTAAGCATTGCAGGTGATGTAGCTATCATTTATGCATTTTTAAAAAATAAAATATGTGAGTACAATCATAGAGGAAGTTCACACATTTATACCTTTGTTGGAGCATGAGAATTTGTGTGCGACTGGGAATAGTTTTGGGTGTCTATTTTATAAAGTCATAGAGGTGCCTTTGTTGCCTTTATATAAGATATGCCTGGGAAATTCCACACAGTGCAGAATTTTCACAGAATTCCCCACCTCCCATGCAGAGTTCTGTGCAGGAAGCAGCACCAGGAGGTAGAGATGTTGATAAAATTGAGGGCTCTGCAACTTTCCCTCCTTCTGTGCAGTGATTAAGTCCCCCATGGAATATATCTTGCTTCCTTGCAACACACCTCTAGCTTTCTCCAGCTACCCATAGGTTGATCGCATCTCAAGAGGAGGTGGTGTGCAGCTGGATTACATAGTCATCCTCTACTGAACTGCACTTGACAGTTTTGTTTTAATGATGCAGGTCTCCGTACAGCCACATAGTTCAAATAAACAGTTGAACCAAGGTTAGCAGAGGAAGAGGGTGTGGCTTGATGTACACGCACATCTTCCTTAGTGCTGGACCAATCTGAGGAGCCGATGCTCAGAAGCAAATGTGGACACTAGAGGCCAATAGCGTCATACTAGTGCCCGCATTTGCTCCCACTGATGATCAGAGCTTAGAGTATGTAATAACGTGCTTGCTGGCTCTATTTGATAATTGCATGCAAATGCATGCAAGCAAGGCTCTCCCGCATTCCTCTTTCATGATCAGCGTACAATGCACCAAACAAGGCTGCTGCTACCGCTGCAAACCGTAAGCCAGTTCGGAGCTGGCGTTAGGGTTTGCCAGCAAGGGAGAAATGAGGGAGACCCACTGAAGAGGTTTTACAGGTCCAGGATTTTCTCCCAGACCTGTCAAACCTAAGCCCCCCACCAAACACAAGACCTGCCCCCCACCCCCAAAACACAAAAACCCTGGGTGGTCCACTGGGACTTCTAGCTTCCCCCCCCCCCCCCCCACCAAACAAAAACGTCCTGGTGATCCAGTGGGACCTCTATCTAGCTTATAAGCACTGGGCAGGGCGGGACGCCGCTATTTTGGGAAGGCGCCTGAAGAGGGAGGGAGCCCTAGTTCCTCCCTCCTCCACTTATTACAACTACGGAGAAGTAGGCCGCCGGTAGAGGGAGGGCGGGCTAGCTAGCTAGATAGCGGTCCCACTGGACTATCATGGTGTTTTTGTTTGATATGGGAGAGGGGGGAAGGTAGCGGTCACACAGGACCACCAGGGTTTTGTGTTTTGGGAGTGGGGGGCCTGAAGGTCCATTGGACTTCCAGGTCTTGTGTTTGTGAGGGGCAGGCTTATGTTTGACAGGTCTGGGAGAAAATCCCTGACCTGTCAAACCTCTTCTGCTGTTTGACAGGTCTGGGCTTTTGACAGCCTGGACCTGTCAAACAGCTTCTGCGGGAGGATTATGCCTTGGGCGCATGCCCAGGCACAATCCTCCTGTGAAGTACCCCCATGATCAGAACTAATAGCACACATAAATTTGAACACTGTTAGCTTTGATCATAGGGGTGTTATAGCCCTGTGCTGTTCCGGCGCTATTTTTAGAACTGGTAGATGCTGATAGAGCTGTAGTGGCATGAGGTAGGAAGAGAGCAAGTTGAATAGAAAGAGAAAAATGGAAGCAGATACAGACCATATGGCCTATCTAGTCTGCCCATCCATGCCAACTACTATCTCTTCCTTTCCTTTCCAGATCCTATGTACTTGTCCCAAGCTTCCTTGAATTTAGATACAGTCTTCATCTCTACTACCTCCACTAGGAAGTTGTTCCATTAATTTGGCACCTTTCACACTTCTGAGTCTGTCCTCTCTCACCTTCATCCTATGCCCACCTCATTCCAGAACTTCCTTTCAATTGAAGGAGACTTGCCTCTTGTGTATTTATGCCACAGAGGTATTTAAACGTCTCTGTCATATACCCCTCTCTCTCACCTTTCTTCCAGAGTACACATATTGAGAGGGAGATGCTAGACCATGGGATGGGGAGGGAGAGATGCTGGACTATGGGAGGGGGGTGAGAGAGGAGAGATGCTGGACCACTGGTGAGGGAAAGAGGTAAGAGAGATGGGACAAAGAGAGACTGGGAGTGGAGGGGAAGGGCTAGAAAAATGTCAGGCAACAAGGATGAGGGGTAGAGAGAAATGGAGGGAGCGGGAGGAGATGCTGGGCTATAGAGGTGGAGGGAGGAGAGATACTGTGAATGGTGCAACTATGTGGTTGTTAAGGAGATGAATGAGAGAAGGATAGTGAGTACAGAGGGTAAAAATATGGTAATGGGGAGTAGATGAAAGAAGGGAATAGGCTGGGGAAGGAGTGAGACTGGAAATGGGAGAGCTAGGGAGTGAGAGAGGAGATGGAAAATTGATAGGTAGGTGAAAGTAAATAAGAATTGGAAGACTAGAGGGTGAGAGAGGGTAAAATTTGAGTGAACAGATTTAGAAAAGAAAGAACAATATGTCTGAAAGAGATGTATGGAGGAGAGATGATAGATGGACAGTAGCCCCTGGAAAGATAGCAGGAGAGGAAAACAGAAAAGAGAAACTGGCATTAGCATGGTTGAAAAATAAAATATCCAAACTATAAAGGTAGAAAAAAGTTTTATATTCCAGTTAATAAATTCAAATTGTTAACTTTGGGAAATGTAGATTGCAGATGTCTTTGTACTGTGTTAAGTACAAGAGGAAATACATTTCTGTTCTTGTTTCTCCTGCATTGCAGTAGACGCTGAGTTTGTCTTCATATTTCTTTTTCTAATTTGTGATTCCTTGTTGCCTATTCATAGGTAGGGTTCTTGCTGTTTGAATATTGAGATGAGATATTTTTTTCAGGTTTTGTACAGTTTCACAATGTGCTTGATAATAGGGAGATTAATGTTGCTATTGCTCCATGGAATGCTTGTTTTTTGTATGGTGACTTCCATGGAGACATTTCTTAGTTCTAATCTGCACCTGTCGGGTGGAGGTTGAATTTTTGTGAATACATAGAATGTTTACATATACACCGCCTTGAGTGAATTATTTCAAAAAGGCAGTAAATAAATCCTGGTGCCTTGGGGAGATGCAGGGGGTGAGGAGTGGGAGTCATGAGTGAGACATACCTGGCTGCTGCTGCTTGAGGCATCGGATGGGTCTCCAGTCCATCTCAGTTTATGTTCCAAATCTGTTAATTAATAACGAAGTAAGAGGTACAATAACAAGTTCAAGATTTAAACAACATCATTAACCCAAAACCCCCTTTGCGCTGCCACGGTTGCTATCTTGGTTTGTTATATAGGCCTTGTGTGCACTGCTGTCTCCTAATTTTCCCAGCCCCAGACAAATAGGTTGCAACTGCAGTGGCATTTTGGCTCTAAAGCCTGCCCCTGTGGCCTGTGCAAGTGCACTAGTAAGGTTTCTGTTCTGGCCACCACCCTTCACCACGTGACGTGCTGTGACCTGCCTGGATCCAAGACCTGACTCAGGAGCCAGTGTGTCTTGGTTGCTTGCTTCATATTGAAATAAATCCAGAATCTCATCAAGAGATTTTCTTTGCACTGACTGCAGCAAAGATCTATGAAGCTGGGTAATAGCCAGAGCAGTCCTTGCTCTGCCTACTACTGAGTCCCAGGTTAAAAAACAAAAATCCAAACAAACTGTATTTTATATGTCTACAAAAGGGGGGGGGGGGGGGCAGGAAGGGCAGGGGAGATGTTGGGCTATGGGAGGAGGAGTGTTGGAAAGGCCTATCCGTGTTACTTCTGAGTTATACCACTGGTTATGAGGTAAAGAAGAGGTGGAGTAGGGTAATTTGGAAAAAGGAAATGTGCTATCTATTTATATTAGTAGGCAGAAGAAATAGAGTTGTAATTGAAGACATTTAGAAAATTGCTATTTAAGGTGAAGTGCTTTTACTTGGAGATTTGAGAGAGAGAGAGAGAGAGAGAGAGAGAGAGAGAGTGTGTGAGAGAGAGAGAGTGTGTGTGTGAGAGAGAGTGAGTGTGAGAGAGAGAGAAAGAAAGAGAAAAACTACATCAACTCGTCTCCGGTTCTCCAGGACTATTCCCAACTCTCAGGGATGTTGAAAAGCTTGGACAGCAGATGAATCCTGTCCTATCACTCTGTCCACCCTTAACTGTATAGATATATTCTATGCATTATAATAATAATGAAAAACAAAAAGGGCAGAAAGCAGGCCAAATAGCCAGCATGATTAAAATTTGAGGAGGAGAAGGAGGCTATTGGGAGCTAAAAGAGGATCCTTCAGAAAATGGAAGAAGGATCCAAATGAAGATAATAGGAAACAGCAAAAGGAATGGCAAGTAAAATGCAAAGCACTAATGAAGAAGAAAAGAGAGACTTTGAAAAGAAGATTGCCTCAGAGGCAAAAATACATAAGAATCTGTTTTACATACATTCAAAGGAAGAAGCCAGAATGAGAATCGGTTGAACCGCTAGATGGTTAAGGAGTGAAACGGGCATTCAGGGAGTACGAGGCCATGGTGTAGAGACTAAATGTAGTCTTCTCTGAGAAAGGTATGGAGGAAATACCCATGAATCAGTGAAACTGAAACTCATTTATATAAACCTGGAAGGTGTAATAGGTCAAATTGACAAACTAAAGAATAGCAGATTTCCTGGACCAGATAGTACACACTCCAGAATACTGTTTAGAATTTTAAAAATGAATTTGTACCTTTATTTTTAAAATCAAGCATTGCACCTGAAGATTGGAGAGTGGTCAGTATAACACCAATTTTTTAAAAAGGGTTCTGGGGGTGATTTGGGAAATTTTAGATCTGATTAGCCTGATGTCGGTGCTGGACAAAATGATAGACCAGTTGTTCCCAAACTTAGTCCTGGAGGTACCCCAGCCAGTCAGGTTTTCAGTATATACACAATGAGTATTCTTCAGAGACATTTGCATGCACTGCCTCCACTGCATGTGAATTTCATGAATATTCATTATGGATATCCTGAAACCCTGACTGGCTGGTGTTCCTCCAGGACCAGGTTTGGGATCCACCGTGATACTGTTATAAAGAGCAAAACTATAGAATATATATATAGGCGTAGATTAATGATTGAAAGCCAACATGGTTTTAGTCAAGTGAAGTCTTGTCTCAACACTCTGCTGCATTTGTTTGAAGGGGTGAATGAACATGTGGATAAACGTGAACCAGTTGATATTGTGTATCTGGATTTTCAAAAGACATTTGAAGGACTCCTGATAAAATTAAAGAGCCATAGGATTATTGTGGATTAAGGACTGGTTAAAAGATAGAAAACAGAAAGTAGGGTTAAATGGTCGATATTCTCAATACAGAAAGGTAAATAGTAGAGTTCCCCAAGGATCTGTGTGGGATCACTGCTTTTTATCACATTTATAAATGACCTAGAAACAAGAATGAGGTGATCAAATCAGTCAATGACACAAAATTATTCAGCATTAAGTCAAGTCACAGGGAAATTGTGTGAAATTGCAAGAGGATCTTAGGAGACTGGGAGACTGGTCATGCAATAGGCAAATGAAATTTAATGTGAGCAAGTGCACAGTGATGCACATAGGTAAGGTCAACCTAAATTATAGCTACGTGATACAAGGTTCCACAATAGTAAACGCCATCATTGATATGTTGAAATCCTCTGCTCAGTGTGCAGTAGTGGTCAAGAAAGCAAGTAGATTTTTAAGAATTGTTAGGAAAAGAATGGAGAATAAAACAGATAATGATGTCTTTTTGTTGCTCCATGGTACAACACACCTTTAAATATTGTGTGCAATTCCGGTCATGCAGAAGAGAAAGAGGGATCAAGAGTACACAAACCAAAGCGATAAAAAAAAACAAAAAACACACACACACAGGGCCTTCAAGACTGGGACAATAGGAGAGGATTTATTCAGAAAAAGACCCATCACGGGCCATGTTTTGGCTGTGGTCTGCCTGCCTCAGGGGTCAAAGAAATGTCCCAACTTTCTTCTTAAGTATTGTCATACTGATGGCATTCTTTGATTTTTCGTTCAATTGAGACAGTGGTGATTTATTTTCTGTGAATGTGCAGATGATTTTTTAAAAACTTATCTTCTGTATGGTTTATTATTATTTTTTTCCTGAAATACTTAAGAAGAGAGCTGGAACGTTTCTTTGACCCCTGAGGCAGGCGGACCACCGCTGAAACACGGCCCGTGTCGTTTTTTTCTGAATAAATCTTTTCCTATTGTCCCAGTCTTGAAGGCCCTTGTGTGCTTTTTTTGTAGTGTACTTCTGGTCACCATATCTCAAAAAGATATACAGTTGTTGAATTAGAAAAGGTACAGAGAAGGACAACCAAAATAATAAAGGGACTAGAATGATTCCCCTATGAGGAAAGGCTACAGAGATTAGGGCTCTTTAGAGACAGCTGAGGGAGATATGATAAAGGTCTGTAATATTATGAGTCGAGTGGAACGGGTAGATATGAATCATTTATTTACTCTTTCTAACAATACATGGACTAGAGGGTATATAATGAAGTTGCTAAGTAGTACATTTAGAACAAATTGGAGAAAATGTTTCTTCACCCAGTGTATAATTAAGCTCTGCAATTTGTTTCCAGGGTGTGTGGTAAGGATGGTTAGTGTAGTAGAGTTTAAAAAGGGTTTGGACAAGTTCCATTATTAAGGTGGAATTTGGGAATATCCACTGCTTTATATCTGAGATAAGCAGCATGTAATCTATATTACTCTTTTGGGATCAAGCCAGGTACTTCTGTCCTGGATTTGCCACTGTTGGAAACAGGATACTGGGCTTGATGGACCCTTGGTAAGGCGATGCTTTTGCACTTATGTACCAAGTAACTAGTGGTTGTGTATTGCACAGTAAGGGGCAGCATATTGCTTATCACATTCCATTACAGATTATCAACTTACTTATTTCTGCCAAGGTTTATTGCCATTATAGGATAGGGCCCTTCTGCAGCCAGACTTTTCAAGTGGGCCCAAACAATGGGCCCTGTTTACTAAGTCGTGCTATAGGCGCACTAGTGTTTTTAGTGCGCGCTAACACTAGAGGCACCCATAGGAATATATAGATGTCTCTAGCATTAGTGCATGCTAAAAACACTAGTGCATCTTAGTGAACAGGGCCCAGTATCTCTTGTTGTAAATGAATGCCCAGTGTTTTGTTTTATTAGTGGTACACAGACATTACACCTTGCTGGTGACAATACTTTTAAGTGACTTGACATAATTTGCACATGCTAGAGCAGGATGGAAATGAGAGCCGACCAATGCTTCTACTATTCTTCTCCCTCTACTCTCTTCCTTTTATTGATATTGTAGTTCCTTTCTTTATTCCAGCGGTATATTGAGCACTTGCAAAAAAATAAATAAATAAAATGGAAAGTTCACTTTCCATTACATTCATTCCCACTATTCCAGGACGAGTGGGTAGTTATGTCCATCAACCAGCAGGTGGAGATAGAAAATACAGAACTGAGCACCACTACATAGCTCCCTGCTAGCAGCTCAGCTTCTTAGTATCTTCTATCTCCAGCAGGTGGTCGATGGGAGCACTGCGTGTGGGTGCTACAAAAAAAAAACATGGAGGAAGTGAAGGAGCAGTTTTAGTGATTGGATCAGTGGAGTGAGAACCAGGGGAGCCTGGTGCAAATCTCACTACTGCTCCTTGGGGTCTTTGGCCGATACAATCAGTCTGTGATGCCTCCTAAGACAGAGATTGTATAAAATAAAAATAAAGCGGGTAGGTAGTGCAGTGCACCAGATATTTTCCATTGCAGCCCCCGCTTAGAGTGTGACCTGCTGCCCGTCTTCGGGCTGCTAGGAGCAGTGGGTGGTGTTACTCCTCGGACCGCTGCACGGTGTGCAGTCCGGTTTCTGAGTGGAGGAGCTGATTCAGAGCTCACACATACAGGGCGCGCTTGGTCATAGCAGCGCTTTTCTTTCAACTCCGGTCCCTGATGCAGGGCCTTGGCACTTCGCCTCAGATGGAGGCGGGGATGGTGGCCATTTTGGTTTTTTTGACAGTAGTGAAGCCCCCGCGCAGCCAGCTGTGTTGGTGGGGTCCCTTCGGGGGGGGGGGGGCCCTGGGTCAGGGCCATCCCTTCTGCTCCACCAAACCTTGGGCTGGGGCTTGGAGCCTCTTCTCCAGTGGGCCTGGCAGCTCCGGCAAAAGAGAGAGGAGGTGGGGATCTCCCTGCTTGTTCCCAGGGGATCGCGACTGCTGCCCCGTGGAGACTTAGTCTCGGATTTCACTGCAGTTGGTCTGCTAGGAGGCGGCCCCCCTGATTTCAGAGGCAATTGCCGCACTCCCTTGGGGAATTTCCGGAAAAGTAGTTAGGCGGCTAGCCTTATGAAGGGCCTCGGGCCCATTCAAGGTGTTCCCCCATTCACCTGGGCATTCGAGTTCTGCTTGCCGCAGTGTGGAGTGCGTCTGACACAGGCCTACAGTTTGGGAGGACCGTGGCGCATTCTTTTTTTCTCTGGTGCCGGGAGGATATATTCTCTTACGTAAGTTGGACTCTGGGTCTGCAGTCACCTACAGTACTTCTCTCCCGGTGGTTGGCGGCCTTGCCTTGAGGGGTCTGCTAGTTAGGAAGCCAAAACGGGCTTTGCAGTGCACCTTGAGGTGACTTTTTTGGAGCTGCAGGCTTCTATTTTTGGCCCTTTGGTGGCACAGGCCTGTTTGCAGTGGCATCAGCAGTCCCTTTTCCCAGGGCAGTCCCCGGGCTGCCTGGATGGAGGCGGGCTTTGCCTGTCTGATGACCACTGTGTATGTCATTCTTAGTGGTTCAGCCACAGGCATGTCATTGACGCTCTCCGGAAGGCGTCACTTCTGGCTGGGGGCGTAGGTGGCATCCAAGGCCTGCGTGGTTGGGTTACCCCTTTGAGGCACATTTCTCTTTGGGAATGGCCTCAGCAATTCGGTTCAGGAGCTGGGTGAATGGGCCACAGCATCTTCCTGAAGACGCTCCTTGTCCCTCTGCTCGCCTTGCGGACTCGGCAGGTGCCCTGTTTCGTGACGGCTCTGTGTAGGTCTGGTCGTCTGCGGAGACGGAAGTTTCGTTTCATCTTGCACTTGGACAGCTGGCTAATTCGGGCCTCCTCTTGTCAAGCCTGTATGGAGGACCCTTCAACAATGGTTCGCTTCCTGTTTTGTTTTCCTTTCTGGTTTAGGTGTTCTTTTGGTTTCCCTGTGAGCTTGAGTGTTTCTCACAGAGGGCGGCACTTTAAGTTACCGCATTGTATTCTTTGCTTCTGCTTCGTTCCCAGCTTCCAGCCTGGGATTTCGTGCAGGTTCTCGGTTCTGTGGCAGCGGCCCTGGAAGTGGTACCTTACACTCTGATGCGTCCATTTCATAGGGCCCTGTTCAGCCACTGGTCTCCGGTTTCAGAGGGTTACAGCTTCTGGCTTCTTTGTCCCTAGCGGTCAGAGCTGAGGTGGTTGTGGGTTCCCCAGTCGTTGACCCTAGGGAGGCCTTCCCTGCTCCTGCCTTGGGAAGTGGGGTCTACGGAGGACAGTTTCTTGGGCTGGGAGCCCTTTGCGGGGGTCCCCTGGCACATTGTGTATGATTTTTGTACGTCACTCCTGCCAGCAACTTAACAACTGCCTGCAAAAGATGCAAGGAGAACAGAAAGAAAGGTATAAAGCTTCTGATGATATTTTGAATTTTGACTACCTTTTAGTTGTACTGATTTCGTACTGTTTATGGATAAGAGGGATGAGAAGGGCAAGAGAACAGAGGTTCTACTGTTATTCCTAGACATGTATGATTGGCCAGATTGTTACTTGACTAGACAAGCCTTATTATTCTTTTGATATAAATCTCATTCAGAAGTGATACTTTGGATTCTTGGTTAGGAGTGAATTGGGTGCAGTTTGTTTTGTAATTTTGCAAAATTCCTGAGACATTAGAATGCCTGTTGACCTATTACTTCTTTGTTATACAGTACAAGTGAAGAAGGATGAGATGGAGCTGTTTACATGGTTTGAACTCTGTCAGCATGGCACGGTTCCATAAACCTACCCACAACTCAGCTTGACTGAGGGGCTGATGCAGAAAGCCACACAGTAGAGCCGTGTGCCAATGGCTGAACGCACAGGTTCTAATTTTAAACTTACCAAGAAAGTTTTTTTTTTCCTGTCGATACAGTAAGCTAATCATATGCAAATTCTAAAAGGGCAGAACTTGTGCACTAGTCAGTGTAAGCCTGCCAGATACATATACACAAAGTTCTTAGCCAAAAGGCAGCTAGAACTCTGTACATGTTCAAGCAAAGCAAAAATGTCAGTACATGTGCTGGATTGTTATTCTACAGATAAGTATCAGCCTCACAAAAAATGCTTGCCCATAAAATGTTTGTGAGGCTAATGCTTATGTACTGAACAATTTCCCGTTCACATGCAGATACGTTTTTTTTTTTCCTGTTTGGACCTGTGCTCAGAATCATTACCTCCTGATATGTCTTAGAAGTTGTGAACATTTTTATGCTTGCAACCAAAACAAACAAAGCAAAAACAAACTCTTCTCAAACCCTGCTGAAGAAGAGTGAACTAACTCTTTTATGACTCCTCAGACCTGACGTCCAAGTTCTGGCATTGTGCATAGTTCTCTGCATTGGGGCTGGATAGCAAATAGCCCCATTACCATTCATTTTAATATGCTATGTATCAGCGTCCTATGTGCAGATTTGCTTAGTGTTCTCTGTGTGAAATACTTCTCTGCATTGTTCGACCATAAAACTATGCGTAGACACCTCAGTACCAATGTGCTTTGTTGGCGCTTTCTGCATTGGCTCCTAATGCTTCTGGGAAGTAGAAAAATCAGGAGCTCTGGCCTTGTTCTAACCATTAGGATGATGCCAGTATAGATAGATTTGCTGCCTCCAAGTATTAGCTCATTATTTACATGTTACTTGAGCACTATTCTGAATAACAAAGACCATACAGACAGGCAGGCCCTGAAGCCTCAGTCTTCAAAGAAATCACACCTTCCCTAAGAAGGTGACTCTTCATAGCAGAGGATACTATCTCTTTTATGTATAAAAACACAGCTATACAGAGAGAGGACACTCACTCATACAGATACATACACGCAGAAGGATATCTTCCATCAGGCTCATTTTTTGCCTGAATTTTACACCCAATAGCTGCTGCTCTATAGTACTCTTGGCACAGTGCTGTATATTTATTTTATTTATTTATTTGGATTTTGTTCACACCTTTTCAGTAGTAGCTCAAGGTGAGTTACATTTAGGTACACTGGGTATTTCCCTGTCCCTGGAGGCCTCACAATCTAAGTTTGTACCTGAAACAATGGAGGGTTAAGTGACTTGCCCAAGATCACAAGGAGCGGTAGTGGGATTTGAACCGTCTACCTTGGGATGTCAATACCTGTGCTCTAACCACTAGGCCACTCTGCTTAGATGTTCGATAGAAATAAATTTAGAAGACTTCATTGTCAGTTAAGATTCTGTCATTGTATGTAAACATACTGAGAGTCCATGCAGTCTCTAACACACACAGAGAAAGCTGAGTTTTTATACCTTTTCAAGACAACGCCCCCCCCCCCCCCCAAACCAAACAAACCATGTATTATTTGTAATTAAAACCAGAAAGGCTACTATTTTATGAAGCACATTCTTTTGTCATATACATCACTTAGTTCTCATATTCTGGCTCACAAATTAACTGTTGCTTTACCTGTGAAAACTGGGTTTAAAAAATTCATGTTTACATAGATAAACCATTCTTTATTCTACAAACACAGGTGCCTCTGTGTATTGTTTTGCTACACCCACTGCCTCTGAGAAGTAGAATCAGGATCTGTCATAATCCAGCTCAAAACATTATTTAGATTGTAAGCTCTTTTGAGCAGGGACTGTCTCTTTGTATCAGGTGTTCAGCGCTGCGTGCGTCTGGTAGCGCTATACAAATGCTAATAATAATTTATTACAGTGTTGTTTAGGGAAGAGGAATTTCAACCCTAGTTTTATTGGTTCTCAGTCTATTGCTTCATTATTATAGTATAAGTCAACCCAAAAAAACAAACAAACCCAACATAATTCCTAGAATATGAATGAGAAAAAGGAACTATGGAGAAGTAAATCTAAAGCCATCTTCAAATATCCTGTAAACTGTAGACATAGTTTTTTTAGTCACTGTTCTCTTCAGAATAGGGTGTAACTGTCTCATCTCTTAAATGAAGTCAGTTTTGTCTAAATTGTACATCTGGGCATTGTGGATGTATTTATGGCGCTCCTTTGCCACCTCCTTTCCTTCTGTTTCTTATTCTTATTTATGTTCTTTTTTTTTTCTGTGTGTGTGTGTGAATTAATTGAAATATTATAACCTAGGTCTTCCTTATGTCTCTTCCCTTCTATCTAGTACCTCTTCTTAATTTTTAATTTATCTTGGTAATGTGAACAGCATAGATACAAATCTGGTGGGCAGTATATCAAATAAAGTTGAAATGTAAATGTAGACTTTAGAGACATTAGACACATTTATCAATTCAGACTTATTGGATATACTCTTGAGGAGAACAGCAAAATTGTCCAGCTGTCACGTCTCTGGCCGTGACCACTCTTAGACCTACCTTGTTTCTGGGGGTCAGCTTTCTAGCTGGCTCCAGCTTCTTCTGTCTGTCCTTCCTGAGCTAGCTCTGGCTCTCTGTGCTGGCTGCATCCAGCAGCATGACACTAATTGCCTCACTATACTGCACCTGTGGGTGTTGCCTGGGTTAGCTCTCTCTCTCTCTCTCTCTCTCTCTCTCTCTCTGTGTGCTGGCTGCTGCCAGCAGGACTCTAATTGCTTCACTACACTACACCTGGATGTGGGAAGCCTCTGTGTTTTACTGTGCTTTCTGCCTGCTATGTGGCTTGTGCCTGATCAGCCTCCGTAGTTTCTGGAGATTGCTGCAGCTGTGCCTCTGGTGTGGAAGGGCTTTATTAATCACTTAGAGACTGCAGTCTTGGCCTTTGCATCGTATAAGGTCCCTGGTATGCTAGAGTGCTCTGTGCACTGCTACATTGTCCAGTTCTGTGTGATTGCCTAGTGTTTGACTAGTTAGCTTGGGCATAGCCTTGCTTGGTAGCCTGTGTACGGCTTTACTAGTTCTTCTGTGTTTGCTCTGTGTGAGTTCCTAGTGTTTGCCTAGTTAGCTTGGGCACTGCTCTGCTTGTTAGCTTGTGTACAGCTTCTAGGTCTCCTGAGTTTAGCCTCTGGTTTTCCCTGATGGGGTTTTCCTTGGTTTCTGGAGCTTCAGCCCTAGTCTTGTCCTTTGCCAGTTCTCCTTGTTACTGGAGCTCCAGCTCTAGTCTTGCTATTGGTTCTGACCCTTGCCTGTACCTATCTACTGCTCTGCTAGCCGCCTGCCCAGAGACTCCTGTTTTGAACCTGACCACGCCTGTCTCTGCCTATTGCCTGTACTCAGATCTTCTCTGCCAGCCACCTGTCTTGGACTGTTGCCTGAACCCGGACATTCCCTGCCTGCCTGTCTCATGTTAGCCTAGGTATCTGGGAGCACTGCTGGATCCTGACTCCGGTTGTTCCTGTTGCTGGTTCCAGTTCTGGTTTTCCTGTAAGCCCTACCGGCTGCTTGAACCTGAGGTCTCAACCCTCGGGGAAAGGCAGCTAAGTGTAGGTGAAGCCTACTCCAGTGTGTTCCGGTCCGGTGCGTTCCAGTCCTGAGTGTTCCAGGGCAGGACTCCAGTCCGGGGTTCCAGTCCAGCCTTGTCTCTTCTCTGCTCCAAAGGTGATCTTGCCTGCCACTTCCGCTCCTCGGCCGTGGTCCAAGGACTTACGTACCCAGGGTTCCCGTGGAAGAAGCCTGACAGAATGCCAAGGTCCTCGAGAACACGACACCAGCTCTAAAAGGAGACTTAAATTTATTTTTTAAATTTAATTGAACATCTATTGAACTGCACAGGATTAGCATGTGGTAACTCTTAGCATGGATCCAAGCTAATAGGTACCATGTGCTAAAACCAGCCAGCTTGGTAAAAATCCCATGCTATATTGTTTTGTGGGTAGTGGTGCGATCTGGGTGGGTTGTAGGTAGAAATGGGGTGGGCCAGCCTTGACATTTATTGCATGTGACATTAATGCACACTGTCAATGCTTCTGGTACTACAGCCCCTAGGTAATATAATGTCACCAAATCCTTTTTGTAGAAATTGCCTGCACCTACCCCCTCCCCACCCGGAAGACTCTCCAGTACCTACTGGAGATGTTGTCTGGTGTCCAGGGTCTAAGGGCAGGAGCAATCCTTAATCTCTTCTGCCCTTCCTGTGTTGAGTTCAAAATGGCAGTTGTGGCCCCTAGCAGTAGCCTTGCAGTATTACTTTTAGGGGGTCAGTCTGCCATATAAGAGCAATTGCTCCTTATTTAGCAGATTGACCCTTAGCAGTTGTAATGTTAGAGTTTGCTAGGGGTCATAGCTGCCATTTTGAACTTGGTGCAGAAGAGGTCAGAAGACTGGGGATAGCGCCTGCCTTTAGACCCTAGATACCAGGGTACCAAGTGTCTTCAGGAAATGGGAAGGGGAGAGGGTCTTCATTTTGTACTGTGGGGAGAGGTGACTGCTGCAAGGGGATTTGGGTGACTTATTATATTACCTATGGGATTGTGGTACATATGCATTGGTAGATAGTGCAGATGTGTTTCTCATGTGGTAACTGTCCTATTCCATAAATGCAGGGCAGATGTTTGTCATGCTCTTAACCTTTACCACACAAGCTTTACACTTAAGTTTTGTACTTAAGGTGCAGTAGGGCAAAAACTTAACTACACTTCAGTAATCATCCCCTTACCATTGCTATCTCAGTTATAAACTGGTCACCCAAATATAAGGATCCTTCATGCAGTTTTCAAATTTCTTCTCAGCTGGATAGTAAAAGTGAGAAGAACAGTTTAAATTAAGGGCCTCTAAGCCATTATTTTTGAAAAGTCCCTAGAGTGTGTGTATGTGTGCGGAAGGGAGGGGGAGGGGTTGTCCACCTCAGAAGAACCGTGGACTCTCGTCTTTGGGCACTGCTGCAGTTCATAGGGCTGCTTGGGCAGAATTGATGTTGTTGGACATCGGGGAATATACCATACTGCCTCAAAAATATATTGTTCTGTTTCTGTGATTAGCAAATGGAGACCAATAAATCACCACTAAGACTGATCCTCCCCATTTTCTAGGGCCTGTGGATGTCAGGATTACTTTCTAGAGAGAGAATTTTAACCTCTTTTCTTACCAGGTGATAGATAATTAGCTATTGGTAGGACATAAGTACATAAGTATTGCCACACTGGGACAGACCAAAGGTCCATCAAGCCCAGTATCCTGTTTCCAACAGTGGCCAATCCAGGTCACAAATACCTGGCAAGATCCCAGAAAAGCTCAATACATTTTTTAATGCTTAGCCCAGAAATAAGCAGTGGATTTTCCCCAAGTCAATTTAATAATGGTGTATGGACTTTTCCTTTAGGAAGCCGTCCAGATTCTTTCTAAACAACCCCCCCCTTCATATATTTAAAAAGTTCTACAAGTGAGAAGAAGTTTAATTTAGACTTGATAAACCCTACATATTTAAGTTTATTTTTATAATTTTTTTTAAAGCACAAATCATCTTTAAGAATATAATTTGCAGTATCAGAGGAAGTTGTTTTCTCCTGAAGAGATTGACTTTCTCCAAGGACAAGCAGGCTTATAATTCTCACAAGTGGGTGAAGCCGACCCACTTTGCCCGGCCTGGAATATACTAGAATTAAAACGAGAGCTTTGTGGAGCGTGAGTGCCTTCCTGCTTGCCACGAGGTGGTCTCCTCTGTTCTTTTTTTACTGCGGTTAGGAGAGGGTGTGGGTTTTTTTTTTAACCATCTTCTCACACCGCTCAGTCTTAGCTTTTTTGTGCCTTCCGTCTATTTTTTCATTTATTTTTTCTCCTTTATTGTGCTCCTGTTGTGGAACCTCCGTCTTTTAATTTTTCCCTTAAAGTTTAGTAATTTTGCCTGGTTTTAAGTTTCCTTTTATTTGCCATCGTTTTTAGGCTGCTTTTAGGTCTTGACTTCGTGAATTTTTCCCTTTCTTTTTGTCGTGCCTTGCCTTTTTATCAGGCACCATTGTGTCATTTAATTTAGCCAACAAAGTTTTTCCTTCCACGTCCACGAAAGTTCCCAGTGGCTTTAAGTGCTGTACTTGGTGCAGTCAGACAATCTCTGGGAAAGACACTCATTCTTGGTGTCTACAGTGTCTTGGGCCTGACCTTAGCCCCACTAACTGTGTTCTCTGTCTTTGCATGAAGAAGAGGACTCAGGTTTCCAGAGAGGCTCAACTAGAGAAGATTTTTGGACCCAAATCTGGTTGTTCGAGGTCTGAGGCGTCGGCATTGACGTCGAGAGTTACACTGACATCGGGAGCGTTGGTAAGCATGTCTGCTGCTAGGCCTGCAGACACTTGGAGCAGTGAAGTGTTGAGTGGATCTCCATCTGCCTCGAGGTCTTCTGCTGTGCAGGGACCCCCGGGACCATCCATCATTGGATCCGACCCCAAGGCGACATATGGATTCGATGTCGTCCTCATCGGCAGTGAGGCGTCTCGGTGACACGCTTTGGGCGAAGGCCAAGAAGCATTGTTATTGGCCGCCCTCTACACATGGTGCTGGGAGCTCTGGGGTGTCGAAGGATTCAGCACTCAAGAAGTGTTGGCACCAGGAGCACCACTCCCTTTCCATACAGGAGGTGTCGATGCGTCGGTCTCCCAGCAGCCAAGACCCTGCTCCCGCGTCGACACCAACAGTTCTGCAACCAGTGCCCGAGCCAGCATTCCAGTTTTTCCCGGTGTTGACCTTGAATGCATCCGGGTCTTGCTTCCTGTTCTGCTGGATAGCTTTATTCAACGATGTGCATCGGGGGTGCTTGTGCCTAACCTGCCTCCCGTTGCAGCTCTGCTTGGCCCTCAGGCTGTGGTGAGGCCTCTGACGCTGATGTCGCATGCGGCTCCGGTGTTGACTACCACCCAAGCCAGCACCCCCTTGACGTCAGTGGAGGAAGCTTCGCCAGAGTTGAGATGAGAACAGATTTCTCAGTCTTTCTTCAGGACATGGTTCCACCACGTCAAGCAAGTTCGGTCTCGATCCTCCCATGAGGAGGTTTTGTCCGAAACTGAAGAAGAGTGCTCATGGGATTCAGAGGTGGATCCAAGATATTTTTCCATGGACGAGTCCTATGGAATTCCCTCTGAGCCTTCCCCTCCACCTGAAAAGAGAAAGCCTCCCCTGGAGAGCCTTTCGTACCCAACTTTTGTTAAGGAAATGGAGGATGCCATTCCCTTTCCTTTAGCAGTGGAGAACAAACCCAGGGCCAAGAAGCTCGAGGTCCTCAACTACATGTCTCCTCCTAGGGAGGCTGTGACCATCCCTCTCTATGAGGTACTTCAAGAAGTCCTCATTAGAAACTGGAGTCCCCTCTGTCGGTCTCTATCATACCCAAGAAGATTGACACCCAGTATAAGAACTACAGTGCATTTTGTTTTGATAGGCCTCAGTTACCTCATAATTTCATGGTGGTGGAATCCGCTGTCAAAAGGGCCAGGAGTTCCAGAGACTATGCGTCGGCACCCCCAGGTAGAGAAGCTTAGAACCTTGGATTCTTTTGGGAAAAAGATGTACCAGGTGTCAATGCTTATCTCCCGAATTCAATCGTACCAACTCTTCAAGAGTGTCCACTTGTGAAACTCTGTTCGCAAGCTGTCAGACTTGGTTGAGTTGTTCCCTCCAGAGCAGGCAGAGCCATTTCGCCAGTTGGTCAAGCAACAGGAGGTGTGTCACAAGTTTTTGACCAGGGGCATTTATGACACTTTTGATGTGGCATTCAGGATCTCTCCTCAGAGTATAGCAATTTGCATACTCTCATGGCTGTGTGTTTCTGACCTACAACATTCTGTTCAGCAGAGATTGGTAGATGCCCCATGCCGGGGGATTATCTTTTTGGAGAGAAGGTTGAGGAGGTCGCTGACTAAATCAAGAAACAGACTGATACCATCTCTTCTGCCGGGTGCCTCCTTCATCAGCCTCCTCAGCCAGGAGGTCTTTTGGCAGACCAAGAAGGAGTGCCCATTAGTATCAGAGACAACAGACTAGCTTCAGATACCTTCTTCCTGTATTGGGGGTCTGGCCTTCTGTATGCATATCCTCCCATTCCTCTTGTGGGAAAGCTTTGATGAAACTCAGACCATGATTTTAATTGTGCCCTACTTGCCTCTGCAAATCTGGTTCCCTCTTCTTCTGGCATTATCCTCTGAAGATCCGTGGAGATTGGCGTGTTTTCTGACCCTCATCATGCAGAACAAGGGGGCCTCTTCTACAAACCAACTTCCAGTCTCTGGCTCTTACTGCTTGGATGTTGAGAGCCTAAAATTCACTGCCTTGGGTCTTTCAGAGGATGTCTCCTGGATCTTGCTGGCTTCCAGGAAAGACTCCACTAAGAGGTGCTATTCTTCCAAATGGAGGAAGTTTGCTCTCTGGTGTGAGTGCGAGGCCATAGATCCCCTTGTTTTGCCCTACATAGTCCCTATTTGAATACCTTCTATACTTATCAGAGTCTGGTCTCAAGACCAACTCCATAGTGGTTCACTTTATTGCACTTAGTGCTTATCATCAGCGTGTAGAAGGTAAGCCCATTTCTGAACAGCCTTTAGTTCACTTCATGAGAAGTTTACTTTTGTTAAAGCCCCATGTGAAACCTCCACCAGTGTCATGGGATCTCAATGTTGTTTTCACCCAGCTGGTGAAAGCTCCTTTCGAGCCACTGAATTCCTGCCATCTGAAGTACTTAAGATGGCAAGAATTCAGCTCATAGGGTTACTTCAGCTCATAGTGTCAGTGAACTTCAGACCTTAGTGGTGGGTGCACCTTTATACTAAGTTTTATCAGAACAGAATAGTCCTCTGCATGCACCATAAGTTCTGCCAAAGTGGTGTCTGAATTCCATCTGAACCAGATTGTCTTTCCAAACATTCTTTCCCCGACCTCATGCCCATCCTGGCGAAAGCAGCTTGCACACCTTGGATTGCAAAAGAGCATTGGCTTATTACATGGAGTGGACAAGACCCCATAGATAATCTGACCAGCTTTTTGTTTCTTTTGATCTCAACAGGATGGGGGTCGCCATTGGGGAAATGCACTATTTCTAATTGGCTAGCAGATTGCATTTCCTTTACTTATGGGCTGGGCTGGCCCTAGAGGGTCATGTCAAGGCTCATAATGTCAGAGCCATTGCTGCGTTGGTAGCTCATTTGAGGTCCGCCTCCTTTGAAGAAATTTGCAAGGCTGCGACATGGTCTTCAGTCCACACATTCACATCACACTACTGCCTTGAGCAGGATACTTGACGCGATAGTTTGGGTGGACAATGTTGTAGAATCTGTTTGGGGTTTAGAATCCAACTTCACCCTCCTAGGCTCATTTTATTCTCTTCTGCACTCTCATTCAGATTGTATATAGTTTTCAGTTTAATCTGTGTTATGTCCTCACCATTGTGAGGCCCAAATTGACCACTGTTTGTTGTTTTTGGTGAGCCTGGATTCTAGGGATTCCCCACTTGTGAGAATTATAAGCCTGCGTGTCCTCTGAGAAAGTGCAGGTACTTACCTGTAGCTGGTGTTCTCCGAGGACAGCAGACTTTATATTCTCACAACCCTTCTTACCTCCCCTTGGAGTTGTCTCCTTTGTTATTTTACTTTTATTTTTGCTGAAGTATTAAACTGATGAGACCGCATTCTCGTGGTGGGCGGGAAGGCACTCGTGCATGCGTGGAGCAGTGTGTCTCGCGCTCCACAAAGCTCTCGATTTAACTCTAATAAATTCCGGACTGGGCGATGCAGGTCAGTGTCACCCACTTTTGAGAATATAAAACCGAGGGGAAAACACCTTCTATAGGTAAATACCTGCATTTTTCAGCCATCTACTTAGTTTAACAGTGTTCACCACAACTACAGCTTCCACTTTAACATGGCGTCTAGTTCTCCTAAAGTAGTTTGGCTGAGTGCCGATAAAACTGTTTTGATAAATGTTTTGTTTTTTCATTTTAGGACATGACAGATAACAGCAACCATCAGATGGTAGTGAGAGCAAAATTTAATTTCCAGCAGAGGAACGAAGATGAGCTTTCTTTTCTGAAGGGCGACATAATCCACGTCACAAGAGTTGAAGAAGGGGGTTGGTGGGAGGGCAGTCAAAGTGGCAAAACAGGATGGTTTCCCAGCAACTACGTGCGAGAAATTAAAGCAAGTGGTAAGTTCTAGAGTCATTTCATCCTCTGTAATATTGCATACAAAGCTTTAAAGACAGTAGAATAAATTCAGCTGGGTACTTCAGTTAACTTTCTTCTAGGTAGTCTTAAGAAAGTTCTTTCTTGAATTATATTTGTGAATATAGTATGGGGTAATTTTATAAAATATCTTTCAGATTTAAAACACATTTTATGCATTAAAAAGGATGCTATACAATTTTGTGGAGTATATGTACGTTTAATAAAGGCATCCCAAAATGTATCATCTACATTATGTGAACTGTGCATAGGTGTCCTGGGGGGTGGTGTAGTTTGGGTGCAGCTGCGATGTATGAGTATATTTTAAAGTACTCATGCATTAACACACACACTTTTACAGCTTCTTTGGAACAGGGGCAAATTCTGGGGCCAGTTCTGGGCACCTGTTGTATAAAGACACACAGGCACCTATTTTGCCTTCATCAAATAGGCATCTTTTCCAACTTTATGTAGGCACCTTATTATAAAATTACCCCCCACATGTGCTTTCAGTTGTTAAAATAATTGATAGTTCAATTGTTAATAGCTGGTTGAGTGATTTAATGTGGAGGTGTAAATGCTATAAATACATACCATTTTTCAGATCTTAGCACAATTAAGAGAAATATAGGTGTACATTTAGTAATTGTATGCACATTAAAATATGTACATAAGTAATGCCACACTGGGAAAAGACCAAAGGTCCATCGATCCTAGCATCCTGTCCACGACAGCGGCCAATCCAGGCCAAGGGCACCTGGCAAGCTTCCCAAACGTACAAACATTCTATACATGTTATTCCTGGAATTGTGGAATTTTGACAAAGATAATATTTGTAAGTTCTTTTAAATATTGGACTACATTAGAAACTTGGTTTCATTTTGAATTGGCCGCAGTAAAAATTAAGATATAAGTTTTTGTTTTATAAGTAAAATCCATCGGGTGTTCTCATGTAATTTATTTACCCCTGGTTTCTATATATAGCGCCCAAAATTGGGCGCTGATCCAAGATGTGCGCTCAACTAAATTGGCTAATGAGCCAATTAGTGTCAATTGAGCGCTAATTGGTATCAATTTGAATTTGCGTGTACATCTTGCTATGGGCTATTTTATAATAATGTGCTCCCAAATCCCATAGTGTGCAATGCAAAAGAGGGTGTGGATATTGCAGGGGCTTGGGTGGGTTAGGTATGTTAGAGTACTGAGGATGTGCGCTGGGAATTACACCTGGTTTCAGTAGACACCTAAATATGGCGCCTAAATATGAGTGCCGAAATCAGCACTTAGTGCTATTCTATAATTGGCGTTCATCTTTGAGTGCTCAGTATAGAGTAGCATCGAGTGGTGAAAAAATGTTTGAGCACCATTTCTTGAATCTAGCCCTTAATGTGAATTCCAGGACTCCCATTTTTTTAAATTCATGCCCTTTTCAAAATGTCAAAGACTGGTTGGCATTGGTGTAAGAGAAAAAAATAACATAACATGGAAAGGCAATACATAAATATAATTTGTTCTACCTGAACACCCAGGAGGAAGTTTGAATCAGCAACATGTCTGTGTGATTGAACAAAAAAATGCTTTAATATAAATATTTTTTATAAAATGTATGTATAGAATAGAATTTAAACATATATTCAAGAATAACTTCCTCACATCTCAACAAAGTATAACCTCATGATACTTCAGTCCACCATGTGGAGGCCACAGCAATACCTAAGTAACGAGGATATTAAACAAAAGGAGATATAAAGAAAAGGTAATACTCGAGATGGGTTATACTAATAACTGTACAGTTCTTCTATTCTCGAGTCATCTCAGGTACTGGAATAGAATCAGGGACAGTGGCTGGAGATTTTTCTGTGAGAAAAAGGTTTTCTTTGATTCATCATAATACATTTGCAAGTATATTTAAGGAAAAACAAAGCACCAATCTGTCATACCTTAGGACATAGTAACAAAAACTGCTGTCGTCTTTTTTTGGGTAGCCCTTGATTCTCCGAGGACAAGCAGGCTGCTTGTTCTCACGACTGGGTGACGTCCGCGGCAGCCCCCACCAACCGGAAAGAAGCTTCGCGGGACGGTCGGCACGCAGGGCACGCCCACCGCGCATGCGCGGCCGTCTTCCCGCCCGTGCGCGACCGCTCCCGCCAGTTCCTTTTTTTTCCGCGTCTGGAGAGAGTTGTGCTTTGCCGCTCTCTCTGTTTCAGCCGCCGGAATTTCAATCGCGTTTACGCGGATCGTCGCTTTTCTTTTTCTCTCTTGTTTTTGGGTTATCGCCGGTTTCCTTTTCAAAAAAAAAAAAAAAACCTGAGCGTGTGGAGCACGCGCTCCCCTTTTCCCTCGCTTCCAGCGGGGACGCCGCGTTGCGGCCTAGTGGCCGCTCGGTCGTTTCTTTTTTCGAGGTGTGATTCCAGCCACCATTGACGACTTTGACTTCGCCGACGCGATTTTTCCGTCGATGTCCTCGAAGGTCCCGAGTGGATTTAAAAAGTGTGGTCGCTGCGGCCGGCCGATCTCGCAGACCGACACCCACGCTTGGTGCCTCCAGTGCCTCGGGCCGGAGCACAATATCAAGTCGTGTTCCCTGTGTCTCGGTCTCCGGAAACGGACTCAGGTTGCGAGGCAAGTTCTGCGGGACCGTCTTTTTGGAACTTGCGCCGGCCCCTCGACGTCGACCTCGACGGCATCGGTACCGACGCCCGGTCCTTCGGTACCGGTATCGATGCCCGAGACATCGGCACCGATGGCATCGACCCCAGGAGAACAGGTCCCGTCGACCCGCCGGTCCTCCGGTGAGAGTGGAGGTGAGAGGCCGCGTGGGCAGTCGGCCCCGGTCACTCCCTCAGCTCGTGGGCCACGGGACCGAACCCTGTCTGACCCGGTACCTCGAGACCGAGGGGGATCGACCCTCCTCCTCCTCCATGCCTTCCGGCGCCGGTGACGGGCATCGCAAGAAGGATAAGAAGCGTCGTCACCGGTCGCCCTCGGTGCATCCGGATATCGGAGAGGAGGCGACGCCGAAGCGTACTCGTCGAGAGGAGAGGTCCCCGTCGGTTGTGGAGGTACCGACGCGTTGGGGTTCCGGCACCTCGGTGCCGTCTCCTGGCCCCCATCAGCTTCTGACGCCGACACCCCTACCGGCCCCACCGCCTTTCCCGGCAGCGGGCCTGGACGAGTGCCTCAGAGCCATCCTTCCGGGGATCCTGGAAGGGCTGATGCGCCAGGCTGTGCCGGCGCCGGGGGTGCTTGCGCCCTCGGCGCCGATGTCTGTGGCGCCGGCGAGCTCTAGCCCGGCGCCGGGGCCGTCGACACCGCCGCTGCTTGCGGCGCCGGTCTCGACCGCCACGCAGGTGGAGTCGACGTCGATGGAGGGAGCTCCGTCCCCGCCGGCGCGGGAGTCCACCGCTCGACGACACCGAGACCCTGGTGCCTCGACGTCGAGCCGGGCCCGGTTCAGGACTCAGCTACATGAGCTTATGTCCGATACCGAGGATGAGGACTCGTGGGGGGAAGAGGAGGACCCTAGATATTTCTCCTCAGAGGAGTCTACGGGCCTTCCCTCGGACCCCACGCCTTCACCGGAGAGGAAGCTCTCACCTCCCGAGAGTCTCTCCTTTGCCTCCTTTGTGCGGGATATGTCTATTAGCATTCCCTTCCCCGTGGTCTCTGTGGAAGGGCCGAGATGCTCGAGGTCCTCGACTATCCATCACCACCTAGAGAGTCCTCCACGGTGCCGCTGCACAATGTCCTCAAAGAGACACTGCTTCGGAACTGGGTGCGACCGTTAACTAACCCCACCATTCCCAAGAAAGCAGAGTCCCAATACAGGATCCACTCCGACCCAGAGTTAATGCGGCCCCAATTGCCCCATGACTCGGCGGTCGTGGATTCTGCTCTCAAGAGGGCACGGAGTTCGAGGGATACCGCCTCGGCGCCCCCGGGGCGGGAGTCTCGCACTCTGGACTCGTTTGGGAGGAAGGCCTACCAATCCTCCATGCTCGTGACCCGCATCCAGTCATACCTGCTCTATATGAGCATTCACATGCGGACCTATGTGCAACAACTGGCGGACCTGGTCGAGAAGCTCCCGCCGGAGCAGTCCAGGCCTTATCAGGAGGTGGTCAGGCAGCTGAAGGCGTGCAGAAAGTTCCTGTCCAGGGGTATCTATGACACCTGTGACGTGGCATCTCGTGCTGCGGCCCAAGGTATAGTGATGCGCAGGCTCTCATGGCTGCGTGCCTCTGACCTGGACAACCGCACCCAGCAGAGACTGGCCGACGTCCCTTGCCGGGGGGATAACATTTTCGGTGAGAAGGTTGAGCAGATGGTGGACCAACTGCACCAGCGGGAAACCGCCCTCGACAAACTCTCCCACCGGGCGCCTTCAGCATCCACCTCCACAGGTGGACGTTTTTCCCGGGCCCGGCAGGCTGCACCCTATTCTTTTGCAAAGCGTAGGTACAACCAGCCGGCCCGAAGGCCTCGTCAGGCACAGGGACAGCCCCAGCGCGCTTGTTCCCGTCAACAGCGTGCGCCTAAGCAGCCCCCTGCGCCTCCACAGCAAAAGCCAGGGACGGGCTTTTGACTGGATCCACGGGAACATAGCCGCCCTCAAAGTGTCCGTACCGGACGATCTGCCGGTCGGGGGGAGGTTAAAATTTTTTCACCAAAGGTGGCCTCTCATAACCTCCGACCAGTGGGTTCTCCAAATAGTGCGGTGCGGATACGCCCTGAATTTGGCCTCCCTGCCTCCAAATTGTCCTCCGGGAGCTCAATCCTTCAGCTCCCATCACAAGCAGGTACTTGCAGAGGAACTCTCCGCCCTTCTCAGCGCCAATGCGGTCGAGCCCGTACCACCCGGGCAGGAAGGGCAGGGATTCTATTCCAGGTACTTCCTTGTGGAAAAGAAAACAGGGGGGATGCGTCCCATCCTAGACCTGAGAGGCCTGAACAAATTCCTGGTCAAAGAAAAGTTCAGGATGCTTTCCTTGGGCACCCTTCTGCCAATGATTCAGAAAAACGATTGGCTATGTTCCCTGGATTTAAAGGATGCATATACTCACATCCCGATACTGCCAGCTCACAGACAGTATCTCAGATTCCGCCTGGGCGCACGGCACTTTCAGTATTGTGTGCTGCCCTTTGGGCTCGCCTCCGCCCCACGAGTGTTTACAAAGTGCCTCGTGGTGGTGGCGGCGTACCTACGTAGGCTGGGAGTGCACGTGTTCCCATATCTCGACGATTGGCTGGTCAAGAACACCTCGGAGGCGGGAGCCCTCCGGTCCATGCAGTGCACTATTCAACTCCTGGAGCTGCTGGGGTTTGTGATAAATTACCCAAAGTCCCATCTCCAGCCAACCCAGTCTCTGGAATTCATAGGAGCTCTGCTGAATGCCCAGACGGCTCAGGCCTTCCTTCCCGAAGCGAGGGCCAACAACCTCCTGTCTCTCGCTTCGCAGGCCAGAGCGTCTCAGCAGGTCACAGCTCGGCAGATGTTGAGACTTCTGGGTCATATGGCCTCCACAGTTCATGTGACTCCCATGGCTCGTCTTCACATGAGATCTGCTCAATGGACCCTAGCTTCCCAGTGGTTCCAAGCCACCGGGAATCTAGAAGATGTCATCCGCCTCTCCACCAGTTGCCGCACTTCACTGCTCTGGTGGACCATCCGGACCAATTTGACTCTGGGACGTCCATTCCAAATTCCGCAGCCCACGAAGGTGCTGACGACGGATGCATCTCGCCTGGGTTGGGGAGCTCATGTCGATGGGCTTCACACCCAGGGTCTGTGGTCCCTCCAGGAAAAGGATCTGCAGATCAACCTCCTGGAGCTCCGAGCGATCTGGAACGCGCTGAAGGCTTTCAGAGATCGGCTGTCCTGCCAAATTATCCAAATTCGGACAGACAATCAGGTTGCAATGTATTACGTCAACAAGCAGGGGGGCACCGGATCTCGCCCACTGTGTCAGGAAGCCGTCGGGCTGTGGCGCTGGGCGTGCCAGTTTGGCATGCTCCTCCAAGCCACATACCTGGCAGGTGTAAACAACAGTCTGGCCGACAGACTGAGCAGAGTCATGCAACCGCACGAGTGGTCGCTCCATTCCAGAGTGGTACGCAAGATCTTCCGAGAGTGGGGCACCCCCTCGGTGGACCTTTTCGCCTCTCAGACCAACCACAAGCTGCCTCTGTTCTGTTCCAGACTTCAGACACACGGCAGGCTAGCGTCGGACGCCTTTCTCCTCCATTGGGGGACCGGCCTCCTGTATGCTTATCCTCCCATACCTTTGGTGGGGAAGACCTTACTGAAGCTCAAGCACGACCGCGGCACCATGATTCTGATAGCGCCCTTTTGGCCCCGTCAGATCTGGTTCCCCCTTCTTCTGGAGTTGTCCTCAGAAGAACCGTGGAGATTGGAGTGTTTTCCGACTCTCATTTCGCAGAACGACGGAGCGTTACTGCACCCCAACCTTCAGTCTCTGGCTCTCACGGCCTGGATGTTGAGGGCGTAGACTTCGCTGCGTTGGGTCTGTCGGAGGGTGTCTCCCGGGTCCTGCTTGCCTCTAGGAAGGATTCCACTAAAAAGAGTTACTTTTTCAAGTGGAGGAGGTTTGTCGTTTGGTGTGAGAGCAAGGCCCTAGAACCTCGTTCTTGCCCGGCACAGAACCTGCTTGAATACCTTCTACACTTATCAGAGTCTGGCCTCAAGACCAACTCAGTAAGGAATCACCTTAGTGCGATTAGTGCTTACCATTATCGTGTGGAAGGTAAAGCCATCTCTGGAGAGCCTTTAGTCGTTCGATTCATGAGAGGCTTGCTTTTGTCAAAGCCCCCTATCAAGCCTCCTACAGTGTCATGGGATCTCAACTTCGTCCTCACCCAGCTGATGAAACCTCCTTTTGAGCCACTGAATACCTGCCATCTGAAGTACTTGACCTGGAAGGTCATTTTCTTGGTGGCAGTTACTTCAGCTCGTAGGGTCAGTGAGCTTCAAGCCCTAGTAGCTCATGCTCCATATACCAAATTTCATCACAACAGAGTAGTGCTCCGCACCCACCCAAAGTTCCTGCCGAAGGTGGTGTCGGAGTTCCATCTTAACCAGTCAATTGTCTTGCCAACATTCTTCCCCAGGCCGCATACCCGCCCTGCTGAACGTCAGTTGCACACATTGGACTGCAAGAGAGCATTGGCCTTCTACTTGGAGCGGACACAGCCCCACAGACAGTCCGCCCAATTGTTTGTTTCTTTCGACCCTAACAGGCTAGGGGTCGCTGTCGGGAAACGCACCATCTCCAATTGGCTAGCAGATTGCATTTCCTTCACTTACGCCCAGGCTGGGCTGGCTCTTGAGGGTCATGTCACGGCTCATAGTGTTAGAGCCATGGCAGCGTCAGTGGCCCACCTGAAGTCAGCCACTATTGAAGAAATTTGCAAAGCTGCGACGTGGTCATCTGTCCACACATTCACATCTCATTACTGCCTGCAGCAGGATACCCGACGCGACAGTCGGTTCGGGCAGTCGGTGCTGCAGAATCTGTTTGGGGTGTAAATCCAACTCCACCCTCCAGGACCCGAATTTATTCTGGTCAGGCTGCACTCTCAGTTAGTTGTTCTTCGTAGGTCAATTTCTGTTATACCCTCGCCGTTGCGAGGTTCAATTGACCTGGGTTCTTGTTTTGAGTGAGCCTGAGAGCTAGGGATACCCCAGTCGTGAGAACAAGCAGCCTGCTTGTCCTCGGAGAAAGTGAATGATACATACCTGTAGCAGGTGTTCTCCGAGGACAGCAGGCTGATTGTTCTCACCTACCCTCCCTCCTCCCCTTTGGAGTTGTGTGTTTCATCTTTTGCTAGTCATTCAACTGGTGTGAGCGGTCGCGCACGGGCGGGAAGACGGCCGCGCATGCGCGGTGGGCGTGCCCTGCGTGCCGACCGTCCCGCGAAGCTTCTTTCCGGTTGGTGGGGGCTGCCGCGGACGTCACCCAGTCGTGAGAACAATCAGCCTGCTGTCCTCGGAGAACACCTGCTACAGGTATGTATCATTCACTAACATCTGGGAAAATATGGATCTCAAGTCCATAAAAAGGCATATGTTGTCGTTGGAGAAATCTCAAAATCCTGTTGCTAACAGGATCCAATGTCAGGGTTACCAATATAGCGGCAGGGATAACATGAGATTCCATAGTAGTTTCTAACAAACTTGTGATCCTTTTACGTTTGCAACAGATAGATAAAAAAAAACCTGTGAGACAGGTGGAATAGTCTCCTCTAGAATTTTAGTAGGTATTAATTAAATATTTCTTATAAGTATCCTTTTGAGTATTACTCATTTTAGGAACATTTATAAATCTCAAATGCTTCCTCTTCATAGCATTTTTCAGAGCATCAATTTTATTATGTAATACTGTATTATTTTTCAGTTTCATGTTACATCAAAGAAGCAACTTTGATTTCCACTGCTTCCAAATTTTCTCTCACTTTCCCCTTCCCTTGCTTTCCGGAAATATTTCTTTACATATATGCTGATGTTATAACACTGCTTATGCCTTTCTCTTCTTCATTGTTTGGTGTTTCCCCAACAATTTATTCCTCTTTTTGAAAAAATGGAAGTTTGGGCTAACCAATATCATTTAATACTTCATGTAGAAAAGACCAAACTTTTATGATAAGACATTCATCTAACCCTTCAACTTGTGATAGACTATTATTCAAGGTAAAGAATTTACTTTAGAATCAACTCTGTAGGTCCTAGGAGTTCTGGGAGTCAAAGGAGTAGCCTAGTGGGTAGTGCAGTGGACTTTATACCAAGGGACCCAAGTTCAAGGCCCACTGTAACTCTACTAATATTTTGGAGTGGAGGAGTAGCCTGGTGGTCAGTGCAGCAGACTGTGATCTGGGGGAACTGGATTCGACTCCCACTGCAGCTTCTTGTGATTCTGGGCAAGTCACTTAGCCCTCCATTGCCCCAGGTACAAATAAGTACCTGTGTGTACTATGTAAACTGCTTTGAATGTAGTTGCAAAAACCACAGAAAGGTAGTATATCAAGTCCCATTTCCCTTTCCCTATTAGATCTTTATTTGACCATGTCATCACAAATCAAGAGTGTCCTTAACAAGTTGTTTATTAAACTATATCAGCTTCAATGCATTCAACGATATTTTACTCAAGAACATCTTAGTTTGGTTTTTCAGGCAGTTATCGCTGTTGAATTATTGTAATCTACTTTACCTTGATTGTACCTCATTGAATTAATTACAATTGGCCCAGAACGTAGCGGCCAAAGTGATTTTTGGAGCACATTTCGTTTACTATACCGCTTCATTCAATATCGAGTTAAAGCAGTTTACAAGAATAAAATCATTCCCAAAAAAATAAATAGACAAGAACGTCATTGGTTGATAGGAAAGAACAAATATTCATTCACAAAGAATAAAAAGTCAAACATTCCCAGACTGGACCTGACTGGACCCAGGGCCGGTCCCCCTTCACAGGCAAAAGTAGCTTAGATTAGCAGCTGTCAAATGGTGGATAAAAGAAGCAAAAGGGGGCACTCAGGGAGGACAAGGCCATAGCGGAGAGATTGAATGAATTATTTGTTTTGTTTTTTACGGAAGAAGATGTAAGCGATCTACCTGTACGAGAAATCATTTTCAAGGGTGACGATGCGGAGGAACTGGAAGAAATCTTGATGAACCTTGAAGATGTACTGAGCCATATTGACAAGTTAAATCACTTGGACTGGATGGTATACACCCCAGGGTACTGAAAGAACTTAAACATGAAATTGCTGATCTGTAACCTGTCGTTAAAATCGTCCATAGTACCTGAAGATTGGAAGGTGACCAATGTAACGCTGATTTAAAAAAAAAAAAAAAAGATTCCAGGGGTGATCCAAGAAATTACAGATGTGTAAGCTTGACTTCAGTGCTGGGCAAAATAGTGGAAACTATTATAAAGAACAAAATGATGAACACATAGTCAAACATTGTTTAATGGGACGGAGTTAGCATGGGTTCAGCCAAGGAAGTCTTGCCTCACCAATTTACTTCATTTCTTTGAAGGCATGAATAAACATGTGGATAAAGGTGAGCTCTTTGATGTAGAGTATCTAGATTTTCAGAAAACTTTTGACAAAGTTCCTCATGAGAGACTCCTGAGAAAATTAAAAAGTTATGGGATAGGAGGCAATGTCCTTCTGTGGATTAGGAGTTGGTTATTGGACAGAAAACAGAGGGTAGGGTTAAATGGCCATTTTTCTCAGTGGAGGATGGTGAATAGTGGAGTGCCAAAGGGATCTGTACTGGGACTGGTGCTATTTAAAATATTTATAAATGATCTGGAAATCGTAACGAATGAAGCAATTAAATATGCAGATGACACAAAACTATTCAAAGTTGTCAAAACACAGATTGTGAAAAATTGCAAGAAGACCTTAGGAAACTGGATGACTAGGCATCCAAATGGCATATGAAATTTAATGTGGACAAATGCAAAGTGATGTACATTGAGAAGAATAATCCAAATCATAGTTATGATGCTAGGGTCCACCTTAGGAATCAGTACTCAAGAAAAAGATCTAGGTGTCATTGTAGACAATACGCTGAAATCTGTTGCCCACTGTGCAGCGGCAGTGGCCAAAAAAAGCACATGGGATGCTAGGAATTATTAGGAAAAGGATGGAAAATAAGACCAAGAATATTATAATGCCTCTTTATCGCTCCCATGGTGTGACATCACCATGAGTTTTGTGTTCAATTATGGTTCAAAGAAGATCGACCAAAATGATTAAAGGGGATAGAACTCTCCCCATATGAGGAAAGGCTAAAGAGGTTACAGCTCTTAGACTAGGAAAAGAGACTACTGAGGGGGGAGGGGATACGATTAAGGTCTATAAAGTCCTGAGTGGTGTAGAACAAGAGAATTGATTTTTCACTCTTTCAAAAAAAAAAAAAAAAATACGGAGACCAGAGACACTGAACAAAATTACATGGAAATACTTTTAAAACAAATAGGAGAAAATATTTTTTCACTCAACGAATATTTAAGCTCTGGAAGTCTTTGCCAGAGGATGTGGTAACAACAGTTAGCATATCTGGGTTTAACAAAGCTTTGGACAAATTCTTGGAGAAAAAGTCTATATGTGTTATTGAGATGGACATGGGGGAAGCCGTAGACAATTGTTCTGACTCAGGATGGTTATTCTTATGTTCTAGAGAGAGAGAGAGATTTACTCACATTAAACATCATCTGCCATTTGGATGCCCAGTTTCCTAATTACCTCACTAGTTACTCCCATCTCTAGATCATTTATGAATATGTTAAAAAGCAACAGTCCCAGCACAGACCCCTGGGGAACCCCACTATCTACCCTTCTCCATTGAGAATACTGACCACTTCACCCTACTCTCTGTTTTCTGTCTTTTAACCAGTTTTTAATCCACAATAGTACACTACCCCCTATTCCATAACTCTCTAATTTCCTCTGGAGTCTTTCATGAGGTACTTTGTCAAATGTCTTTTGAAAATCCAGATAACGCAATATTGACTAGCTCACCTTTATCCACATGTTTGTTCACCCCTTCAAAGAAATGTAATAGATTGGTGAGGGAAGAGCTGCAGTGGGAAATAGATAAAATTCCTTTGTTTATGCATTTAATTGTGTGATTAATCACGATTAAAATTGTAATCAAAATGCAGCTCTAAATGTTAGATATTATAGTAAGCCCAGTAATATCGCATCATTTTGTTAAATTCTTTGTGCATATGTGTTGCAAATCCACAGTGCCAAGTGAAAAGTCTTGATCAAGAATGACTAGAAAAATGCTGCCTTATCAATTGTCTTCTGCTGGAGTGGGTTATGTAGGAGCAACTTTGAATAAGCCATAAAGTTCTAAGGTACTTGGGTACTTTGTCACTATTGAAAAATTATCCTCAGGTGTGTGTTGTTACACTATGATATTTGAAGGAGACCTTGGGAATGGCAGAAAAAAATATTCTACCTTTTTCTCAAGTTTACTACCTGCCATGGAAACCTTTGGAGGGTCAACAAAATTTGGATCAGAATGTAAATAATTTGGATGTATCTGAAATTCTAGATTAATCGGATACAGACTACTGTGCCACTGTGGCTATTTGTTAGCTATTGTGGTTTTAATACTGGATAAAGATTGGTTAATGAGAGTGTTCTTTAAGAATAGAGAAGATATTTTTTGGGACTCAAAGTGCAAAATTGTCCAGATGTTTCTAGAGAAACTCGGAGGCGTTGTAGACCATTTAAATTGATGAAGCCACAAATCGGTGCAATCTTTTTTCATGAGATATCGTTGCAAGCGTGTTATCAGATACCAATCAATTAAATGTTTTCTTTGAGCCAACTCACCTTTCTGCTTTCCTGACTACTAAATGCATATTGGGGAACCAATCGAGACCTCTCCTGATCGATAGCACTTCTTCAAATGTTAGTATTTTTTATTTTTATTTTTTGTTACATTTGTACCCCGCGCTTTCCCACTCATGGCAGGCTCAATGCGGCTTACATATTGTATACAGGTACTTATTTGTACCTGGGGCAATCAATGGAGGGTTAAGTGACTTGCCCAGAGTCACAAGGAGCTGCCTGTGCCTGAAGTGGGAATCGAACTCAGTTCCCCAGGACCAAAGTCCACCACCCTAACCACTAGGCCACTCCTCCACTAGCTATTGGGTATAATTGTTATTTTGGTGGTTCCCTTCTATTGTGGACCTGATTGACCTTTTTCTAGTTTAATGAATAGGAATTTGTAATTAAATTGCACGTTTACTTGTGTCACTTTTCTGTACAAGTGTAATTACTTGTTTGGAAAATTAAAAAGTGATAAATAATTTTAAAAAATTATCCAGGAACCTTTACATTTGATATTTTTTTGTATATCAGCTGCACCCTTGAAAAAGAGAAACATAGATCTGAAAGTCAAATCTATGCATGCCCTTGTGTTTGCCCTCTGCATCTAGTGATAACAGGGAGCTTGATCTGAGGGTTACAATTTTCATTGGAGAGGATCTAACTGTGGTGGGTTTTTTTTAAATGTCTTCAAAGTTATCTAGCAGAATAAGGATGTTTTTACCTGGCTAATATCTCATAGGAGGTAGCTTTCAAATAGTTGACATATTAATCTCCTGTATTTACAACTTATTTCAAAAAGAAATTACCCAAATAGGTTTTGCTTTAAAAATGAACTTAAAGTACACATGATAAATATACCATGTGCTTACATGTGCATCCACAAGTAAAACAGCATGCATACTTCTTAGAAACATTTACATTTTTATTGTTAAATGTCATGGCATTGGCAGAGTAGGTAAGAGAAATGAGAAAAAAAAGATGGATAATTTACATGATGGTACAAGCCAGTTCTACTTGAGAAGGCAGCTCCAAATGACCAGGAGAAGGATGCCAGACTGAAAAAAGGTTGCTTTTTAAAAGCATGGATTTACTGCAGCAATGGTAGTGTTTTTATTTAAAGACACTCTACCTTTGCTGACTCAAAAACCCTTCTAGGTTGAAATGCAGTCCACCACTCTGCTGGTTTGTTTTCTTAAAAATTACTTTATAAATATCCATAAGTAAATATGTGATATAAACTTGGCAAAGTTTGAAAAATCTGTCAAGCCTGCCTGCTTGCTTGGGGTGAGTGGAGTTCTTTGGCAGGTGACACAGGATCATCTTTGACGTTGAGTGAAGTCTTGGCCAGATGAGTCTGCATTTTGAACCCCTGTCTTGGTTCAGGATGAAGAGGGGACTGTAGCAGATGAGACGATAAAGGGAGCAAGGGGGCAGAGTAGACGAGGGATAGTGAGATCAAGTTTCTAGGATATATTTAGATATGTGGATTTTCTGGAAAATTCTGAATTGGAAAAGTTACAGGAAAATACCCCTATGCAAATTTTTCTTATTTATATACAGTATTTTGTAGAACATTTTTTACTATGATTTCCTGATGCCTTAAAAAAATTTGTGAACTGATTTGTATTTTTATCTAACTTAAAGACTTAGGCCCAGATGCACAAAACCCTGCTGAAGAAAAAATGCACTAATCTTTAGTGAAAGCAAGCCATAATTAAAAAAAAAATCCGTAATGTCTCTCCCACAGTATCTCGGATTTTTTTGAAATGGCCAGCTGGTTGAACTGAAATATTTGATTAAGAGCTCCTTTTACAAAGCTGTGCAACTGATTAGCGTGCTAAATGCAAAGAAGCCCATTCTATTTCCGTGGGCTTCTTTGTATAGAGCATGCTGCTAATGGTAGCGCAGCTTTATAAAAGGAACCCTAAGGGAGAAAAATCAATAGACACTTGGGGAGTAATTTAATAATTAGGTACCTATAAAATTTTTTAAAAATGCATCCACTTTATTCTTGTTTTATAAAGGTGTACTTCCCAAAAATGCCTGTACCTGACTAAATTTTATATATAAAAAAATAAAATTTTCCAGTTTTTATCATTTATTCCTAAATGTATGGAAAGAAAGCCAGCAGATCAATATAACATCAGAAAGATTTTATTGAAGATACCGTATATAAACAAATTGCCCGACACAGGCCATGTTTCGCCCACCAAGGGCTGAGTCAGGGGCTACAATAAACAAATCAAATTTTAATAGATAAAACATGAAATATAAAACACCATACAACCATATTGTCACATATATCTATGAATAAACAAACGAATTATACATAAGGTATAAAACAATATACGTCCATAATAGAATATAAAACATAAACATAAATAAATAGTTATTGAGTGTACCAGAAAAGGCACTTGATGCACATAAATAAATGTATGTGCATAAATATATCTTAAAAAGGTCTCATATCTGAGGTGTGAAGTTCAGTATAGCTTTCCAGCATTAAAACAGTAGTCTTCTGTATTTATAATGGGCAGTGATAGTAAATCCATTGGAGGGAGAACTCCATATGTATCCTGCAACTGCCTATGGGTATGTGAGTTTTGTGCACTGTCTTATGGGTGCCACCATAGTGGTGCTACCATTTGGGCGTTCATGGCGTATGGACATCGTCATTTTGGGCACCCAAATGATGGCATCTAAAGTCCTGTACTCCCCCCCCCCCCCCCCCCCCCCAAAGTAAAGCTGCTCTGTCCACTTGATACATGAGAGTGACTTCTTATTGAGTTTGGGCACAAAGAGATGCAACACAGATCACTGTTTGAAGGCACTAAATAGCAATTTTTGTTTTTCTTCTGCTTTAATTAAAGAGTAAAAAGATGGCAATGTGTTTTCCCATTCTTAAGCAGCTTCATCTAAAGATGTGTTCAGTCTTTTACTCATTGACACAAGCACAGTAGTCATCAAAGGTCTATACCAAATCCATTGATACACCCCCTTTAATTACTCAGAAAGATGTGTTCTCACCAAACTTGACCCTTCTAGTTTGGTTTGAGTAAGCACTGAGCAAGAGAATCCTTGAGGCATTCTTCTCTCTTCAAGGAAGTGAATGTGTCCGTATCGGGCTCATTGATTGTGGTGCCAGTGGAACCTGTTCTTGAGATGTTTAACATGGCACTAAACAGGTTGGTACTGCTGTTGATACCATGACTTGACTTAATACCTTTCACACAATCATAACTGAGCACTCTCTGAGAAGGGAACCTCTTTAGATGTTCAGCACTGATCAGTTCCTAGTAGTAGTAGAAAAGAGCAGATCAGACCAGAAATCTTTATCCCAAGGATTATTCACTATAGTAGATAATATAAAGAGAAAAGCCAGACATGAGCCATGTTTCGCCCATGCAAGAACTGGTCAGGGGCTCAAAAGTAACTAATAAAATAAAATACAAACGTTAATACAAATCATAAAAATAGAGAGTAAATCATTAAAACGAAATAACTCAGTACATACTTATAAATAGAAACATGTACATGGAATAAAATTGTTATAGTCAAATAAATTAATAAAATCTGTAACAGAAATCATATAATTTGTTAAAAAAAAAACCAAAACCTTGCAAAAACAAATTAATCTAAAATTAAAATTGCTAGATTAAAACATAGAAAGGTGATGTAAGAATTCATACCTAAGTGGTGTGAAATAGTGGTTTCACCAGCTTGACTGTGGTTAAAAAAAAAAAAACTAACAATTTAAACCACTGGGTCTAAAGAGGTCCCAGCACATAATGAATAAAAAACATCAAAAATAGAGCTTTAACTCAGACCACAGGATGCAGGTATGTAAGTTCTCTCCAAAGAATGGCAGCAGCATAGCATTCTAGCACAGATGATTCTGCAGTAGTTGTAACACTGCTCTCAGGACTGCTGATCTGTACAGCTCCAGTGGGGTTCAAAAATCATTTTTACTACTAAAATATATTAAGGGGATCCTAAAAATCATTGCCACTCTTAAAATACCAGCTAAAATCACTTTAAAAGTACTCTTGTCTCGCAAATCACTTTAAAAGTACTCTTGTCTCTCAAATGTATTGCTAATGCTCGCTGAAGTACTTGCATTATATCAAAGAGAGTTTCCTTCTGGAGTTTATATAATGTTACATGTATAGGCAATTTATCCAGGTGTGCTTGGAAATATTTTCATGAGGCCCGTGGCACCCAAAACAATGGGAAATACTTCTGTATCCTTCTGCCACATTTTCTTGGTCTCACACTCCGTTTCTTAATACTTAAAAGATCTTTTCTCTCTCCACGCAGTTCACTGAGTAATCACTTGGGATTGACATTTCTACTTGTAAAGGTCTAAAATATAAATTAGTACACGTGTCCTGCTTTTCCTACATTGGCACTCAGTTATGGAGTGCATTACCACTTGATCTGAAAACTATTTATGACTTAACCAACTTTCGAAAAACACTAAAAACTTATCTCTTTAATAAGGCTTACCATAATTAATCAACTATAAGAACTGTATAACATTACTACTTGCTTGATAGTTTGACTGATTTCTGAATAGATTGTACCCTTCTATGTTACATTCATTTCTTTATATGTAATTCATTTGTTTACTCATGCTCGATTGACGCCTGTCATGTTGTAATATTGTAAGCCACATTGAGACTGCAAATAGGTGGGAAAATATGGGATACAAATGCAATAAATAAATAAATAATCCAATTCCGATGTTTTTCTCTTTTATCACTTTTGACAGTTTATGAATAAGAATGAGAGGAGATGGGACAATATTTTTGTTATTACTTCATTCTAATTTGGCCATCATAAGATTCAGTGGGTTTTCTCAGTCACATGTATTTATTGGAGTAGCTGGAGTTTGTTTTGTTTTTTAATAATAAATTCCTGAATCACAGTCTCATGATCTTACCACTACAGTACACCATTGTCTTCACTTAACCTTGAGGTAGGCCAGGCATGATCCAATTATAATACTGCTAAAATGAAGAATGATGGAAAAATCCTGCATTTAAAGATATGCAACAGTTTTTGGTTTTTATCTACATGTATCTGATCTGTTTCTCTATCAGATAATGTTGGCAAGTTCCTCAGAGACAAAAGATTACTGTTAGTTTATTTGAAAAGTGTTTTTCTCTAGGAACGGTCAGCTATAATTTCACATAAAACTGCTGCATAGCTCTGTTAAGGTGCATTCCTTTATTTCACGCAGGTGTTAAGACATTTGCCTCTACACAGTGATATGTCTCTATGTAAGATTTCCACAAGTTTAAAAGTAGAGTGAATATCTCATGAAGCAAGCCGCTGAGTCTACCAAAACACTGATGTCAGGGGTTGGGCTCAGTGTTGATTTGTGGAGTGACTCATGACATACAGAATTGTTATAGCTCATAAAGGTGTTTGGTAACAGGTTCATTTGCCCATTAACATAGCTATGCTGTTGAGTATTTAATTAAAAAAAAATTCATAATAGTGATAAAATGTTGATTTTGGACATATAAGAGATATACGATTATAAATTGGGTAAAAGTGCTGACCATTTAGTAGTGCAAATTGATGCTATTATGTTCCTTTATTTCTTTTTACAAACGTGGTGTTGTGAACTTTGGAAGCAATTTTTTAAAACTATTGTGCCCATTATTGATATACATATAGTCTATGATAGTGTAAGTATTTTTATCACAACCAGATTTTTAAGAAGTTATCCTGCTGTTGCACAGGAACATAAAACAAACCTCACCGTGTGGAAACCACTGTGACATCGGTCTTCATTTCCAGTCTTCAACGGCTGTCAACGGGTCATATTTTCAGGATATCCCTAATGAATATGCATGAAAGTGATCCAATGAAGGTAGTAGGCATGCTAATCCCTCTCATTCATATTCATTAAGGGTATCCTGAAAACATGATCCATTGGTGGACCCCAATGACTAGCAGTGAAGATTAAGGCATTGTGGGCTCCCTTATATGTGAAGAATCGTATTTGTAACTAAAGGGATCTAGAAAATATAATAAAGAGTTTCTTTGATTTTTGTGTCTGTTGGAGAAAAATGGTTAGTCAATATAAAGAGGAAGATGTCAATTAAAAGGCTAATTGATTCCTTCCTCATATATCAGAAGTACAGTAGACTTTCATATTTAATTATGTATTTGACTGTTTTCCTTAATGAGAACACATTTAATAAGTTCATATAAACGAATGAGCCCTGAACTGCCTTGTGGTGGTGGTGTTTTTATTATTGGTAGCTGAAGTTGTCCACTTTCTCCAGAAAGTATATGTTCTCATCATGCATCAAACTTTTTTTTAAGGAATTGTTCTGCCTGGAAGGAAATTTTAGTTTCAGATATTCTTTAATCAGAATGTCTGCAATTTGAATAGGAAATATGATCGTTAATTTTAAATCATGTGATCTTTCTGTTTCACTTATGATACAATAGTCTCGATTATTTGACGTAAACGGGACCGACCCGGTGTCGGATAAGTGAAAAGTCGGCTAATAAGGAAAACAATGGTAACCCCTTAAAAAGGCATCACAAAGGCATAGAGTTCCTGATTTTCAAAAATTTTTTATTAACAGCACTATAGCACATTCTGTAATATGAATGGAGTTCTAAAACATACTGTAATCGCTGTACTATACTGTAAAATAAGACCAATACAGAACTGTAAAAGCACAATCAGAAAGAGTATGTACTGTACTGTATACCTAGTAGTAGTGCAACTGGTAAACATGAATTATAAATCTGTTTTGTCAAATTTTGTGATTGTTTTTCTATTTTACTTCTCTTCCGCTCTGCAAGGTCACACCTGCAAGGTCACACCAGCATCTCAATAGCATTATATCAATAGCCGTCACTTCCTCTTGTTGTTCCACGTATGCCAGTAGTGGTCTGTTTTTGGCATTTGCGGTAGTTAGTGAATGAAGCTTTCATTGTATATGTATGCACTAGTTCTTAATTGAGAAAATCATTGAAATTGGTAGCACCAGCTGTTTTTTTTTCCCACTAGACTTTTTTGAAGTTAGTCATATATTCCTTTGTGTTGTAGTCTTGACTTTTGCTCTTATTCCATTAACTGCTTTGTTTTTCTCAGCACATCCAGTTACAGACTCAGTATCTTCAGTGTCAGTAAAACAGTCAACTCTAAAACCTATCTGAAGGAAGTAGATTAAGTAGTATGGGAAACCAAATCATCTTTTTTTTTTTTTTTTTAACAAAGAAATGGTTAAAGATTTTTATAGTTGGGTAAGAAAATGCAATTGGTGAAGAATATTTCCCTTTGGAGTGTTCCCTTTTCTGTGAAGTAGTATTAGACAGATAATCCCTGAAAGATCTTCTAAAGAGACCTTTTGCTTAGAGCATGAATACTTCAGTTTGTTTAGATAATGCAGTTCCTGCTGTGTAGTGAAAAGAAGTGCTTTTTTTGGAGGCATGTATTTGAAGTGTATGTTATTAGAGGTAGTACTAGTAGTGACAACCCCCCAGCCCACCCCAACTCCCCCCCCTAGCGTTGTCCTACCAATGCCTGGTGGTCCGTGAGGATTAGAAGTAGTACTAGTAGTGACAACCCCCCTCCCGGCCCCCCCCCACCTTTAGTCGGAGGAGGGACGCAGCCTGCCTCCCTCCTCTTCCAGTCAACAACGCAGCAAAATGGCGGCGCCCAGCCACGCCCATTGCATCCTGGGATGCAATGGGCGGGGCTGCAGACCATGTAAGGGAGCGATTCCCTAACATGGTCTATAGCCCTGCCCAGCGCATCCCAGGATGCAATGGGCGGGGCTGGGCGCCGCCATTTTGCTGCGTCGTCGACTGGAAGAGGAGGGAGGCAGGCTGTGTCCTTCCTCCAACTAAAGGTAGGGGGGGCCGGGAGGGGGGTTGTCACTACTAGTACTACTTCTAATCCTCACGGACCACCAGGGATTGGTAGGATAACGCTAGATGGGGGGAGTTGGGGTGGGCTTGGAGGTCCACCAGACCTCCATCCCTCCCCCCCTCCTGGTTGGTCGCTCGCTCGCTGGGTGGGAGAGGGTTTGGCCGGCGGCGGCCACTTGATATTTTCTGGGGGTTTGGGGGGCTGGAGACCCACCGGATCTCCAGCCCTCCCTGACCTTGGGGGGGGGGGGTGAGATTGTCGGGGGGACCGGAGGTCCGCTGGACCTCCAGCCCCCGTTTTGCTTTGCTCGGGGCAGGGGTAGTCAGGGCTTGGTGGTCCCATGGACCTTCAGCCCCTGTGTTTGACAGGTTTGGGCTTTTGACAGCCCAGACCTGTCAAACAAGTGCAGGAGAATTGTGCAGAGCGCATGCTCAGGCACAGTTCTCCCGCACCTCTACCCCTTGATCAGAGATAATAGCGCTGCTTAAATTTGCATGCATTATCTCTGATCATCGATGCAGAAAAGCCCTGCGCTGTTCCAGCGCTATTTTTAGAGCGCTGTTTGGAACAGCGCGGGGCTTTTGATCATGAGGGCCCTGGTGGGCAAGAACAACAAAAGCAAAAGCAGGAAACCAAGAAACCTACACAAGAAATCAGAAAAGTAGCAAATATTGTACTTAACCGGCTCTGGTTTCGTTGGCTCTGTAAACCCAGAAATTTAATCCTGGAGCCTGGATGTGGCCCGGCATTGAGTTTCTGAGTATGTCGGTGGCATTTGGCAAATGCTGAGCCCCACTGTCTGAATATCAACTGCAGTATTATCGACAGTCAACTTTTTATGTGTAATCCAAGGCTTCCCAAACTGCGAGTCATCCCAAAAGGGGTCACGTATGCTGCATTTGAAGTTGCGACCAGGACCGGAAGTATATATGTGAGTCATTACAGTGCGCCTTGATGGGGTTGCAGATGTCACTGCAGCAGTGACTATGGTGTCATGGCTCAAAAAAATTAAGTATTCCAATAATCTGTGTTTGCAAGAGGGGTTTTGTTGTTTTCTTTTGATAGCTGAATTTTAGTGGTAGATGAAGCAAAATAAAAAAAAATGCTTGAATAAAAACTTGAAACTAAAGCTGAGCAATAATATATGTTTTTAAATCTGTTTTGTTTAGTTTGTGGATATTAAAAGCAAATCCTAGGAGAATCCTTTAAGTAGGAGACTACCACCTTGAGTGGAAGCAGCTTCTTGAATCATCTGTTTTGGTTTTAACGTTCTTCTCATTCCAACTTACATGTTTTAACTCCTCTTATTACAGCCTGTAACACTGTACATGCTGATGCTGGTAGTGTGACCATGCCCTGTTGCTAGCTCCATCTCTGGCCGTCTTCAAATCTAAGCTAAAAGTCCACCTTTTTGATGCAGCTTTTAACTCTTAACCCTTATTCACTTGTTTAGAACCCTTATTTTATCATCCTCACTTTAATATTCCCTTATCTCTTGTTTGTCCTGTTTGTCTGTCCTAATAGATTGTAAGCTCTGTCGAGCAGGGACTGTCTCTTCATGTTCAAGTGTACAGCGCTGCATACATCTAGTAGTACTTTAGAAATGATAAGTAGTAGTAGTAGGAGTACTTTGTCTCATAACACTGAATTGCAAGACTACTTCTTTTTGTTAATGTGTTGTGGTTTTTTTTTTTTTTAAAAGAGAAACCTGTTTCTCCAAAATCGGCTACGCTGAAGAGTCCCCCCAAAGGGTTTGAAACTTCTGCAATTAACAAAAGCTATTACAATGTGGTGAGTGCTCTGTTTTATTATCATCTAAAGCAAGGGTTCTTAACCTGTGGTACCTGCACCCCCAAGGGATGCGGGAAGAGATCACATGAGGTGCAGAAGGGGTCTTAAAATATGTAACAGTTTACTGAAAGTTTCTAGACAGTGAAGGCATTAGGACAGTTATTGGTAGTATAAATGTATACTACTGTAATTATAGCGACATTTTAGTAGTTAGCTCTGTCAAGGGCTAACAGGGAGATTATGTAGCTATCTGTAGTCGCTAGTGGACATGTGGTTTAGGAAGGGGGTTTGAGGGTTTCATTGATCAGTTAAAGGGGTGCAGGGACTAAAAAAAAGTAAGAACCCCTGATCTAAATTTATATGTAGTTGGAAAAAGGTCCAGTTGTACTTTGCTATTTCTATAAATTTGAAAATAAGATATGTAATTCTTGGTAGAGAATAATTTGTGTTTTCCCCTCCATCTGTTCTGCATATACTAGTCCAATCACTTGGTTGCAGTACTTGAAAATAAGGATTGCCTTTTCATATTGTATGCAAGTCTTTGTTCAGCATTTGTGCACGACACTGAGATTTATAGACTTTCCATATGTAGGGAATGCATAATTCTTACAACTTGCACCATATTATTGTTTTTTTTTTTTTTTTTTTTTTTTGCAGTGAACCTTGTTAAATTCAAATTTTGCATATGGAGGGCATAATGGTTGGTGGTTTCGGAAAGTGGACCATTTATTGTTTGTAATGTTACAGCATTATTGTTTTAAAATGATACAAAAGGGGTGGAGAATATCTGTCCCTCTGGCTTCCGGGGGGAGAAACACACACTCATTCATTCACGTACTCTCTCTCCTTCCCTCTCTCTCTTCATTTATGTGGGAGGAGTAATACCTTCTGTAGTACAGAAAGCTTAATGGAATGGGATGAAACTTGCCATGGTTAAAAGTGAGCCAAATTTAACCATGGGTTTCAGAGAAATGAGCCCCCCCCCCCCCCCCCCCAAATATGGTCCAGTGCATTTCTATGGGAAATTTTAGAGCAACAAAAACGACTCCCCCTCGCAGCTGCCCCGAAACTGTTCTCGCAGCCCAAAAACAACACCCCTGCAAACTGCTGCATCCCCCTAAATGCCTTTCTTGCAGCTGCCCAAAACCCTAAAAACTACCCCTTGCAACTGCACCACTCCTAAAATTAGTCCCCTGCAACTACCCCTATGTGCTCTATGCTGCACCACCCCCTAAACTTTCCCTCTTGAAGTGTATTGAAGTTTTTCTGTTACCTATTTTATAGTGACATACCCCTCTTGGCCACCTTCTCACAATCTACCTACTGTCTTCATGTTATCCCCCCCAGAACATTCTTCCTTGCTGCTTCTTATCTCTGCCGACAAGGCTTGCTGTCCACAGAATGATTCTATCTTGAGGGCTCTACCTAGTTCTTTTGCATTCCAGTAACAGCAGAAAGAGGAGATGGCACTGCTTACTGAAGCACACTCAAGCCTATCCTTGAGCTGGTTTTTCTGACTGGCACAGCTGGCAGCCAGTCTTGAAAGAGTGCCATTTTGAAGACAGTGTAAATATGAGAGAGTAAGGAAATAGGAGATAGAATGGTGGCAGGGCCTAGCCTCTCTGCTAACTACAGGTTCTCCAATTCATTGCCAGCTCCAGTACTCTGGAAATGGTGGGGTGTGGCTTTCTTGCCATCCATAGTTTCAGATACTCCACTTCTAACTGCTTGCTTGCTTATTTATTTATTGTGATTTATTACCCTCCTTTATGAAGAGATTCACTCAAGGCTGAATTTGGGTGGTGGAGCTTGGCCTCTCTGCGATCCCATTGCTCAATGATCCTTCACTGTCAGGCTATGATCTGTTTGTGTGTGGCAAACAGATATGATTTACAAATCAAAACACTTCACTTATTCTGTGTTCAACATCACTCATGTAGCAAAAATTGGAAGGAAAAGCCTTAGAAAGTGCAGGTTAAAACTTTTGTTAACCTGTCAACATCAATCATAGGCAAAAACCTTCCTTTCTTTAATTTAATCAACTTAATTTTTCATTTTTCCAACATTGTCGTGTTAAATAGAAAACAGACACTTAGCTTTTAATCATTGTAGAAGTCAGTGTGGAGGTTACCTTGACGTGGGTTACCATTTCGCAGTGTTACCAACTGCTGCCTCTTGAGAACTGGTTCTCACATTTTTGTGTGTGAAACATGTCTGATAAGAGTACTTGGTAGGTCTAATGTCAGACAAAATAAGAGTGGTGTCAGAGAACCTTCCTGAAACATCCATTGCTAGATTTTGATGTTAAGAATGACAAATTTCACTCTGAGTTATGAAGATGTATAGCTTGCCTGTTTTTCAAAAGAACCTTGAAGTGCATGATCAATTCATTGTTCATTATTCATGTTAAGACAATTATCAAAGAGTATCCATGTATTAAAAACTTTCTTATAGTCAATCTATGTTTTACAGTTGTTATAATTTTTTTTTTTTTTACAGCTGGTCATATGGTTTTTCTCAGGATCAATTGATCTTTTGGATCCATATGCCCCTTGTTTTTTGGCCTTTCTGTTCTGTTGTCATGATATTAAAATCTGTATGATCATGTACTCTGCATTATTCAGTGAATAGCTTATAAGTTACAGGTAAGCAAGTTATTAGTTTGTAGTTTTTGAGGATTTTACTTATGTCTCCCTATGGAAGGAGATGTATTCTTTCTGTTTTTGTTTTTTATTTTTCAACAATTTCAAATTAACCAAATAAACAATTTGAACAAAAAGCCATCTGGATATAAACCTTATTAAGAAATGTCAAAAGTAAATCAAATCTGAAAAAGCTAACATTCACAATGAATATTCCAGTTAAAAAATAGGAGGTAGATGGATGGAGGCCTTCTGCTAGCCACAGCCGCACAGGAGCACCATTCAGAGAAAAACATGATGAAAGTTGGTAAATGGATTTGGCTGTATTGGTTGGCTCATTACTCGTGCTGCTTTCAACTCTGACAAAGTCGAGGTAGTGGCTATTGGTGATTCCTTCATAGACTTGGAGTACATGGTTTACGTGGAGGGGCATTTTCGAAAGGGACGTCCAAGTTGCGATTTGGACGTCCTTGCAAAACTATGAAATCCGGGGGCGGGGAAACCCGTATTTTCGAAACAAGATGGACGTCCATCTTTCGTTTCAAAAATACCGTCAGAGACGTCCAAATCCTTAAATTTGGATGTCCTTAGATTTGGTCATCCCTAGACATGGACGTTTCTGACTTTTGGCGGTTTTCGAAACCAAAGATGTCCATGTCAAAAACGGCCAAATGCAATCCATTTGGTCGTGGGAGGAGCCAGCATTTGCAGTGCACCGGTCCCCCTGACATGCCGCAACAGCAACCGGGCACCCTAGGGGGCACTGCAGTGGACTTCATAAATTGTCCAGGAGTATAGCTCCCTTACCTTGTGTGCTGAGCCCCCCAAAACCCACTACCCACAACTGTACACCACTACCATAGCCCTTACGGGTGAAGGGGGGGCACCTATGTATGGGTATAGTGGTTTTGTGGTGGGTTTTTGAGAGCACGCTGTTCCCTCCACAAATGTAAGAGGTAGGGGGCTTATGGGCCTGGGTCCGCCTGTCTGAAGTGCACTGCAGTACCCACTAAAAATGCTCCAGGGACCTTCATGCGCTGTCATGGAACTGAATATGACATCTGAGGCTGGCATAGAGGCTGGCACAACATATTTTTTAAAAAATATTTTTTGAGGGTGGGAGGGGGTTAGTGGCCACTGGGGGAGTAACGGGAGATCATCCCCGATTCTCTACGGTACTGTTCTGGTCATTTTGGGCACCTTTTTGTGCCTTAGTTGTAAGAAAAACAGGTTCGGGTGAAAACGTCTAAGTGTTCGTCAGGAACGTCCTTTTTTTTTTTCGATTATGGGTCAAAGACGTCCAAGTGTTAGGTATGCCCAAGTCCCGCCTCCGACATGCCCCCTTGAACTTTGGCCATCCTTGCGACGGAGTGCAGTTGGAGATGTCCTAAATTGGGTTTCGATTATACCAATTTGGACGTCCCTGGGAGAAGGACATCCATCTTCCGATTTATGTCGAAAGATGGACGTCCTTCTCTTTCGAAAATGAGCCCAATAGTAACATAGTAGAAGATGACAGATAAAGACCTGTTCGGTCCATCCAATCTGCCCAACAAGATAAACTCATTGTATGTGCTACTTTATATGTATACCTGACCTTGATTTGTCCTTGACATTTTCAGGGCACAGACTGTAGAAGTCTGCCCAGCACTAGCTTTGCTTCCCAGTTACTGGGGTTGTCACCCAATCTCCACTAAGCTTCTGTGGATCCATTCCTTCTGAACGGGATTCCTTTATGTTTATCCCATGCATTTTTGAATTCCGTTACCGTTTTCATCTACACCACCTCCCATGGGAGGGCATTCCAAGTATCCACCACCCTCTCCATGAAAAAATACTTCCTGACATTTTTCCTGAGTCTGCCCCCTTCAACCTTAAGTCATGTCCTCTAGTTCTACTGCCTTCCCGTCTCTGAAAAAGGTTTGTTTGCGGATTAATACCTTTCAAATAGTTAGTAAGTCTCTCCTTGTACGTTTTGTAATGCAAATCCCATACCATTTTTGTAGCTTTTCTTTGCACTGCTTCAAGTCTTTTTACATCCTTAGCAAGATATGGCCTCCAAAACTGAGCACAATACTCCAGGTGGGGCCTCACCAATGACTTGTACAGGGGCATCAACACCTCCTTTGTTCTACTGGCTACACCTCTCTCTATACAGTCTAGCATCCTCCTAGCTATGGCCACCACGTTGTCACACTGTTTTGTCTCCTTCAGATCCTCAGATACTATCACCCCAAGATCCCTTTCACTGTCTGTGCATATCACTCTCACCGCCTAACACATACGTTTCCTGAATTTTAATTGCCAAAGATTAGACCATTCTTCTAGCTTCTGCAGATCCATTTTCATGTTTTCCACTCCCTCCGGGGTGTTCATTCTGTTACAAATCTTGGTATTATCCACAAAAAGGCAAACTTTACCTTCTAACCCTTTGGCAATGTCACTCACAAATATATTGAACAGAATTGGCCCCAGCACCAATCCTTGAGGCATTCCATTACTCACCTTTCCCTCCTCTGAGTGAATTTCATTAACCATCACCCTCTGGCGTCTGTCAACCAGTTCCTAATCCAGTTCACCACTTTGAGTCCTATCTTCAGCCTGTCAAATTTATTCAAGAGCGTCCTATGAGGAACTGCGTCAAAAGCTTTGCTGAAATCTAAGTAGATTACATCTATCCTTGATCCAATTCTCTGGTCACCCAGTCAAAGAATTCAGTAAGATTCATTTGGCACGATTTATCTTTGGTAAAACCATGTTGTCTTGGATCTTTCAGCTTATTGGATTCCAGGAAATTCACTATTCTTTCCTTCAGCATCACTTCCATTACTTTTCCAATAACCGAAGAGGGACCATATCTGCTCTTTGCCAATCCCACAGAACCTCCCCCATCTCCAAGGATTTATTAAACAAATCTTTAAGAGGACACGCCAGAACCTCTCTGACCTCCCTCAATATCCTGGGATGGATCCCATGGCTTTGTCCACCTTTAGTTTTTCAAGTTGTTCATAAACACTTTCTTCCGTGAACGGTGCTATATCCACTCCATTCTCATATGTACTTTTGCCAGTCAATCGTGGTCCTCCAGGATTTTCTTCCGTGAAAACAGAAGTATTTATTTAGCACATTTGCTTTTTCTTCATCATTTTCCATATAGTAGTTCACAGCATCTTTGTCTCACAATTCCATTTTTAGTCTTCCTCCTTTCACTAATATATCTGAAGAAATTTTTGTCACCCCTCCTTACATTTCTAGCCATTTGCTCTTCCACTTGCGCTTCACTAGACGTATATCTCTCTTGGCTTCTTTCAGTTTCATCCGATATTCCTCTCTGTGTGCCTCTTCTTGAGTTTTTCTGTATTTCATAGGTAGAGGAGTGTGGTAGCCGTGTTAGTCCACTCTTAAGGTTATCAATAGAAATCAAACAAAATAAAACATGGAAAAGAAAATAAGATGATACCTTTTTTTATTGGACATAACTTAATACATTTCTTGATTAGTTTTCGAAGGTTGCCCTTCCATCACAGACTGAAAAGGAACAGAAGGGCACACTTCCCTGTAATTTATCCAGTTGCAAACTATGCCAAAATATTTCACAGGACCCCACAGTCATCCACAAAGGAAAGATATTCAACATAAAGGAATCTTTCACTTGCTCATCTTCCAATGTGGTATATATCATTCAGTGTAAAAAAATGTAACGAAGGATGCTATATTGGAGAAACAGGTCAGATGCTTAAGACAAGATTCAATTTACATAGACATCACATGAACAATACTGGTGCCAGTAGGGTTCCCACCCCTGTTGGTCAGCATTTTACAGGACCAGGACACTGTACCAGTGACTTCACAGTGAGAATCCTGAAAGGTAACTTTAAAACCATACAAGAACGTAAGACCTTTGAAGTCAGAATGATTGAATATTTTAACACCCAACAGAAAGGACTTAACAAGGATCTGGGGTTCCTAGCCCATTATAAACCATAAAGCTGTATTTCTCTCCACCCCTCACCTATCCACACCCATCCTGTTAGAATATCAATGATATGCTTTGATGTCCCCATGCATACCTCCTACCCACCCCCATCCTCCCACCCTGTCAGACTGTCATAGTAATGCTTGAATGTTTTTACTTATATACACTGTCAGCTAGCACATTTGCTTATTTCCGATCTGACGAAGAAGGGCAACCTTCGAAAGCTAATCAAGAAATGTATTAAGTTATGTCTAATAAAAAAGGTATCATCTTATTTTCTTTTCCATGTTTTATTCTGTATTTCATGAATGCCAACTCTTTAGACTTTATTTTCTCAGCCACTTGTTTGGAGAACCATATCTGTTTCCTTTTTCTCGTGCTTTTGTTTACTCTCCTTACATAAATTTATAGTTTCAGCATGGACCACTGCCTTTCTACGTCTCGTATGTCTTCCCAGCCCATCAGATCTTTCTTCAGGTATTCCCCCATTTTACTAAAATCAACATATTTGAAATCCAGGATACATGTTTAAGTATTGCTCCAAAACATATATAATAGCTTGAAAACTATGACTAGTAAACTGCTATATATTAGTAAACAGGAGGAAAAACCTCTAGAAGATCCTTTCCCCACTAATCAAGCGGATGAAAGGGCTAGGGCTTCTTCATCATCGGAAAAAACCTCACCAAATTTTTATTTTAATATCAAACATTCATCAAAAGATTTTTTTCTATTTCTCTAAGAATGTTGATGTTAGAAACTGTTCACTGAAAACTCGAGAAGGTACTTAGCTTCTCTTGGGCTCTTCCATGATTAGAACCGTGGTTAACGTTGGCCTCCATTTCGCCACAGCTGCTTCAGAACCTCCGGTCTAATAGTTTCTCCGTTCAGACTGCCAACGGACACATGAATCTTTCCCTATATATTTTCCATATTAGTTTGTGTCTATAAGTATTACTCCACCCATGGTCGCTTTAACGGCCACATTATCATCGTCTTCCAGGAATGTGACCCCAGCCATATCAAATGGGGTGAAGCTGGTGCCATCTATGTGGTAGAATCAACAGAAGTCTTCACTACCACCGAGAAGGCCTCTACTCACCTAAAGGAGTTTGTCATAGGTGTGAACCAATGAGAAATATGACAACTCTCTGTGGATGGCTCATCTGGGAAGTTGTGGTGTGATGGTCATGGTGCTTACCAGAATATAATCCCAGCCTCCACTGGTGCAGCCAAAGTTGTTGGTAAAGTCATCCCTGAGCTGAATGGAAAACTCACTGGAATGGCATTTCGTGTCCCAACCCTCAATTTGTCTGTGGTGGATCTCACTTGCCACTTAGAGAAGGCTGCCAAGTATGATGACATCAAGAAAGTAGTGAAGGCAGCGGCAGAAGGGCCTTTGAAGAGGGTGGTGGGCTACATAGAAGACCTGGTGGTGTCCTGTGACTTCAGTGGTGATAACCATTCCTCCATCTTCGATGCTGGTGCAGGAATTGCCCTGAATGATCACTTTGTGAAGCTTATTTCCTGGTATGACAATGAGTTTGAGTACAGCCATCATGTAGTGGATCTTCTGTATGGCCGTGCAAAGTCAGTGGGAGAACGACCAAGGATACCAAAGACAGGAAGATGTTCCTTAATAAAAGAGTTTATTTGGAGGATGAAGACTCGACACAACGTCTTGTTTCGGCCGTTAGGCCTGCATCAGGAGTCTCTTGTGCAAAGTGTTGCTGGTCAATGTTGAAGACAGTGGATATTTTGCAGCGCATGCAGAAGGTCATCGCGATCCATGTGCCTACGCTTTCAACAGTCTTTTTAAAGACTATTGCGTTATTTTTGATGATTTTTCTTCATCATTTTTCCAAGTCACAGCTCATGCAAGAGATTGATATACTACTTTGAAGACTGTCTTCAACATTGACCAGCAACACTTTGCACAAGAGACTCCTGATGCAGGCCTAACGGCCGAAACACGACGTTGTGTCGAGTCTTCATCCTCCAAATAAACTCTTTTATTAAGGAACATCTTCCTGTCTTTGGTATCCTTGGTCGTTCTCCCACTGTCTTTGCACTGTTATATTTACCGTGGGGCATTTTGAGTTCTCCGCCTGCCAGCGGATTTCTTTTTACATATTCTTCTGTATGGCCACCAAAGAGTAAGAAGGGCAATGGTTCCAGCAATGCATCAAAATCTAATTGGAAAAACTCTTCTCATTTCCTTCCTCACTTCACCTGCCTGCCCTTCTTTCTTCCCTGCCACCAGCTGGTACTTAGATCCTGTCCCTGGACCTACAGGCCCACCTCTTTCCCCCTCCTCCCCTGTGTATAGGGGCAGGGGGTTCTCTGTTAGATGCTGCTGTGTATAATAAAAGGTTAACGTGGAAAAAATAGGAGATAGATAAAAGGAAAAGAAAAGGGGAAAAAAGTAATAGATACTGCTCATCTGTGGGACAATAATCATAAAGAAGCTTGAAAACTTTTTTTTAATTTGTTTTGTCATTGCCTTATGTATGATTCAGTTATGTATTTGAATGTTATAAGCTGCCAAGAACATTTTGGAGTGTGCAGGTTAGTAAGTGATATAAATAAATAAAATAATAACATTTAATCAGATAGGACTTGACACCCGGTGAGGTAGATAGAATAATCCCTATGCTCTGTTGTCAAAAGACAGTCAAATGGGCAGGGTCAAAAAAGATATATTTTGCAGATTGATACTTAATACATTTACAAGGAAATGTCAAGAAAAATTCATCTCCCTGGTCATGATGAGAGAAACTGCTTCCTCCTCTTCCGAGTCTCTCGTGCCACATCTGGAAACAAAAAATTTGAAACTCAAAAATAGTATTGAAATTCATGAAAAACAACCATAGTCAGAAAATAAGGCCAGCATCGCTACTAATGTTACCGAAATGTTTTACTCAGAATCAGGACTTGAGTCAACATAGTTTCACTAGAGACAGATCTTGTTAGACAAATCTGATTGATTTCTTTGATTGGGTGACCAGAGAGTTGGATCAAGGGAGAACACTAGATGTGGTGTAATTAGATTTTAGCATAGACGACCAATAAATAAACTCAGTGTCCTCAGTATGGGCCTTAATGTGACTGGCTGGGTTAGGAACTGGTTGAGTGGAAGGCAACAGTGGTAAATGGTGCTTATTCTGAGGAAAAGGTTGTTACCAGTGGTGTGCAGCAAGGTTCAGTTCTTGGGCCGTGGTTTTTATTTTTTTTGTAAGCGATATTGGTGAAAGGCTATCTGTTAAGGGTTGCCTCTTTGCAGATGATACCAAAATCTGCATTTGGGTAGACACCCCTGATAGCATAGTAACATAGTAGATGACGGCAGAAAAAGACCTGCACGGTCCATCTAGTCTGCCCACGATAAACTCATGTGTATACCTTACCTTGATTTGTACCTTTCTTTTTCAGGGCACAGACCATATAAGTCTGTGCAGCAGTATTTCCCGCCTCCCAACCACCAATCCCGCCTCCCATCACCGGCTCCGGCACAGACCCCGTATAAGTCTGCCCTCCCCCATCCTAGCCTCTCAACCACCAACCCCTCTTCCCCCCGCCACCCAATTTCAGCTAAGCTTCTGTGGATCCATTCCTTCTGCACAGGATTCCTTTATGCCTGTCCCACGCATGCTTGAATTCCATTACCGTTTTCATCTCCACCACCTCCCGCGGGAGGGCATTCCAAGCGTTCACCACCCTCTCCGTGAAGAAATACTTCCTGACATCTTTCCTGAGTCTGCCCCCCTTCAATCTCATTTCATGTCCTCTCATTCTACCGCCTTCCCCTCTCCGGAAAAGATTTGTTTGCGGATTAATACCTTTCAAATATTTGAACGTCTGTATCATATCACCCCTGTTCCTCCTTTCCTCCAGAGTATACATGTTCAGGTCAGCAAGTCTCTCTTCATACGTCTTGGAACGCAACTCCCATACCATCCTCGTAGCTTTTCTTTGTACCGCTTCCATTTTTTTAACATCCTTCGCAAGGTACGGCCTCCAAAACTGAACACAATACTCCAGGTGGGGCCTCACCAACGTCTTATACAGGGGCATTAAAACCTCCTTTTTTCTGCTGGTCACACCTCTCTCTATACAGCCTAGCAACCTTCTCGCTACGGCCACCGCCTTGTCGCACTGTTTCATAGGCTTTAGGTCCTCAGATACTATCACCCCAAGATCCCTCTCCCCGTCCGTGACTATCAGGCTCTCCCCACCTAACACATACGCCTCCCTTGGATTTCTACTCCCTAAGTGCATCACTTTGCATTTCTTCGCATTGAATTTTAATTGCCAAACGTTAGACCATTTTTCCAGCTTCTTCAGATCTTTTTTCATGTTTTCCACTTCCTCCGGGGTGTCCACTCTGTTGCAAATCTTGGTGTCATCCGCAAAAAGGCAAACTTTACCTTGTAACCCTTCGGCAATGTCACTCACAAATATATTGAACAGAATGGGCCCCAGCACCGATCCCTGAGGCACTCCACTACTCACCTTTCCCTCCTCCGAGTGAACTCCATTCACTACCACCCTCTGGCGTCTGCCCGTCAACCAGTTCCTAATCCAGTTCACCACTTCGGGTCCTATCTTCAGCCCTTCTAGTTTATTCAAGAGCCTCCTGTGGGGAACCGTGTCAAAAGCCTTGCTGAAATCTAAGTAGATGACGTCCATAGCACGTCCTTGATTTAATTCTCCCGTCACCCAGTCAAAGAATTCAATGAGATTCGTTTGGCACGACTTCCCTTTGGTGAAACCATGTTGTCTTGGATCTTGCAACTTATTGGCTTCCAGGAAATTCACTATCCTTTCCTTCAGCATGGCTTCCATTACTTTTCCAATAACCGAAGTGAGGCTTACCGGCCTGTAGTTTCCAGCTTCTTCCCTATCCCCACTTTTGTGAAGCGGGACCACCTCCGCCATTCTCCAATCCCTCGGAACCTCTCCCGTCTCCAAGGATTTATTAAACAAATCTTTAAGAGGACCCGCCAGAACCTCTCTGAGCTCCCTCAGTATTCTGGGGTGGATCCCGTCCGGCCCCATGGCTTTGTCCACCTTTAGCTTTCCAAGTTGTTCATATACACTCTCTTCCGTGAACGGTGCTCTATCCACTTCGTTTTCAGGTGTACTTTTGCCAGTCCCTCTCGGTCCTTCCCCAGGATTTTCTTCAGTAAAAACAGAACAAAAGTATCTATTTAGCAAATTGGCTTTTTCTTCATCATTTTCTACATAGCGTTTTGCTGTATCTTTTAGTCTCACAATCCCCTTTTTAGTCTTTCTCCTTTCACTAATATACCTGAAGAAGTTTTTGTCTCCCCTCCGTACATTTCTAGCCATTTGTACTTCCGCTTGCGCCTTCGCCAGACGTACCTCTCTCTTGGCTTCTTTCAGTTTCATCCGGTATTCCTCCCCGTGTTCCTCTACTTTAGATTTTTTGTATTTCTGGAACGCTAACTCTTTAGCCTTTATTTTCTCAGCCACTTGCTTTGAAAACCATATCGGTTTCCTTTTTCTCTTGCTTTTATTTACCCTCCTTACATAAAGGTCTGTGGCCCTGTTTATTACTTCTTTTAGCCTGGACCACTGTCCTTCCACTTCTCGTATGTCCTCCCAGCCCATCAGCTCCTTCCTCAGGTATTCTTCCATTTTGTTAAAGTCAGCTCGCTTGAAATCCAGGACTTTGAGTTTGGAGTGGCTGCCATCCACATGAGCTGTTACATCAAAACAAACCGTTTGATGGTCACTGTTTCCCAGGTGTGCAGCCACTCGGACATTTGACACACTATCCCCATTCGTGAGCACCAGATCCAACGTGGCTCCCTCCCTCGTGGGTTCATTCACCATTTGTCTGAGCAGAGCACTTTGGAAAGCATCCACAATCTCTCTACTTCTTTCCGATTTTGCAGACGGAACCTTCCAATCTACATCCGGCAGATTAAAATCTCCCAACAGCAGCACCTCTCTTTTCTTCCCCAACTTTTGAATATCAGTGATCAGATCTTTATCTAGTTCTTCCAATTGTGTCGGGGGTCTATAGACAACACCCATGTGGACCAAGGTTCTATCCTCTCTTTTTAAGGTGATCCATATTGCTTCTTCCTTTCCCCACTTCCCTGTCATTTCAGTTGCTGCGATATCATCTCTCACATACAGAGCTACTCCTCCACCTTTACGTCCCTCTCTATCCTTCCTAAAAAGATTATAGCCTGGTATGTTTACATCCCATTCATGGGAACCATGGAGCCATGTCTCTGTGACTGCAACTATGTCCAAGTCAGTCTCCAACATCAGGGCTTGAAGGTCATGAATTTTATTGCTTAGACTGTGAGCATTTGTGGTCATTGCTTTCCAACTACATTTCCTAGTATGTGTTTTGGGTTTAGTGATTTGTGAGTGTCTTTTGTCTTTGGGTACCTTCTCCTCTTTTTGTTCCCTCTTCTTTGCTTTTTCTTCTGCTTCAATTTTAGTTTCAGAAACATCACAGCATGGATAACATGAGGAAGGATTTAGCAAAGCTAGAGGAATGGTCTAGAATTTGGCAGCTTAGATTTAATGGTAGAAAAATGCAAGGTTATTTATTTGGCTCAAAAACCCGAAAGAATGGTACAGTTTAGGAGGTGAAGAACTTTGTGCATGAAAGAGGAGTGGAACTTGGGTGTGATTGTATGTGATGACCTTAAGGTGGCCAATAGGTAGAAAAGACGACGAAACCTAGAAGGATGCTTGGATGAATAAGGAGAGGAATGGCCAGTAGGAAAAAGGAGGTGATGAATGCCCCTGTACAAGACTCTGGTGAGACCTCACTTAGAATATTGTGTACAGTTCTGGAGACCACACCTTCAAAAGATATAAACAGGAGGGTGTTGGTCCAGATGTCAGCTAGTAAAATGATCAGTGGCCTTCATCATAAGGCATATGGGGACAGACTTAAGATCTCAATATGTTTGCTTTGGAAGGAAGGTGGAAGAGGGGAGAGAGGCATTTAAACACCTATGTGGCACAAATGCACAGGAGATGAGCCTTTTCAATGTGAAGGAAGCTGTGGAACGAGGGAGCATAGGATGAAGGTGAAAGGGGATGGACTCAGAAGTAAAATACTTCTTGGAAGGAATTATTTCATGGAAAGGGTGGTGAATTCTTGGAACAGCCTCCCGGTGGAAGTAGTGGAGATGAAAACATCTGAATTCAGGAATGCTTGGGACAAGTACATAGGATCTCTAAGAGAGTAATAGGGAGAGTAGATGGCATGCATGGGCAGACTGGATAGGCCATATGGTCTTTATCTGCCTACATTTTTCTATGTTTCTATGTTTATAAAAGTTTCTAGCAAAGTTGTAACATTTAGAGGCTCATAAAAGAAAAGTTCAAAAAAGTCATAAGATGACATGTTTTTCACACAAAAAAGTTTAAATATGATCAAACATTACTCCTCCTCTACCCCCCCCCAAAAAAAAAAAAAATTTAAGTGCTGAAAACAAATGTTTTCAGAAGGGACATTTCGGGGTTTGTTGTGGGCGTGAAATGGGCAGCGTTATGTGATGGACATTTTTAGCGATAACGGATAGCAAAATAACTTTCTGGGGCTGGAAAGAAAAACACTGTTTACACCTACTAGGTCAAGCCCATACATGTCTTTGGACCCATTTGTGAATTTGCTGAGTTGGAGAGTGGATAAGTGGAATTGGTTGCTTGTGAAAAAGAGTGGAGAGTTGCTGAGTGGTTTATTACCTTTGTTTGCCCGAGTCTGAACTTTTGACCCTCACATTTCCTGCCTTGCCTCCTCTTTGTCTCACTTCCTCAATTCCTTGCTCACACCTTCTAGCTCTGTACCTGGCCCCCTTCTCCAAGTTTGCCAGGTCTGCGGTTTTCCCACCCAATTGGGCGGCTTTCCGCGGCCCGTTGCGGGCAATTTTTGCCGGCTGCGGGAAATTGGGCGGCTTTTAAAAAGCCACGTTGTGGTGATTGAGCGGTTTTCTTGGGCTTCTATTGGTCCAATTTGGTCCAATAGAAGCCCCGCAGAGGCGGGGTTAGTGACGTCGGGGGCGGGGTTAGCGACGGCACTACGTCGGGGCGGGGTTGATGACATCGGGGGTATGTTGGGGGCGGGGTTGATGACATTGGGGGCGGGGTTTGACTTTGTGTGGGTTTTGGGCGGGTTTTGGACTCGTTTGTGTGGGGAAAGTTTTTTAACCCGGCAACCCTGCCCTTCTCATTGTTGATCTGTTTGCCCAGTCCGAGTTTCACTGTGCTGTGTGCTGCTTCTGTTTTGTCTGAGGGCTGTGTGCTGTTGCTAGGAGAGTGAGTGCTTTGTGCTGCTGCTGCTGCTATGTGTGTGTGTGAACTGTTTGCTGTTGTTAGGAGGGTGAGGGCTGTGTGCTAGTGCTGGGTCTCACTAGGTGCAGTAGGTGGAGGTGTAAACAATCAAAAATAAACCACATAATCTGGTAATAAGTCCACATTAAGGGAAAAGCATAGGAAAGCAAATTATAACAACAAAAAAAATTGCTGTCTAGCATTCTGATATGTAACCAAACATTTACACGGAAACTTGAGAAAGTAGCTCCAGTAGCTAAGACCTTAGTTTTCAACTGCTAAAAAGCGTTCTGTTTTAATTGTGTAGTTCTCGCCACATGTAGAAACATATAAATAACCTGACCAGAAAAGGGCAGCTGTTTTTTTTTGAAAAATAAGCTCTTAGGATAAGTATGTAAGTATTGCCATACTGGGACAGACTAAAGGTCCATCAAGCCCTGCATCTTGTTTCCAACAGTGGCCAATCCAGGTCACAAATACCTGGCGAGATCCCAAAAAAGTACAAAACATTTTATACTGCTGATACCAGAAATAGTAGATTTTCCCCAAGTCCAATTTAATAATGGTCTATGGACGTTTCCTTTAGGAAGCTGTCCAAACCTTTTTAAAACTCTGCTGAGCTAACCGCCTTTACCACATTCTCTGGCAATGAATTCCAGAGTTTAATTATATGTTGAGTGAAGAAAAATTTCTCTGATTCCTTTTAAATTTACTACATTGTAGCTTCATCGCATGCCCCCTAGTCCTAGTATTTTTGGAAAGTGTAAACAGACTCTTCACGTCTACCCGTTCCATTGCACACATTATTTTATAGACCTCTATCATATTTCCCCTCAACCATAGCCTAGCCGCTTTAGCCTTTCATCATAGGGAAGTCGTCCCATCCCCTTTATCATTTTCGTTGCCCTTCTCTGCACCTTTTCTAATTCCACTACATCTTTTTTGAGATGCGGCAACTAGAATTGAACACAATATTCGAGGTGCGGTCGCACCATGGAGCAATACATAGGCATCATAACGTCTTCATTTTTGTTTTCCATTCCTTTCATAATAATACCTACCATTCTGTTTGCTTTCTTAGTCACAGGAGCACACTGAGCAAAAGGTTTCAACGTATCATTATTATTATTATTCATAGTTGATTTTAATACTGCTATCAAAAGTAGCTTTTTTAGTAATAATATGCTGATTAGATTCCAAACACTGAGAAATGTCTAGGTTATCTAAGAATTAAGTGGTTCCAGGGCTTCTTTTTGAACCCTAGAGGCTTTTAGAAGATAATATCAATTAATTATTACAACTTTCTCCCAATTAGGCATCTGTAACACCTCTTTTAAATATAAAAAAAAAAAAAGTTCCCTAGGAGAAACATAGTGAGTAATAGAAAAATTCAACTAATGTAAGTTAGGAGCCCTTGCAATATTCTTTATTTCTCTAGCTGCATACGAATAGCATAATTATCCTTAATGACTGCAGCGGAAACAGACTGCATTAAGGAGGTTTGCTTCTCAAGTTTTCCTAACCAGCCAGCCACACTAATCAGTTTGTTATCCTGTTCAGTCATTTTAAGAGAAGCTTCTTTGGTTTATTTAACCAGTTTAGAAAACTGATTAAGATTGACCTACAGCATAGATTCTATGCGTGTCACTACTGTCCATAAATCTTTCAAAGTGACTTCTGAAATCATAGCCAAAAATTTTACAAATGCAGACGTACCTAGTGACGCTTCATCAAGTAATACAGGAGCAGGAACCAAAACTGAAACAGATTCTTGCTGTGAAGATACGCATGGAGGTCCTTGAGATTCTTGCTGTCTCCAAGGACCAAAAAGCCTCAAGCAATGAGGATTTACCTTCCTTGAGTCTTAACTCAGACTGAGAGAGTAGGGTATGCTCCCCCGAGGATAAAGAAGCCTCAATAGGAGAAAGGGACTTCAGGTCATGGGAAGTCAGCTGAATCGACAACACGATGCAGAGTGATAAAAAAAAAAATCACTCAATCCAGAAACCTTACCGTGTGTTCACAATACTGTGTCGCCACAAATGCCACCGAGTTCCCCTTTTACCCCTCGGTCATCTAGCGGTCCAGCTATGTTATGCACTAGTGTTCCCTTTATTCTGCTTCTAGGCTTGTCTTAAAATTATTCTTGTTTCCTTTATTTTATCTTACCTGAACAGATGGCAATGCCTGATGCTTCATGTCTACAGCATTCAAACTTTTATGACTGTCATGACCATGGCCTACTTCCAAATGTTGGGTCATATAGCTTGTTGCCTTGTGCATGGTCCCATTTGCTCTGCTAAAACTGAGACTCAATAGGATTTCAAGTTCCAATAGAAGTATCACACACAGCCTCTGTCTACCCCATATTGTCCTTCAGTTGAACTACAAACCGTGCTGCTGCAGTGGATGTCTAAACCCAACCTGTCCACACCACATGCCCAAGGAACCTCATCAAAGTCCAAAATACTTCTCTGTATAAATTGTCTGAAGTTTTGGGGCTGCATTTTATGCCCTTTGAGTTTTCATTTATCTTCTCTGAGAGGGATTTGCATGGTCTCCCTCCACTGATAAGGACCAGGTGACAAAGTTCCAAATCTCTGCTGCTTCCTGACAGAGGCAGAATGATCCCATCCTTCCTCGCTTCTTGACAAATAAAACATCGCTTGGTTATCCATTTAATGTTTTATTTGTCAAGAGGAGGGATGGGATCACTCTGCCTCTGTCAGGAAGCAGCAGAGATTTGGAACTTTGTCACCTGGTCCTTATCAGTGGAGGCAGTACATGCAAATCTCTCTCATGAATATTCATTATGGATATCCTGAAAACCTGATTGGCTGGGGTGCCTCCAGGACCAGGTTTGGGAACCACTGCCCTAGCAGATAGCATCAAATAGCAGATTTTTCCAGCCTCAAGAGTGGTCCTTGTATCAGAGAATCCTGCACAACATATTTCAGTCCTTGAGGTGGGGGGGGGGGGGGGGGGGGGGGGACTATATAGCCCTCTTCACCAGCAGTGGGAAAGCTGTCACTTTACAGTCCATCTTTCTGTGGATTGCGAGGCAAGGAATGTCCTGGCAGTTTTCTGGAATTGGCCTCTATTTTACATTCATCCTTATCCCACTTGTAGCAAAGGTTCTTTAAAAGTTTCAGCAGAGGCATTATGACACTCATACTGGTCTCATCAGAACTTCTTTTCTCTGCTCAAAAGGCTTGTATTTCTGCTTCCCAGCAGACTTCAAATATTTCCATTTATCACTCAGAATAAACGGCTGCATTTTTTCATCCTAGTCTTGCATCTCTAGCCCTTGCATGATGGAGATTGAGCAGTGTTCAGTCTCCACTCCAGGGCTACGAATGCCTATTCAAGATATATTATTAGTTACAAAGAAACACCTACCAGATATACTAATGCCTTCAAGTGGAAAGGGTTTTCTAAGGTTTTCTGCCTGGTGCTTCATAAATAGCCACGACCCCATTTGCACTCCCTGGCATATTGCACTGTTTATACCATTCCTGTCTTCTAAGGCTCCAAATATTCTCCATTAGAGTCCCTCTCAGCAGTCTCTTGGCTTATTCCACTGCAGTTTGTAAACTCTTAGCTTGCCAGCAACTTATTTTATTTCTTGATTTATGGAGGGCTTTCTTTTTGCCAAACCACCTTTGTGGAAGCCGGCTGTGTTGTGGGACCTTAGTGTTGTCTTTCTATCTCATATGAAACTGCTGTTTGAGGCAGTGAAATTTGCTTTGCTCAAGTATATGCCTTGGAAAGTGTGTTCTTTATACTAGTGGTTACTTACCTAAGCTAGAATATTGAGTGAAATTCGTCTTACCCTACTACTACTTATCATTTCTATAGCGCTACTAGATGTACGCAGCGCTGTACACTTGAACATGAAGAGACAGTCCCTGCTCGACAGAGCTTACTGTTTACAAAGCCACGCAGCAATGCTGACACAGCCCATTCAAGTGAATGGGCTGTGCTGGCATTACCACACTGGCAGCCGCTAGTGTGGCTTTGTAAACAGGGGGGTTAGTTAGCTGTGAACTGTGTGCTCATTTTCATATGAATAAAATAGTTGTTTGAACTGATCCAAGCCCTTGTTTATTTATTTATTTATTTGTTACATTTGTATCCCACATTTTCCCAGCTATTTGCAGGCTCAATGTGGCTTACATAGCGCTGTGGGGCGAAAGCTGTTGTGTCAATATATTTGTGTCACTTCTGTTGTGTCAGTATATTTTATCTTTGTTATATAAATGTTCTTTCCTTGCTGCCTTTTATGGTATTTGTACTCTGCTGACATTCATTGTATTTATGTTATATGATTGTTCTACTGTGCTGTTCAATGTGTATGTTTCTGACATTGTATCTTGTTACTCCCATTTCTAGGTTTCAGTTCATCATCTCCATTGATTGCATTTATTCTTATATTTGATCATTTCACTATTGTTATGCTGTTAGCAAAATTGTAAATTTTATGTCCAGCTGTATCTGCTGTACTGCCTTGAGTGAATCTCTTTATTAAGGTGGTTAATAAATCACAAAAAATGGTGCTTCCTACCGCAAAAGAGCTGAATCTATTAGAAAATGTATCCAGCTTTGTCTTTTTCAACGGTAATGTAATTGGCATTCCAGTAATTAAATAAACTTTTTGGCAAATTAGTTGGCATCTTTCATCCAAATTTGTGAACCAACTGTTGCTAATCTATTAAAGGTTAAATTAGATCAGAGCCACCACCTGAAGTCTGTTGGACCATATATGAAAAACAGTGATTTTGTCCTTTCTTCATACTTTAACTTCGCACTACTGCTTGGACCAGTTCTTAGTTGGAGACAATCTACTTGTTTGAGCTGTGCTAGCCAACCTGCCTTTCTGATGTTTCAGCTCTTACATTCTTTGATGAATGGGCTGCTCTTCAACATTGGATGATTCTTTATTTAAGCTTGTTTAAATAAGAAAGGAATGAACACAGTGTCATCCATTTGTGTGCCTGACTCAGCCCTCCTTGTCGAGGGAAAAGTATTGTTGCTAACCTGTAATAGGTGTTTTCCGTAGACTACAGGATTGATCAGACACATATCCTCTCTCACCTACCCAAGAGTTTTATTACTACTTGAGTTCAGGAGATTGTTGTGCTCTGGAAGAGCCATACACACTCATAATTTTCCAATGTGGGTTCTGATCTCCGAAAGCGCTGTTTTTTTTGTCCTGCGATTTGGAAAGATATCATACACTGTTGTACCTGATTATTCTTGCTGAGTACACTAAACACCTATTACGGGTGAACATTTCTTTATAAGTTGCATAGGTCCGTATAAGTCATTGCTTTCCATCTTTCTGCTGATAGCGTTGCATAAAGGATTTAGGGGTCCTTTTATTAAGGCACATGTGTGCCTACATGCGTACAACGTGTGTCAAATTAGAACTACTGCCTGGTTAACACACGAGACCTTACTGCTTAGTCATTGGGTGGCCGTAAGGTCTGAGGCCCAAAATGGATGCGCGCTGATTTTTATTTAGCCACACATCCATTTTTGGCAAAAAAGGCCTTTTTTGCAGATGCACTGAAAATTGGACCTGCACACGTCCAATACATACATGCGCCTACATCAGCGCAGGCCATTTTTTGGCATGCCTTAGTAAAAGGACCCCTTAAAGCAGTGGTACTCATTAGATTCCTCCAAATACCAACTTGACTGTCTCATGGATCTTCTCCTTCCTCATTTATTTGACTTTATTCCATGTTTCTGCTTTATTTTTTTGTCCTCATACTTTTTTTAAACAGTTGTTTCTATATTGCCTTTTTCCAAATATGCTCTGTGGGCGATTGTGCTGTGTTTATGACTGATGTGTACCAATATGATAACTTTGTGGGATTCTGATGGGGATCAGCACAGGAGGACCCAAATAGCTTTGGACTTGTGGTGGTGACCGTGTCTAAGTGGCAAGAACTTTCAGAAGTTTTAAAATCCTAGTATTACCTCCGGATTAGATCACATCAGACTTGTAGTAAAAAAAAAAAATAACAAAAACAAAAAAAACCCAACCTACTTCTAATTAGCTGTTTTTATTTTTAACAATATTAAGGTTTTTCACTTCACATGACTAGATGAAGTGATGATTTGGACATTTGAGAGCCTATTCATAAAGGCTATAGTTTGTGAAGACTGCCTGCTTTTGTGCAAGCAGTGCTTTTTGGTGCCTAGCGTTATCTGTACGGGTGCCACAGTGTGAAGGAGTCCGTGGAATGAAGTCTGTGAGGTCTCATGGGGTCCTGCAGTAGCCAAAGCATGCTGAAACCAAGAGAGGTGATTAGTGGAGCCCTCAAGCAGGACTGTGCAATAAGAAATGCAAGCTTGTCAGAGATGGTAAGCTAGAGACGAGAGACTCCAGGAACTGTTTTCAGGCAGAGATAAGAAAAACAGGAATTTAAATTACAGAAAAAATGTTTGACTATTTTAAATATTTTTTGTTTTCCAATCTGTTCACAAAATGTTTACTAGTCAGTGGTTGATTGCTAATATTTATTTGAACTTTAATTTTGGTAGTATTTTAGTCATTTTCAGTTTTTCTTTCTACATGGCATACATTTTCTTATGCTTGTAAATCAAATACAGGTTTATCCGTGTTTCTTGGACATCTGCTGTGTGTTTCCTGGATTTTTTTTTTTACCTAACACTGATTTACTCTTGTAATATTTTTCTTTTTAGTAATTACCTCATTTATCATGTGAAATTTAGAGTAAGTCTGTATTCCCAGCTGGTGGTGCTAAAACACAAAACCTGCAAGGGTTTCTGTGTTTAGGAAGAGAGTGTTCTGACAATTAGAAAGCCAGATTGGATTATAAATGCTGTTTTGTAAGATGGGATGCCAGTTCTTTTGTTGAATAAATTTGTAACTGACTGTTGCACCAATTTACAGTCTTGTAAGGGACAGTATCATTTTAACTCTGTTGATCAACTTTAAATTTCCATATTCCATTCCTAAGCTTTAGAAGGAGTTAGCCAATATATTAATGTCGTGTTTGAGATGGCAGTTTTATGACATTTGGGCATCACGAGAGTTCTGTAAAATGAGGGCATTTAAATCTAAGGGCCAGTATTCTAATTTTCTGCACTGAATGAGCTCAAAAATTGACTCCCCCCTCTCCCCCCCTCCTGGCAATGAATGGAACCATTCAGGGGCTGAGAGAGGGTTCAGTGACCCTCAGTGAATGGAACACAGAATGCTTCATTTTAAACAATTCAGTATGTCTGTTATTTCGTCAGTTTTGCATTTAGAAATGAATGAGTTGTGGGTTTTTTTTTTCTTCACTATCCTGAAATGGAGTACAATAATGAATAGTGTTTGTGTTATCGGTCCAGAAATTAGATAGTAATATGCTGTTGATATTTACATATAATGAATTTTCCTACATACTGGGAGGAGTTTTTTTTTTTTTTGGGGGGGGGGGGCTTAGTTTACATTGTTTTGTGGTGTTTAATAACCACATAGTCATGTCCTGATTTTTGTTTTCTATTTCTCAGAATAATTACACAGCTTATTTGAATTTTGGCTTGACTTTTAGGCTGCAGAAAAAAGTGAACAAACAACAAAAAAAACAAACAAGGCAGTAACTTTTTATTGGCCTAACTTGCTAATATAAAGGAAGAAAAATGCCTCAGAATGCTATAGTACAATTTATACCTCTTATGTGTAAAACAATCATAGGCAAAAAAAAAAAAACTTTTATGAGTAAACTCAAGTAAATATAACAAAATTCTTAAGCCAAAAATATTTATCTGAAGAACTGTATCAAGCATTAATATGCTATCCCGGAGGAAATTCCAGATAGCATAACACCAGGATAGCATATTGATGCTTCACACTGCTAAGCTAAAATTAAATACAGCTCAAGAAACTAAAGAGCTAAATAGTAGTCAAAAGTCAGCTAGCTATTAAGATGTTTCATTGTATTGTACTAGCATCATCTATGCTATTTGAATGTTCTGATGAGTGCCTAGGTGTTTCATTTGTATTATGCTGAAATTGCGAGTATCACATATCCATGTTGTATGAATGCTCATCCACTTTGCCTATGGTGGTATCATTTGTATTCTGCTGACATTTATCATATTACTTTTATGATTGTTTTACAGTGCTGTTAAATGTTTGCTATGTAACTTTCTTTGAAAATATGTCTTTCCTTGTCATCAAGCAGATGAATCCATTACGAGTGGGTTGTGTCCATCAACCAGCAGGGGGAGATAGAGAGCACTGAAAAACCATAGAGCCTCATGGCCAGCTAGCTCCATCTGCCTCTTCAGTATTCTCTATCTCCCCAGCAGGGTGGTTGCAGCTTGTTCAAGCTCCTTCAGAAAATCTGCTTGGGGTGGCTCCTGTGCTTTTGCCAGTTGTAGCAGGGGTGTTGTGGCTGATGGTGCCCACTTTAAAGGCAAATAGGTTAGCCCTGTCCCTGTATTTGCCCACGCTGGGATGCAGGCACATAGGTTCGCCCTTTCCCTGCCTTTCCCATGCTACTGATCCTCCGGAGTTGGAAATTTGCCTCTTTCGCTGTTGCCTCAAACTTTCCTCACAGCGTTAAAAAAAAAAAAAGTCGTGTTGCGCTTTGGCGCTGTGATCCCAGAAAAGAGGTTTTCTTCTGATTGTGCAGCGTGATCGGAGCTCGGAGACTCGGTCTGGTGAGGATTAGAACATTTTGTAGCTCCTCCGGGGAGGGCCCGCGTTTGGGACAATTTTGGTGCCAATCCGCCATTTAGAATTTCCGCCGCTTTCGGCGATGGCTGCTGAGAAAGTAAAGCACTGTTCCGTTTGTGGCAAGCGCAAATCTGCAGCGGGGCTCTGTAAGGCATGCTTTTCAGACAGTAGAGCCGGCCCAAGCATGGCGAGCAATGTTCCTTCCTGCTCCGTGGAGCTGGCAGCGAGCGCCATTTTGGAACAGCATGGCGCGACCACCGCTGAGGCGGAGGGGTTTGAGCCTGGAGGGGCGCCTCGTGTAGAGGCTAATAAAAGAGCTGTTTCCCCCGGACTGGAACCAGGAGGCCAGGGTGAGCCATTTTCCCCTGAATTTGTTTTATTGCTGCATAATGCATAATGCATATTCTCTGCTTAAAACTCACCTCTTCAATGCTGCCCTCAGCACCTAACCTTTCGAGAAATATAGTATGCCCTATCAGATTGACTCTACACTTGTCTTTTAGATTGTAAGCTCCTTGAGCAGGGACTGTCCTTCCATGTTAAATTGTACAGCGCTGCGTAACCCTAGTAGCGCTTTAGAAATGTTAAGTAGTAGTAGTACATGTTAAAAAAGAGCTCTTCCGCAGGGGTCCTCTGCGGCCCTGCTTTCTGTATCCCCTCCAGTGGAGTCTGGCCTTGGATTACCGTCAGGCGCGCTTTCCCCTGACAGATGGCCGCAAGACAAGCGCAGAAGGGTGGATTCCCCTTTACAGAGTGGCGCACCCCCTTGATAGGGCGAGTACTCCTGCGGATTCGGCTCCACCAAGGAGAGGTGGTTCTCATTGCCCCAGATTGGCCCAGGAGGCCATGGTATGCGGACCTCCTACGGATGCTGGTAGAGGATCCCCTGCCATTACCTCTGGTACCAAACCTGTTGTCACAGGGCCCGGTGACCATGGAGGACGCCTGCCGCTTTGGTCTTACGGCATGGCTATTGAGAGGGCGCAATTGAGAGACAAGGGATATTCCAGTAAAGCCATTTCCACTCTCCTACAGGCCCGCAAGCGTTCCAGTTCCGTGGCTTATGCCAGGATTTGGCGCCAATTTGAGGCTTGGTGTGCTTCTAAAGCGATCACACCCATGCGGGCTTCTTTCTTGCTGATACTTGACTTTTTGCAGGATGGTTTACAAAAAGGCTTGGCTTATAATTCCCTGCGTGTTCAAGTGGCAGCCTTAGCATGTTTTTGAGGGAAGGTCGCCGGCCTCTCTCTGGCTGCTTGCCCGGATGTGACACGGTTTCTTAGAGGGGTGCTTCGGCTCCGTCCTCCCGTGCGGGTCCCGTATCCAGCCTGGAACCTGGGGTTAGTTTTAAAGGCCCTTCAGTGTTCACCCTTCGAGCCGCTTAGGTGAGCTTCGGAGAAGGATGTGACCTTAAAGACGGTCATTTTGGTGGCCGTGACATCGGCGAGACGGGTATCTGAGCTCCAGGCGCTGTCCTGTCAAGACCCATTTCTGCAATTCTCAGAGTCCGGAGTAATGGTACGTACGGTGCCTTCCTTCATGCCTAAGGTGGTTTCAGCGTTTCACCTAAACCAGACTATTTTCCTGCCCTCCTTTTCTAAAGAGGAGTTTCCAGAAGCCTATGGGCAGTTGCACCTTCTGGATGTACGAAGGACTCTGTTGCAATATCTGCACCTGTCAAATGCCTTCAGGACCTCTGACCATCTTTTTGTTCTTTTGTCAGGTCCGTGCAGAGGGTCTCCAGTGTCTAAGGCCACTATAGCCCGTTGGCTCAAAGAAGCTATCTTTTCAGCATATCTTCTATCTGGCTGGCCTCCGCCTGAAGCCTTTAAGGCACATTCCACAAGAGCGATTTCCTCTTCTTGGGCTGAAACTGGAGCACTCTCTCTTCAAGAGATATGTAGTGCAGCTTCTTGGGCTTCTAAGCTCTCGTTTGCTCGACATTACAGGCAGGATGTGGCTGCCAGGAGAGACGCGCATTTTGGAGCACAAGTGCTGGCGCGTGGTGTGGCTTGTTCCCACCCTATCTAGGGATTGCTTTGATACATCCCACTCGTAATGGATTCATCTGCTTGATGACAAGGAAGGGAAAATTAGGTTCTTACCTTGGTAATTTTCTTTCCTTTAGTCATAGCTGATGAATCCATGAGCCCTCCCTCAGTGGTTCATTATGCGATTCATGTTACTTTTATGTTCAGTTTTTTCCTGTAGATATGTTCCCTCATTGGGAGAAGTTGGAAAACAGTCTTAAGGATCTCTGTGCAGTTACAGGAGGATGAGTTCATTCCCTCCAGGAGGATGAGTCCATTCCCTCCTTTGACTTATAGCTCCAGTTTTGGGGCGTTCATCCGCTGTGAGGAAAGTTCATGTTATTATGCTTTGCGGTGTAACTCTGCTTTGGAAGCTTCAAATACTGAAGAGGCAGATGGAGCTAGCTGGCCATGAGGCACTATGGTTTTTCAGTGCTCTCTCTCTCCCCCTGCTGGTTGATGGACACAACCCACTCGTAATGGATTCATCTGCTATGACTAAAGGAAAGAAAATTTCCAAGGTAAGAATCTAATTTTCCCCTATCTCACGTTAGTCCTAATACCAGGATTCAATTTCCCATCTCCAAATTTACCTCATTGTTAAATTTATGCTTATATTTGGTCATTTTACTATTTATTTTTTAAAAATTGTATCACGCATTATCTAAGCATTCTAAGTGGGTTCCAACCAGACATCCAAAAATTTGACTGACTAAGGGACTCATTTTCGAAAAAGAAAAACATAAAAAAAAAAAACAGCATAACAGGCGGATGAACATTTTTCTAGTAGAAAAACGTCCAAAGAGTATAATTGAACAAAGGGAAAAATAACGGCCAAGACTGCTGGTTGTTTACAAGAAAATGTTCCCAGAGGGGGCTTTTCATAGGTGTGACAAAAAGCATTAACAGAAAAACAGAGGTGTTTTATAAGAGCTAATCACACAGGAGCTCAGAAATGCAGGGATCTGATTCATATACATAGCTTAATAAATATACAAACATACAAACACATAATCTGTCACACACAGACAGCACAAGCTGCCCCATGCAGTGGGTAACTATACTCCCCATCAGGTATCAGCAGAAACCACTATTAACCCTTTACCAATAACCAAACATTTTAAGCATGCGAATCCATGTAATCTGGATCGTTTCTTAGCGGAGATTGGGTGGCGACGCCAGTAATTGGGAAACAAAACAGGAGCTGGGCAGACTTCTACGGTCCTATGCCTGATCGGGACTGAATAGATAGGGATGGGCTGGATTTTAAATTTTAAGGGGCTTTGACGTTAGCTTCAGAGGTTAGTACAAGAACAGTGCTGGGCAGACTTCTATAGTCTGTGCCTTGAGAAAGGCATGGACAAATCGAACTCGGGTATACATATAATGTATCTTGTTGGGCAGACTGGATGGACCGTACAGGTCTTTATCTGCTGTCATTTACTATGTTACTATCTCTTGATTGGCCTTTAGGAACTAAATACTTCCTTCCTCTGGTCCAAACAAATTGAACAGGTCAGAGCAAAAGATGAGAAATGCCTGAACATATAAATGAATAATATGTTACATGACATTGGTGTTGCAAATGGGACAGGAAAGGCGGGGGAAGTGGCTGATGTGGTAGTGAGTTAACTACACTACTTTATTCATTGTTAAGAAGGCGGTGTTGATGTCATACAGATGTTTGCATCTGTATAATCCGAGAAATAGGCTCTTGTTTTCAGAAGACAACTTTTCACGCATTTATCTGGTTATATTCAGTTTATTAGATCTGTGCAAAATGTCTCACTGAAAACAGAATATCGGATATTCATCCTTAAGTGCTCTAGTGACTGTGATCTGAAAATAAAACCTAACTCCCCACAATCACAGAATGACTAGTCATAGATTCAGAATCCTCTGTTGCATTTGAATAGAAAATGAGTATGCACCAGTTTATACTTGAATGCTGATGAGTCAGACCATATAGAAGGCCTTTATTAGCACCAGTTCCCAGTTTGAAAGTCAAGAGGGCTCTAAGACAGAATGGGAGCCTGACTAGTGTCATGCCAACCCCTTCCAGCTATTAAATCTTTCCTTACACAAAGCAGCAACACTTTTGTACATTAGTGTTCTGTTGACAACATGGAACTTGAGATGCACTCACAGTTCATTTACAAAATGTTTGGATTCAACCCTTTTTCATGTTGTCAGGTTGTACCTTCACTTACACCCTGTCTGTTAAGATGTTTTAACATCTAATATGTTGACACTTTAAATAGCATACTATGCCACAATGTGTATTGTTTGAATATTTTTGCTGTTTTGTCTGTTGCTTATGTCGGGCTTATTTTGCTGTACGTTGTCTTGGGTGAATTTCTTCAAAATGGATGTAAATAAATCCTAATAAATAAAATAAAAATATATATATTGTATTGCTGTTTCTTTTCTCTGTGTAGCTGTCATGCAATGAGACTGAATAGGTATGTCAAATATTTAGCTGTGTATATTAAAACAATTGCTGTGTATTAAATTGCTTGTTCAACAAGGCATACCACAACGATCCATCCTAACTACCAAACAACGAAATTCAAGCCTCAACTGGATAAAACCTAACTCTATACTTGACTACCAAGGTCTACTCCACCACGAATGATCTCTAATGCAGTACCACCCTATCTCTTATTCCATATATGAACTCCTTATAATTGACTGCTCAGTCTACTATATCAGTTAAGATCTTTATTGTAATACCACTGTATCTCTCACTCCGGAAATGGCGATTGTCATGACGGAACAATGTAAGCCACATTCAATACATTTGTGAGTGACATTGCCGAAGGGTTACAAGGTGTAAAGTTTGCCTTTTTGCAGATGACACCAAGATTTGCAACAGAGTGGACACCCCGGAGGGAGTGGAAAACATGAAAAAAGATCTGAAGAAGCTAGAAGAATGGTCTAACGTTTGGCAATTAAAATTCAATGCGAAGAAATGCAAAGTGATGCACTTAGGGAGTAGAAATCCAAGGGAGACGTATGTGTTATGCGGGGAGAGTCTGATAGGCACAGACGGGGAGAGGGACCTTGGGGTGATAGTATCTGAGGACCTGAAGGCGACGAAACAGTGTGACAAGGCAGTGGCCGTAGCTAGAAGATTGCTAGGCTGTATAGAGAGAGGAGTGACCAGCAGAAGAAAGGAGGTTTTAATGCCCCTGTATAAGACGTTGGTGAGGCCCCACCTGGAGTATTGTGTTCAGTTTTGGAGGCCGTACCTTGCGAAGGATGTTAAAAAAATGGAAGCGGTGCAAAGAAAAGCTACAAGGATGGTATGAGATTTGTGTTCCAAGACGTATGAAGAGAGACTTGCTGACCTGAACATGTATACCCTGGAGGAAAGGAGGAACAGGGGTGATATGATACAGACGTTCAAATATTTGAAAGGTATTAATCCGCAAACAAATCTTTTCCAGAGATGGGAAGGCAGTAGAATGAGAGGACATGAAATAAGATTGAAGGGGGGCAGACTCAGGAAAGATGTCAGGAAGTATTTTTTCACAGAGAGGGTGGTGGACGCTTGGAATGCTCTCCCGCGGGAGGTGGTGGAGATGAAAACGGTAACGGAATTCAAACATTCGTGGGATATGCATAAAGGAATCCTGTGCAGAAGGAATGGATCCTCAGAAGCTTAGCTGAAATTGGGTGGTGGAGCAGGTGGGGGGAAGAGGGGTTGGTGGTTGGGAGGCTAGGATAGGGGAGGGCAGACTTACACGGTCTGTACCAGAGCCGGTGATGGGAGGCGGGACTGGTGGTTGGGAGGCGGGAAATACTGCTGGGCAGACTTATACGGTCTGTGCCCTGAAAAAGACAGGTACAAATTCAAGGTAAGGTACAAATTCAAGGTAAGATATACACATATGAGTTTATCTTGGGCAGACTGGATGGACCATGCAGGTCTTTTTCTGCCGTCATCTACTATGTTACTATGTTACATTGAGCCTGCAGATAGGTGGGAAAATGAGGGACACAAATGCAATAAATAAATAAATGAGAAATTATGGTACATTTTTGCTTCATATGCATCTGCAATCTCAGTGGTTGGGATTTTTTTTAGTATATATTTATATTTCAGTGAGCTTGTTTTTCTTGCATTTTGTTCGTTTATCAAATTCTTTTATTAGGGTTATTCATTTTAGGCAACATATACAGGACACATTGATCACTATTTTTTGTAAAGACTTTTTTGCCTTTTTTTTTTAATGTGACTTTTGAAGTATTACAAACAATGTTGTGTCCCCAGTGGGGTGTCCCCATATTGTAAAGTTTCTTGGGCTCAGTGAAAAGGAACTAGAGCCATCCTCAGCTCATGACATACCTTTACTTTAATTTGATGTTAGGTTAAAAAAAAAAAAAGGCTAGGAAAAGAAGAAATAATGTGTGTGTCGTCTTGGTATTACTTGATCTCTCCACAACATTTGATACCATCAACCATGCTTCTTGCTGTAGAGATTGTCAGAGGTCTTAGATTGAGACAGTCAGTGGTAGGTTGGATAACTGTTTTACTGTATCAGCCTCAAAGGGTGGTAGTTAGTGACCTATATCAGCATCATGGCCCATTAAATGTGGAGTCTTTGCTGTCTATATAACAAATATAAGCTTGAAAATATTGCTCTGTTTGTATATCTCTTCTTTCAAATAATATTCAAATCACTCTAAATGTATATTAAAAAAATGGAGGAAAAAGACCTTAAAAATCCTTATCTTAGTTGCCAGCTCATATTGGACTCCAGTCTTTTCATCGGTCTAACAAACCTCCAAACAATACTTATATATATATATATATATATATATATATATATATATATATATATATATATATATATATATATATATACAGTGGGGGAAATAAGTATTTGATCCCTTGCTGATTTTGTAAGTTTGCCCACTGACAAAGACATTAGCAGCCCATAATTGAAGGGTAGGTTATTGGTAACAGTGAGAGATAGCACATCACAAATTAAATCCGGAAAATCACATTGTGGAAAGTATATGAATTTATTTGCATTCTGCAGAGGGAAATAAGTATTTGATCCCTCTGGCAAACAAGACCTAATACTTGGTGGCAAAACCCTTGTTGGCAAGCACAGCTCAATTTTTGTCTCATCTGACCACAGCACCTTCTCCCAATCACTCTCGGCATCATCCAGGTGTTCACTGGCAAACTTCAGACGGGCCGTCACATGTGCCTTCCGGAGCAGGGGGACCTTGCGGGCACTGCAGGATTGCAATCCGTTATGTCGTAATGTGTTACCAATGGTTTTCGTGGTGACAGTGGTCCCAGCTGCCTTGAGATCATTGACAAGTTCCCCCCTTGTAGTTGTAGGCTGATTTCTAACCTTCCTCATGATCAAGGATACCCCACGAGGTGAGATTTTGCGTGGAGCCCCAGATCTTTGTCGATTGACAGTCATTTTGTACTTCTTCCATTTTCTTACTATGGCACCAACAGTTGTCTCCTTCTCGCCCAGCGTCTTACTGATGGTTTTGTAGCCCATTCCAGCCTTGTGCAGGTGTATGATCTTGTCCCTGACATCCTTAGACAGCTCCTTGCTCTTGGCCATTTTGTAGAGGTTAGAGTCTGACTGATTCACTGAGTCTGTGGACAGGTGTCTTTCATACAGGTGACCATTGCCGACAGCTGTCTGTCATGCAGGTAACGAGTTGATTTGGAGCATCTACCTGGTCTGTAGGGGCCAGATCTCTTACTGGTTGGTGGGGGATCAAATACTTATTTCCCTCTGCAGAATGCAAATAAATTCATATACTTTCCACAATGTGATTTTCCGGATTTAATTTGTGATGTGCTATCTCTCACTGTTACCAATAACCTACCCTTCAATTATGGGCTGCTCATGTCTTTGTCAGTGGGCAAACTTACAAAATCAGCAAGGGATCAAATACTTATTTCCCCCACTGTGTATATATATATATATATATATATATATATATATATATATATATATATATATATACTAGTAAAAAAGGCCAGTTTCTGAAGGCAAGGAAATGGGCCCTAGGCAGGCAATTCCTCCCCCCCCCCCCGTGCTACGGCCCCCTCGCCCCCCCCCCTTCGGCAAACCTGTTGCCCCCCCCCCCCCGGACCGACGAAAACTGCCCCCCGCCGCCGCTGTGTACTACCTGTGCTGACGGGGGACCCAAACCCCCGTCAGCCGAAGTGTTGTTGTGCCCTTCGTGTTCCTTCCTCGTCTTCTCTGGAAGTTCCTCTGCGTGCGTCTGATGTCACAACAACACTTCGGCTGTCAGGGGTTTGGGTCCCCCGTCAGCACAGGTAGTACACAATGGTGGCGGGGGCTGGTTTTCGGCGGTCCGGGGGGGGCGACAGGTTCGCGGAGGGGGGGGTCGAGGGGGCCGTAGCGCGGGGGGTGACAGTTGATTCCGAAGCAGGGGGAGAAGTAGGGAAACATGCTGCGCATGTTTCCCTACTCCTCCCCTTGCCTTGGAATCAGCTGTCATGACGTCAGTGCGTGTCTGCCTAGCAGACCACTTCCAGCCTAGGGAGCTACAGTCCCAGGCACAGAACGTTGGAGGTGAGAATTATTATATAGGATATATATATATATATATATATATATATATATATATATATATTGCACTCAAATTTCCTCCACTGCATGCAAATCTTTCTCATGAATATTTATTGTGGGTATCCTGAAAACCTAACTGGCTGGGGTGCCTCCAGGGCCAGGTTTGGGAACCACTGAGCTAGTGGTTTGTGCGACCGTGAACCAAGGTACCCAGGTTCAAATCCCACTTAAACTTTCTTTTCTTTTTTCTTTTTTTTTTTTTCCTTTTAAATAATTCTGAGCCTTTAAATATCCTAAATATGAGTCAACTGCAAGGCCTGAAAGCTACCTAGGTGGTATACATTCAAGTACAGTAGGTATTTTTTTAGGACCTGAAGGGATCACATTTATCAATTAAAGTAGGGTTTGAACTTGTGTTGGTTTAGTCTACTACACTAACTACTAGGATACTCCTCTGTAATTCAGGGATGTCTGTGTGGCCATATGTTAGAAAATGATGCCAGACAGATGTTCATGTCCCAGGTTTTTTTTTTTGTTTGTTTGTTCACAAGTTGGATGTTCCACTTTGGAAAATGGATATTCATTTTGGATGTTTTCAGTGGAAAACATCCATCTTAAGTCATATTCGAACAGGAAATCTAGATGGTTTTTTTCGGTTTGATTATGGCAGTGAGATGGACCTTTTTTTTTTTTTTGATGGTTTGAGCAAGATTTTTTTTTTACTTAGATGTTTTTTTTTTTGAAGATGCGCCTCCTAGACAGTACGTCCATCTTTTGTTTCGAAAATATGGTCGGGGACGCCCAAATTTCAACATTTAGGTCGACCTAAGAGATGGGCGACCTCGGTTTTCGCCAATAATGGAAACCAAGGACGCCCATCTCAAAAATGACCAAATCCAACTCATTTGGTCTTGGGAGGAGCCAGCATTCGTAGTGTACTGGTTCCCCTGACATACTAGGACACCAGCTGGGCACCCTAGGGGGCACTGCAGTAGACTTCAGAAATTGCTCCCAGTTGCATAGCTCCCTTACCTTGTGTACTGAGCCCCCCCAAACCCCAGTCCCCACAACTGTACACCACTACCATAGCCCTTAGGGATGAACGGGGGCACCTACATGTGGGTACAGTGGGTTTCTGGTGGGTTTTGGAGGGCTCCCATTTACCACCACAAGTATAACAGGTAGGGGGGGATGGGCCTGGGTCCGCCTGCCTGAAGTGCACTGCACCAGGGACCTGCATACTGCTGTCATGGAGCTGGGTATGACATATGAGGCTGGCATAGAGGCTGGAAAAAATGTTTTTAAATTTTTTTGGGGTGGGAGGGAGGTTGGTGACCACTGGGGGAGTAACGGGAGATCATCCCTGATTCCCTCTGGTGGTCATCTGGTCAGTTAGGGCACCTTTTCGAGGCTTGGTCGTGAAAAAAAAATGGACCAAGTAATGTCGGCCAAATGCTTGTCACGGACGCCCTTCTTTTTTCCATTATCGGCTGAGGATGCCCATCTCTTAATCACGCCCCCGTCCCGCCTTCGGTACGCTGCCGATACGCCCCCGTGAACTTTAGTCATCTCCGCGACAAGCCACTTAACAGTTGCCTAAGATCACAAGGAATATCGGTGCCATTTGAACCCTGGCTGAATGTTTCTTGTGTACATTTTAATAAATTTTGAATGCCATCTACAAGTGCACAGAGGATATAGAAGAAAATCAGATCTCTGGAAACATTTATATAAAAATACCCAAATCATAATAAATATTCTGCAATAAAATTCAATAGAAGGGCTGCCTAGAAGGTGACCAGATAATTAATGAAAAGTGGCTTCTTCCCTGAGTTTTGAAACAGCCCAGTCCAGCCACTGTTTGAGAGGCTTTGCAGCATCCTGCACCATAGAAGGAGCTTCATTACATTCACCAAGCAGTGTAAGTATTGTCACACCATATTTCAGTTTTCAGGGAGTAAAGAAATGCAGTTGTAAAATTTCAGGAAGCTCATTTCATAGTAAATATTTGGTTTTTAAAATTAGCAACCGGTCTTCGCTGGGCAAAGCATCTACTTTATCTATAGGAGTAGAGGGGTAGCCTAATGGTTAGGACAGTAGGCTGAGAACTAGGGATGCCAGGGTTGAAATCCCACTGCTGCTCCTTGTGATCTTAGATAAGTCACTTTAACCCTCCATTGCCTAAGGTACAAACTTAAATTCAGGTACACCAGGTATTTTCCCTTTCCCTAGAGGGCTTACACTCAAACTCACCTTGAGCTACTACTGAAAATGTGTGACCTAAATATAAAATAAATAAATAAATAACAAACAAATAACAATAATAATGCATCTTGAATCTGTTCCTGATCTGTAGTTTGTTTAAATTCTTTCTCTTATCTTCTGATTAGGGAAATTACTGCAACCTTACTGATGAAACATGTATCATTAGCAGCCTTGTATTCTGGTTATTTACTTAATATTCCAGATTTGTTGGGCCTGATATTCAGCTGGCGGTGATCAGTATTTTGCTGACTGCCACCAGCATCAAATCTAGAAATTCAATGCTGAGCCACGTCCGGTCACAGTCATTGAATTTCTGGGTTTCCAGAGCTGGCTAATGAATAGCTGGTTAAGTACAGTATTCAGTACTTAACTATCTATGGGTTACCACATAAAGATAGGATTGACTTTATGCAGACCTATTTATGCGGTTAATCTGGCCGGTTAAGTGCTGACTCCACCCTCAAAATAGCTTGTTTTCATTTTGACACCATCTGATTATGTTCAATGACAGTAACCGGTTGAGTGCTGCTGCAAATGAGCAGTTAGCTCTGAACCGACAATTCAACTGTTTCTGGTCGGTTAAATTGATTTGAATATCAACTCCATTATTTTTAATAGTTTGTTCTTAATTGTGTTAAACCAGTCCAAACTATTTACATATGCAAGTCTTTTTATAAATTGTTTAAATTAAATGGTTATCCTTTATTGGAACAGCAAACATCGAACAAATACAGCCCTAATCCAACTGTTTTGTGGTGTTATAATCTTTTCTTTATCTTTTGTGAAAAATGGCTTTTAGAAGGTGATCTGTAGTACTCGGTTATTTTATTTATTTTTTTTATTGCAGGTGCTAGAGAATATTTTGGAAACAGAAAATGAATACTGTAAGGAGATACAAACCATGCTTTCAAATTACTTGCGGCCGTTACAAGCAAGTGAAAAGTAAGCATGTTTTACCTTTTAGTGACTTAACCATAACTTTTGATTTTTAGTATTATTTTTTTGGGAGGGGAAGGGGCAGGGGGGTGCTAATGTTATCACACAACACTTCATCTGTTAGGGTTTGAGAATGTTGACATTGTCTTCCTTTTCTCTCTGGATGATTCTTACATATCATTATATTTAAATTTCTGTAACCATCCTTTTAAAAGGATTTTTACCAAGGTTTTGGCTTTTTAAAAAATTGTTTTCTTGATTGCAGGTTGAACTCCACAAACACTTCATATTTATTGGGGAACTTGGAGGAAGTCTGTTCTTTTCAGCAAAAGCTTGTACAGTCATTAGAAGAATGCACCAAGTAAGTGTTTGCTCAAGTCAAGTTGTAGCATTGGTATGCGCCAGTTAAGTTGGTGTTTCAGCTTTTGTTAAGTGAGTTTGGCCCACTGCAAGAAAATCCGTCCCAGGCATCATTTCTATTCTTTTAAAATGAAAGCGATAACAGGGGTCTGTGGCTCCCCAACAGGAGGTAAATGTGGATGGGACTTCTGTACTTAGCTGCCTTAGGGCCCTGTTTACTAAGATGCGTTAGTGTTTTTAATGTGCCTACAATTAACGCACGCTGTGTAGGCACCTATATGGATATAGTAGGTGCACATACGGTTAACGCGTGTACATTGTTTGCGCTATAACGCAGCTTAGTAAACAGGACTCTTAATCTCTGTTTCTATTTAAAAGTACCCTCATGGTGTCTGCAAAATATTTAGCTTCATATTGAGTACTTGTTCAAGCTTAAATATTTTTCTTTTAATAAATAGCACCATATTTATTTTCCCTCATATTTTTTTCTGTTCTTTCTGTCATGCTCCCTCACTTTTCCATTTTCTCATGCTTCTATAACCATATTCAGGCCTTTTCTTTTTGATTGGCAATTTAGTTTCTCTGTTATAGAGCTGGGCAAGGAAAAGAAGATTCAGGAGCTCTTCATCCTTGCATCTGTTTTTTTTTAAAACTTGCCTTTGTACTCCCTTCAAGCATTTACATGTACATTTTACATTTGGTACTTGTATACCGCACTATCCTCAAAAGTTCAGCGCAATTTACAGAAACAAAGAAAGCAGTCAATAACTGGGACTAAAATTAACAGTTAAAAAATTCTTAACTGATTTTCTAAACATCACATAATTAGTCATTGACCTTAACTCCCTCGGGAGGTTATTTCATTTGGAAGCCTGATATGGAATGGTCTTTGGCAAAATAGGTTTATAAGTCACCTTTTTAGCAACAGGGAAATTAAGAATTAAATAGTGGCTTACTTAATTTGGAGGGAAGGGGAGAGGAAAGAGGAGGGAGTTTAGATTAGTGGGGAAAAGTATACAAATTCTTTCCACTGCTGACCATGCAAATTGTTGTGGATTTGTGGGTGGGTCACATATTTTCTTTTTCTTTTTCTCTTGCTCTCTTCCTTCTCTTCTAGGCCAGTCCCCACTAGCTTCTAACCTGAAACTGCTGTTGCCAAATAACATGAGTGCAAGGTCCTCCTTATGGTCTATGCCAACTGACACCGACTCCTCATTCTCCTTCTAGCCTGCAAAGGCCAACTCCAGGTTCCCCTTCCTTATTAATCCTATTAGACCAGTACTCCCCCCAGACATCTGCTAGAGGCAGAGCATTGTCCTTTGGTGACCTCACCATTAGTGCAAGGAGTGGTGCATTCTCACAACCTGCTAGTATTCTCTGCCTCCAGCAGATGGTTCTAGAACTTGCAGATTGGCTGGTGTGGTCTGGTTCTCTGGGGCATGGACTAGCCTGCAAAGGCCAACTCCAGGTTCCCCTTTCTTATTAATCCTGTTAGACCAGTACTCCCCCCAGACATCTGCTAGAGGCAGAGCATTGTCCTTTGGTGACCTCACCATTAGTGCAAGGAGTGGTGCATTCTCACAACCTGCTAGTATTCTCTGCCTCCAGCAGATGGTTCCAGAACTTGCAGATTGGCTGGTGTGGTCTGGTTCTCTGGGGCATGGACTAAGGTGGGACTCAGTCTGCAGACCTTTACCCTAGATCAGCCAGGAGATGTCCTTTTCCAGGACTCCAATCTGGAGGTTCCAGTCTTGTTGGGCCATGTCCTTTGAGGCAGGAGGTGCCCATTCCAGGACTTAAGCCATTTTGTTGGAGGTCTGGGGTGATGAGTGTGGGCATTGGTGGTCCTACTGTCTTCTACTCCCTCTCCCCCTTTTCCCTCCCCCTCCTAATTTTCTTTGTTGAATGCTTGAGTTTTCTGTGGAGACAAAATTAATTTAAAAAAATGGGAGGGGGAGGGGAAAACTGTCAGTGGTCTGCTAGCAGTAACAGTGGAAATGGGGAAGAATTAGGGGAATTCCCAGCAGCTGATGTGAGGGTATTTATGGTGACCTGGTGATAAGCGCCAGAGTTTGTGGGGGGAGAGGCAAGGTAATTTCTTTCTTTTTTTTTCCCCCAGAACCTAGCAGGCGGTCAGGTGCCTCAGAAGCCATTGCTGGGTTAGTTGCCATGCCTACAGAGAGGCTGTGTACCTTCAGCAGTAGCTGAGGTCAGACTTTTGCAGCTTTGAGAAGGAAAGCCTGTAGTCCTGTGGCTTCCTCTGGGCTCTTGCCAGTGTGAACAGCATCTATTTTGTGTACATATGCTTGTTTACCATTTGTTCCCCCCTAGCAGTGGATTTGGAGCAAGGGATTTTCTGTGGAACTTTGCTTGTTTTGGTTGGGGGGTGGGGTGGAGGGTGTCATCACTGCAGGGTCTCATTTGCTAAACTTCTTTCCCTCCTGGTCCAGAGGTTTTGAGGTTATGATTACAAATAGGAAGCATTTTGCAGGTGTTTGGCAGCTGTGCGGTGGTGAATTCTCTCTGCTCAGGAGAACTCCCTGCCTTGGAGGTGCAGAGCTACAGTTTTCCCTGCAGTGGTTTCTTCAGTTGGGGGCTATTGTTCTTGTTCTTAGACAGGAGTAAGAGCAGGATATTGCACAACATATTGTGGTGCCAGAGTGAAGTGGCTCCTTCTGGCCTATCCTGTACCTCAGGGGAAGCAACGCCATCCAACATGGGCTCTAGTGTTCGCTGGAAGGCCTTGTGGTTCAAGGTAAAGCGGGTTCTACCTCCCTGGGCTTGTTTGAGGCAGGCTTCAAAAATTCCTTCCAGGTTGTCCCTTGATTTCTACATTCTCGGAAATTGCTATTACTTTAGAATTCTTCCTTTTTTTCTTGGTCGTGGCACCAGAGGCCTCCCTCAGACATCATGGGTCTGATGGGAGCTGAACGGCAAGAAAGAGTGAGAGTCCATCCCCCTTTGGGCAACTGTCGGGGCAGGTCCAATCCCAGGGCAGTTACTCTTAGAGTAATGTAAAGGCTAGGGGACTTGCTGGCAGTGAGTTGTGTGGCGAATTGTCTGGTTTCCTTTCAGCTTCTCAAGTAAGCCTTCTGTAAGGGCTCAAGCTATGACACTTCCTCTATGGGAATGTACCTTAGAAATGTAAATAATGGCACTAGATCTAGGGTAAAAACATGTCTAAACAAAAGTCACCAAATTTAGAATTCCCTCTGATAAGCAACAGGGACCAGATGGAGCAAATAGAGATTTATTTACAATGATAACGTGCAAAAACAAAGTGTGAACAGAAGTAAAGTTTAGGACAGATTTATAAGTCCCCAATATGAGCACTTAGGGTAATAAAATAAAACAGAATTTAGATGGAATACTAACATGGACTCTCTACCAGCAAAAGCCACCTATAACCCAACTGTAAGTGAACACAGACCTTAAATTAGATGATATATGTTCTCAGGCTGTTGGTGTAGGGTCATCTCTTTAAATTGGCAGCTGGAATGGCAGGTGCCGGGGGTGATAATCTTCTGTTGCTGAAGTGGTAAGTGGTCATGTTGTTATGTCCTCTGCTTTTTCTAGGAACATCTTTTATATAATTTCTTTTTAGAGATGTCCTTCATGATAGGCAATTGGTCCATGCCCTTTTGTTGTGGCTAGGCAAACTACAAGAATGTCTTTGACATCATCTTCTCATATCCCCCAATTCCTGCGGCACCAAATAGTCTGTGGCTTCATAAACAATAGTCCTTATCCAAGGGTATCTGACTACCTCCAAACTGAGCCAGATGTTCCACTGGATAGACAGTTCCTCAATGTCACGGCCAGTAACCTTCTCTGATGCGAGGAAAAGCACAAGCACAGAGCAGTTGAGCGATGTAAGTCATCATTCCTTGGGATAAAATGTGTCACCATTAAGTCCAGTGGATAGAAGACATATTTGGCCACTTAGCTGTTTTTAGATTGAAGTGTCTGATTTGTGGTATTATATGTTACATTTATGTGACTAAGGATTTTAATTGTATATGTTATGTGCTTGTGGTTGAGGAATAATGTATGTTATGATAGATTTATTTAACCTCTGCTCTTTTGTTGTGTACTTAATTTGCATTTGTCAGTATTTGTTCTGTGTTTTTTTGTATTTATTGTATTTTTGTATCCCTTCCTTACAATTTTATGTTACTTTACTAAACGTACTATATCAAATAAATCTAAATCATTAGCTACTCAGACAAGAGTTGCCTCAGTATTGTTATATGTGGAGTTCATTTTGAAAGTAGTCAAGAGTATTGTTGGTGAATAGAGTGTTTGTTTATTGAGAAAACAGTACACAGCAGTATTTTAAGTAGTCTGAGTGAAGAGAATATAATTTGAAAAAGGTTTGAGAGCTGCAGTTTTCAAAGGGTGAGAGACAAAACAAATAAAAAGGATGATTAACAAGAAGAGTGATGATGATTGGGAGGAGTAACAGGTTATGAAGCTAGAGAAGGAAGAAAGACTCTAGGAAATCATTTCTCAAGAAATAGAATTGCCATGGTTGAGTTGGAAACGCTGAAGAAAGATGTGGCTTGAGAAAGTGGCTGAGGCTTAAGGATACTGAGATTCATATCTGTGTTTTATTGTATGGCAGAGGTTAAAAAAAAATTAGTACTTAGCAGCAAAAGCATGGGGAGATGGTTTTGGATAAAGAGAAAAGGGAGTAGGGCAAGATAATTTTATAACACCCTTATTTGTCCTGGACAAAACTGGAGACCTTGTAAATGGTGGTACCTTTGGATATTGTATGTAGAAGGGAAGAGAAGTAGACGTACAGTGCACTCATTGGTGGTTGTTGCGACACTTTTTTCATCAATGGTTTTATAGTATGCTTGAGACCCCAGAATTCATTACTATGCCATGGATCCTGAGAGCAATGAGCAACAGATTGTGCATTAACAGGGACAAGCTGCTCATGGACAGATGGCAGGATATAGTTTTGTGCCTAAACAGGAAAGACTGGAGAGGATAAAGAAAGGGAGACTACAGTACAACTTAAGTTACAGAGTTGAGAGATTTTATCTTTAGTAGTTTAAAGGAGGTAAGTTTGTTAAAAGGATTAGAATGATTTTCTGGTAGATCAGGCAAGGAAGGTTATTATTAAATAATACAACAGAATACTTTGAGAAAACAAAAAAGGTATGAACAGCATAGGGAAAGGAGGAAGGAAGGAGAGCATGAGAGCATATGGTGCAGAGAATACACCGTTGCATCTGCTCTTTATCCTTTTTGGAGGTATGGTCTCCAAAACTGACCACTATTTTCAGTGAGGTCACACTAATGATTTTTATAGCGGCATTAGCACATCCTTTTTCTTCTGGTAATATTGCTCCCCTGTCTACTCTAGCATTTATTTGGCTTTGGCCATTGCTTAGATGCACTATTTTATAACTTTGAGATAATCAGATATGATCATCCTGAAATTGAGCTCATCTTTGATGTATTTCAGTGCTTAACTCTTTTTCATGTTAATGCACGTTATATGTTAGTTGCCACTTTTGGCAATTCTCAAGCTTCCTTAGATCAGTTATATTTTTTTTACTCCCACCCTGTTGCAACTCTTTAACTTTCTTGTTTAATCCCTGTGTGATATCACTTAAGAAAATATTGAACAGGGGTGGACCTGTACCCTTTCCTTAGGCATTTCATGATAGTCATTATTTTTCTTTGAAATAAGTTCCATTGTGTGTAGAGTGGGAGGCAAGGAAGAGGGGAATCATTAATGAGCTTAGTACAAGATAGTTGCTTGAGAGGAGAGCTCCTGAGAGGACAGATCTAAAATAGATGTCTCACTGTACCAGTCCCTTCTTTCTGCAGTATTTCATTGGTAATATATTGTTGAAATGACATCAATAAAGTCAAACAAATTGGATCAATCTTCTGCTATTGTACAAGGGATTAAAAAGAAAGTCCATTAGGATCCTCTGTCTCAATATAAAGTGGTTTTGAGGAAGGAGCTTGAGGTTTTGCTTCAGTCAAGAATGAGTGAATGCTGCTCATAAAAGAATTATTGAGGTAAATTCCATTTACCACTAACGTCTGTGATACATATAAATAGTAAAAGAATTTTCTTTTGGAAGTAGGCAGAAAGATTATGGGGCTCATTTTCAAAACAGAAAAACATCCAAAAAGCTGCACAAAGCAGCAGATGGACATTTTTCTTGCAAAAACTTACAAATTGCTATTTTCAAAACACATTTTTAAGATGTTTTTCTATGTAGTTTGTCTGCAGTGCATCCAGATAAGGGGGTGTTTCGGGGGTGGGATTTGGTCATTCACACAACTTGGTTTTTCTGTCATAATAGAACAAAGTAAAAACGTCCAGGGTTAAAAGTTGGATGTTTTGATCTGGACCTGCTTCAGTCATGACTAAGTTGTAAAAAAGTGTCCTAAATAACCAGATGACCACTGGAGGGGGATTAAGGCATGACCCCCCCCCCCCCTCACTTCTTCAGTGGTCCTTGAAACCCTCCCACCCCCTCCAAATGTGTAAGAAACAGTACATATCAGCCTCTATGACAGCATCAGATTTTATGGCCAGTGCTAATAGAGCAGCGAGCAGATCCCTGGTTGGTGCAGTACTCTGTAGAGAAGGGGACCCAGGCCCATATCCCACTTTAATTGTTACACTTGTGGTGGAAAGTGTGAGCCCTCCAAAACCCACTAAAAACCTACTGTACCCACATATAGGTGTGACACTTGCAGACATAAGGGCTGTTGTAGTAGTGTACTGTTGGCTACAGTAGTTTGTTTTGTGGGTTTTGGAGGGCTTACCATGCAACATAAGGGTTTAACAGTAGATGTTTACCTGGGACCTTTTATGTGAAGTCCACTGCCACGCCCCTTATGGTGCCTCACTCTTCTGCTGGGATGTCTGCATGGCCCCCCATATATCCTGATGGCTTGTTTTTGTGCGTTTTTCCCTTGGATGTTTTTTCTTCCCAAAAATGGTTACAAAAGAAAAATGCACTGAGCACAAAACCTCTAAAAACATCTAGGAAATGGCATTTTTGAAATAAAAAAATAAGACCTTTTCAGGTTTGAAAATGGTCATGTTCGCCATTTGATTTTTGGACGTTTTCCTCAAAATGTCCAAAGTTGGATTTAGATGTCATATTGAAAATGCCCCTCTATATAGTAAAGTAGGAATCTTTTAATGAATGGTAAGGCATCTTTATTTAGTGTGAACTTGAATTCTCACTTGATTTCTTTTGTTTGCTGGAAAGTTGTGATTTTACTCTATGCCTGAAACTTTCTATGTTGTCCAGAAAATTCTGTACAAACTTACTCCTCCAGAAAGAGTGGCCATAAGAACCCTACAAAACAACCAACGCATTATCATCAAAACCGCAGACAAAGGAGGCTCGATGGTGATTATGGATGCACAAAAATACATTGAAGAAGGGCTCAGACAACACATACTACAGGAAACTGAGGATCCCACATAGGATTATACAAAACAGCTGAAAGACCTTATCAAAACGTTTCCAAAACAGGTACAGCCACGTCTGAAGAAATTCATACCAAATGGCCACATTCTACATGCTACCCTTTTTTATTGGACATAACTTAATACATTTCTTGATTAGCTTTCGAAGGTTGCCCTTCTTCCTCAGATCGGAAATAAGCAAATGTGCTAGCTGACAGTGTATATAAGTGAAAACATTCAAGCATTACTATGACAGTCTGACAGGGTGGGAGGAGGGGGGTGGGTAGGAAGTATGCATGGGGACATCAAAGCATATCATTGATATTCTAACAGGGTGGGTGTGGATAGGTGAGGGGAGGGTGATCAACAGAGACATACAGCTTTATGGTTTATAATGGGCTAGGAACCCCAGATCCTTGTTAAGTCCTTTCTGTTGGGTGTTAAAATATTCAATCATTCTGACTTCAAAGGTCTTACGTTCTTGTATGGTTTTAAAGTTACCTTTGAGGATTCTCACCCTGTCAGACTGTCATAGTAATGCTTGAATGTTTTCACTTATATACACTGTCAGCTAGCACATTTGCTTATTTCCGATCTGAGGAAGAAGGGCAACCTTCGAAAGCTAATCAAGAAATGTATTAAGTTATGTCCAATAAAAAAGGTATCATCTTATTTTCTTTTCCATGTTTTATTTTGTTTGATTTCTATTGATAACCTTAAGAGTGGACTAACACGGCTACCACACTCCTCTACTTACATGCTACCCAAAATCCACAAACCTGGTAACCCTGGCAGACCAATCATATCTGGTATTTGCACACTCACAGAGGAAATATCTGGACTTATAGAGAGGATTCTGAAACCTTTTGTGGAAAAGACAAACAGCTTCATACAAGTCACCACAGACTTTCTGAATAAATTAAGAAATATTAAGCAGTTACCACCGGGTACCCTTCTAGTCACAATGGATGTAGAATCACTATACAGCAATATTCCGAATGCAGATGGCATAGCTGCATGTGAGAAACTCCTAAGAACATCCACACTTATCGGAAACTATTACAAAATTAATCAAATTTATTCTAACTCACAGCTATTTCCACTTTAACAATGATATATATCTACAAATCATGGGCACTGCGATGGGCACCAGGACAGCTGCTTGTTTCCCCTATTGTGGGTCCAGTGGATCGTCATGTGAGGAGTCTGGGGGCTGGAGGAGAAGTCAGGAGCGGACCTAGTGGAGACGCCGGCTTGAAAGAGGAGGCGTCGTCGTTCAAATGGATCAAATTGAGAAGGATTTTTCTAATATTAAAAATGTACAGATCTTATTAGTTAAAGACTTGTCTAATTTGAGAAATAAGTCTGAAACTTTTGAAAATTTTGTAAGGAGCAATAATCTTTGCTTTTTAAACTTTCCAAGGATATCTATGGTCAGGCCCTTGGAAATGCTGAAGCATTACATGAAGGAAATTTTGGTAATTCCGGAAGATAAATTTCCTCCTTTTACACAAGCTTACTATCTACTGAGAAAAGCAGTGGAACAACAGCAAAATTCTTTGGATGTTTCTACTTTATTAGAAACCTCAGACTCAGAATCAGCCACTGCAGCGACTTTGGTTACTTCGGTGGCACTATCCCCTGATAACCAATGGTTATTTTGAATGTTTTTTAAAAACAGAGAGAAATTGTTTCTAGGTTTTAAGATTCAATAATTTCCTGATGTTTCAAGAGATACTCAACATAGACGTAAATAGTTCTTATTATTGAAACCTGGAGTTCTGCAAATCGGTGGAACTTTTTTTCTTATGATATCTATGTAAATGTGTTATTAGATATAATGCTGTTAAATATGTCTTCTTTGAATCTTCTCACTTGTCAGCCTTTATAGCAAATAAAAGAGTTTCAGGAGATTAAGTAAAGCTCTGTATATAATTAATTTCTAGTTCATATTCCTCAGATATAATATTGCCTTTAATTTTTTCTTAATTTCTCCTTTTTTCATTAGTCTTGGATCCTAATATTGTGGACTTGAGTGTTTATTATATTTTCTTTAAAAATCTTTCATTATGAGAGGTTATAATTTTCTTGTATAACACTTTTCTGTACAAGGGAAATTGCTTGGATTTAATTTATAAAACTTATAAATTAAAAAAAGAAGAGAGTGGCACACATCCTTGCAATATATTCACAAAGGAAAAATATTCAACAAAAAGGAATCCTTCACATGCTCATCTTCCAATGTGGTATACATCATTCAGTATAAAAAATGTGACGAAAGGTGCTATATTGGAGAAACAAGCCAGATGCTAAAGAAGAGATTTAATTTACGTGGAGGGGCATTTTCGAAAGAAACTAAGTCAGAATTTGGACGTTTTACAAAGACGTCCAAATTCCGAAGCGGGGAGAAGGTCATTTTCGAAAAAGATGGACGTCCATCTTTTGTGTTCAAAAATACCATGGACGTCCTTGGATTTGGATGTCTTTGATTTTCGGCCATTAAAAAAAAAACCCCCCACACTAAAACGTCCAAATTCAAGCCATTTGAACGTAGGAGGAGCCAGCATTTTTAGTAGACTGGTTTCCCTGACATGCCAGGAGAGCAATTGGGCACCCTATGGGGCACTGCAGTGGACTTCATAAAATGCTCCCAGGTACACAGCTCCCTTACCTTGTGTGCTGAGCCCCCCTCAAACCTCCCCAAAACCTACTACCCCCAACTGTACACCACTACCGTAGTCCTTACGGGTGAAGGGGCACTTATATGTGGGTACAGTGGATTTCTGGTAGGTTTTGGAGGGCTCAGTTTCCTGCACAAGTGTAACAGGTAGTGGGGGTATGGGCCTGGGTCTACCTGTGTGATGTCCACTAAACTACTCCAGGGACCTGCATGCTGCTGTCATGGACCTGAATATGACATCTGAAGCTGGCATAGAGGCTGGCAAGTAATGTTCTTCAACACACTTTTTGGGGGTGGTAGGGGGTTAGTGACCACTGGGGGAGTAAGGGGAGGTCATCCCTGATTCCCTTCAGTGGTCATCTGGTCATTTGGGGTACCTTTTTGTGCCTTATTTGTAATAAAAACAGGTCCAGCGCAAAACGTCGAAATTTTAGTGCTGGACGTTTTTGCTTTGTTCCATTATGGCTCAAAGACATTAAAGTCTTAGGAACACCCAAGTCCCTCCTTAAACACGCCCCCAATACGCCCCCTTGAGATTTGGACGTCCTTCCTACGGACATCTGAGAAAGATTGAAAATGCGGTTTTGATTACACCGATTTGGACATTTCTGTGAGATGGACGTCCAAATGCCGATTTATGTCACTGTTTGGACATCCATCTCTTTCGAAAATGAGCCCAGTAGACATCATATGAAAAATGCCAGTACCAACCAGGATGTCACCTCTGTGGGGCAGCACTTTACAAAACCAGAACATTGTATCAATGATTTTATTGTGAGAATACTAAAAGGTAACTTTAAAACAATACAAGAGCGTAAGACCTTTGACGTCAGAATGATTAAATATTTTGACACCCACCAGACAGGACTTAAAAAGATCTGGGTTTTCTAGCCCATTATAAACCATAAAAGTCTACTGCTTTGTCACTCTGTTATCACCATGCATATCTCCCTGTCTGTCACCTAACCCACCCCATCCTCATCCCGTTAGACTTCCTCTGAAATGCTTTGATGTTTCACTTATATATCCTGTTAATTATCAACATTTGCTTATTTCTGATCTGACGAAGAAGGGCTACTTTCGAAAGCTAATCACAAAATGTATTTAGTCCAATAAAAAAGGTATCTTATTTTTTTCTCTGTTTTATTTTATTCTATTTCTGTTGATTACCTTTAAAAGTGGACTAACATGGCTACCACATCTCTCTACCCTTTAGAGACAAAATTCTTATATGGAAAAGGTATATCTAATATAATAAAACGCACCGTGAACGTTCTGAAGACAACGTTCTGAAGTCACTCAAACATTACTTGAAGGGTTCGTGGATTCGTGGTGTGAAGCCAACCAGGCTGCCAGCCGTCTCTGCCCCGCCCTCGCGTCAAACGTCATGACGTCGAGGGCAAACGTCATGACGTCGAGGACGGAAAAAAAAACAAACAAAGCGCAGCGTCAGGGAAGGAGGCGGCGCTCCCGATGTCTCTAGCCTTCCCTTCGCTGTGTTCCGCCTTCTTCTGACGTCAAGGATGACGTCAGAAGAAGGCGGAACACAGCGAAGGGAAGGCTAGACGTCGGGAGCGCCGCCTCCTTCCCTAACGCTGCGGTGCCGGAACCGCTGCCACGGAGGTAAATTAAAAAAAAAAAAAAAAAGGAATGTTGGGGGGAGAGAAGAGGGTGGGCAGTTGAACAATGGGAGCGGGAGGGCAGAGGAGTAACGGCAGCAAGGATGCGAAGGGGGGGGGAAGAAGAGGGCGGGACAGGCTGGGACATGGGAGACAGAAGAGCATGGATGCGAGGGGGGATCATGGAAGGGAGAGAGGAGAATTGCTGGAAAAGGATGAATGGAGGGGGCAGGGGACAGAGAAGCATGGATGGGCATGGATTGAGATGGCAGGGCTCAGGGAGAGAGGGGAATTGCTGGAAATGGATGAATGGAGGGGGCAGGGAACAGAGGAGCATGGATTGGGAGGGCAGGGCTCAGGGAGAGAGGGGAATTGCTGGATAGGGATGAATGGAGGGGACAGATGGGCATGGATGGATATGGATTGCAGGGCAGGGCTCAGAGAGAGAGGGGAATTGCTGTATAGGGATGAATGGAGGGGGCAGGTGACAGAGGAGCATGGATTGGGAGGGCAGGGCTCAGGGAGAGAGGGGAATTGCTGGAAAAGGATGAATGGAGGGGGCAGGGGACAGATGGGCATGGATTGGGAGGGCAAGGCTCACACTCTCTCTCTCATATACAGTGTCTTTCTGACTCTCACTCTCACACACTCTGTCTCACAATGTATCACATTCACTCTCTATGTGCCACACAGTCACTCACACACTCGCTTAGTCTCATACACTCACTCTCACAGAGAATCTGTGTCTCACACACACTCTCTCTCTCGCACACACACACTCTCTCTCACACTGTGTCTCACATACACACTTGCACACACACACACTCTCACAAACACACTCACACCCAGACTCACTCTCTCTCTCACACACACACACTCACACTTTCACTCTGTCTCTCACACAGTCACTCTCACATATACTCTCCCAAACATACACACTCCGAGGAAAACCTTGCTAGTCCCGTTTCATTTGTGTCAGAAACGGGCCTTTTTTACTAGTAGATAATGTTTTCCTATTGTGGTCAGGGGAGTCCCATCAACTTGATGATTTTGTGACAAGGATTAACACATGCGAAGAAGCTATTCAATTTGCTATTGAGTCTTTTGGATCCAATGTTCATTTTTTAGATGTCTCGGTATCCTTACGTGAATGGTGGCTTCCATACTAATGTATACCATAATCTACAGATAGAAACAGTTTTTTGCAATACGGTAGGTGTCATCCAAGAACTAGAACAGCTTACCGTATTCACAATTTTTGCGACAGTGAAGAATCTGTAGTGAAACTGCAGATTATAAACAACAAGCTAAACAACTTGTCAATAATTTATTGAAAGGAGGTTATCCTAAACATATTTTGAAGACTTCATACATCCGAATGAAATACAATAATAGAGATTTGCTATTGTCAAATCATTCTTCTGATTGTCAAGATCAATCTTTTGAAACTTTTTTATTACAATACAAGCTGGGAGGGAAGAGGTGGCCAAAATATTGAAGAGAAATTGTCAAGATCAATTTTTTGAAACTTTCGTATTACGATACAAGCTGGGAACGAAGAGGTGGCCAAAATATTGAAGAGAAATTGGGACAGTATATAAACTCATCCAGTGTTCTCAAAGTGATCTTTAACTATTGCTTATTCCAGAGACCTGAACTTAAAGGAGATCTTGAGTCTGATATTGTTACCGTCAAAAGAACCTAACATACTCGGACTGACTCCAGGACATAGGAGGTGCCTTCATTGCTCCTTCTGTGTTATAACTTTAGAATGCACTCAGTTTACTAACCCATATGATGGCAGAGAGGGGCGTAATCGAACAGGGCGCCCACGTTTTCATGAGGGCGTCCTTGCAGGACGGCCTTGCGAATGTGCGAGGAAACCCGTATTATTGAAACAAGATGGGCGTCCATCTTTCATTTCGATAATATGGTTGTCCCCAGTTTTCGGCCATAATGGAAACCGAGGACGACCATCTCAAAAGACCAAATACAAGCCCTTTGGTCGTGAGAGGAGCCAGAATTCGTAGTGCACTGGTCCACCTGACATGCCAGGACACCAACTGGGCACCCTTGGGGGTACTGCAGTGGACTTCACAAATTGCTCCCAAGTGCATAGCTTCCTTACCTTGGGTGATGAGCCCCTCAAAATCCACTCCCCATAACTGTACACCACTACCATTGCCCTAAGGGGTGAAGTGGGGCACCTACATGTGGGTTCAGTGGGTTTGTGGTGGGTTTTGGAGGGCTCCCATTTACCACCACAAGTGTAACAGGTAGGGGGGATGGGCCTGGGTCCGCCTGCCTGAAGTGCACTGCAGTACCCACTAAAACTGCTCCAGGGACCTGCATACTGCTGGGTATGACATTTAAGGCTGGCAAAATTTTTTTTTTAACTTTTTTATTTTTTTTAGGGTGGGAGGGTGTTGGTGACCACTGGGGGAGTAAGGGAAGGTCATCCCCGATTCCCTCCGGTGGTCATCTGGTCAGTTCGGGCACCTTTTCATGGCTTGGTCGCAAGAAAAAAATGGACCAAGTAAAGTCGGCCAAGTGCTCGTCAGGGACGCCCTTCTTTTTTCCATTATCGACAGAGGATGCCCATCTCGTAATCACGCCCCAGTCCCGCCTTCGCTACGGTGCTGACACCCCCCCCCCCCCCCCCCCGTGAACTTTGGTCATCCCCGCAACGGGAAGCAGTTGAGGACACCCAAAATTGGCTTTCGATTATGCCGATTTGGGCTACCCTGAGAGAAGGATGCCCATCTCTCGATTTGTGTCGGAAGATGGGCACCCTTCTCTTTCGAAAATAAGCCTGAGAGTGTATCAATTACGTGATGCTGCCACTTGCAATGCAATATATGTAATCTATGCCTTACAATGCCTCTACAATAAATTATATATTGGTAAAACTACTTGCAGTTTTTCAAAAAGGTTAAGGGAGTATAAATCTTGTGTCACAAATAGAAAAGTAGGAGTGACTTTGGTAGCACATTGCATACGTTTTCAACATTCATTTGATTCTTTCTGATGCTGGATTATTGCACATCTTAACAAGACTATATGTGGGGGAGACAGAGATATGGGTAGATCCAGATGAGTGATCAGTTGTAACAGCTAGTGTGTGCTAGCTATTATGACTACTGATAGCACAGCTAAACTTACTGTGAACTCAAGAGGAGGCAGTAAGTGGAGCTGCGCTGCTAACAACGTGACCAAGGCCCTAAAACGGATGCACCTCTCTCTGATCCTTCCCCCTCCCATCTTGATGCAGGTCTCTGATCCCTCCGATTACACCCCAAAACTCTCCAAGATAACCTGCTCACCACTCTGAACCCACTTCAACACAATCTGATCACCTTGACACAACAGCACGAAAAGCTCTATCCTCCCCCTTCCTCACCCCTTGCAGGACCTACTCAGGGGGGAGAGTCTGCATTGGTATTTCAAGGAGGTTCCTTGTGGCTGTGGTCACCTTTTGCTTCTGCTTGGTTTGGTACTGTTATCCAAAATGGCATCTCTGCCCCCTAGCATTAATCTTGTGATACTTCTGCTAGGGGTCATCCTTCCATATAAGGAATTATAAACAGAATCATAAACACATTCAGCTACTTCTGAAGGTGGTGAGGGCAACCTTTGGTACAATGTTGGTACAATGTGGAAGGAAAAGAGAAAAATACCGCTTCTGCCATCCACACAGAGTAGAATGTTGTATAGGTAGGTGGAGATGCATACAAAATTCCAGTGGAAAAACGGAGTTTACTTTTTTTCTTTTGGTAGATCGCATCTGATTCCTGTGAAGAAGACTGAATTGTGTGTTCTTTTAACACAGAGTAAATAAAATATTTGTTATACCACACTGATGGCACCCTAAAGCCAGCTTGGGGAGGATAGAGAATAGCCTATGGTGTAGAAGGGCTAAAGCCTTTTTTGATTTTGGCTTTCATCATGAGAACAAAAGTGATGGCATAGTGAAGATAAAGAAATGCTGTAAAAGCAATTGAGGCCAAGATGAACACATTAAGAAAAAAAAGAAAAACATAAGAACAAAGAAAAAATATACTCGTGATTCAGCTTGCAGTAACAGCTTTTTATTCTCATAAAAACGTTGTCATGGTTGAACTGAAACTAAAGAGCACCACCTGCTGGTAAACAGGACTTATTTCAAAGCAGTAGCTTTAAAGAAAAAAAATGTAGTGTCATTTTATTCCTTATTGTACATGCTTTTGGGATATATTCAGCACAGTAAATTTACTCAAGCCATTAGTGAAAATAAAGTAAATTATACATGCAGGGACTGATTTTTTTTAGAATGCCAATGATGATATTCAATATCTAAAAATGGTACTGATTTTTTTCCAGTGTGCATAGATGGTAATTTGTGTTCACTAAAAAAAGAGACCGATAATTCAAAAATAATCATGTGGTTATTCATTTCTCTGTGTTCAAGAGAATCAATATTAATTCATGTTTATTGATTGTTGATAAACTAATGTAATATATATTTTTTAATCCAGTCTACAAGTTGACACACAAATTAAGTATAATGAAAAATCATGCACAGTTTGTTAAAAAAAAGTTTGTCTGTTAAAATAAAAATTATTGGATTTTTTAGAATTGATGTATTCCATTCTTTGAGCCCCTTCTTTTACTCATTTGAGCCTCGGTGCCAGTAAACTGATCTGATCACTGATTTCTTAAGAGGCAAATAGAAAAAAAGCCAAGCAGCGCTATCAGGAGGAAGAAATCTAAGTTTACCTTCGTAATGTACCAGCCTTACCCTGCGGAAACCCAAGCCAAAGTATCGGCCTGCTTATCCGACATTGCTGCCTGGATGTCCAACCGCCACCTGAAACTGAACATGTCCAAGACAGAGCTTATTGTCTTTCCACCCAAACCCACCTCTCCTCTCCCTCCACTCTCTATCTCAGTCGATGGCACCCTCATCTGCCAACAACCTCGGCGTTATCTTCGACTCCTCCCTCTCCTTCTCTGCGCATATCCAGCAGATAGCCAAGACCTGTCGCTTCTTTCTCTATAACATCAGCAAAATTCGCCCTTTCCTCTCTGAGCACACCACCCGAACTCTCGTCCACTCATTACCTCTCGCCTTGACTATTGCAACCTACTCCTCACTGGCCTCCCACTTAGCCATCTATCCCCCCTTCAATCCATTCAGAACTCTGCTGCACGTCTTATCTTCCGCCTGGACCGATATGGTCATATCACCCCTCTCCTCAAGTCACTTCACTGGCTTCCGATCAGGTACCGCATACAGTTCAAGCTTCTCCTACTAACCTACAAATGCACTCAATCTGCAGCACCTCAATACCTCTCTACCCTTATCTCCCCGTACGCTCCTACCCGAAACCTCCGCTCACAGGACAAATCCCTCCTCTCTGTCCCCTTCTCCACCATCGCCAACTCCAGGCTCCGCCCTTTCTGCCTTGCCTCTCCCTATGCTTGGAACAAACTTCGTGAGCCCATATGCCAAGCCCCCTCCCTGCCCATCTTCAAATCCTTGCTCAAAGCCCATCTCTTCAATGTCACCTTCGGCACCTAACCATTTCACCTCTATCCAGGAAATCTGGACTGCCCCAATTTGACTGTCTGCACATATTGTCCATTAGATTGTAAGCTGCTTTGAGCAGGGACCGTCCTTCTTTGTTAAACTGTACTGCGCTGCGTAACCCTAGTAACGCTTTAGAAATGTTAAGTAGTAGTAGTGTTATCCCTTTTCTTGCACCTTTAGTACATGTGCTGTGAAACATACTTTAAGCGAGAAAGTGAAGGGCAGTCTTCACCTTGGAGAACTTATCCAGGTAACTTCTTAGGTATCTGGACAAATTTCTTTGAAAACATATCTCATTGCTTCCATTCTGGCTGTATCTTTTCAGAGGAACCAAGTTTCCCTCATTGATTGTGTTTTATTCTTACATTTGGTCATTTTACTACTGTTATGCTGTTAACATAGTTTTAAATTGTACATTTCCTTGGGTGAATAAGCACATAAGCACCGCCATACTGGGAAAAGACCAAGGGTCCATCAAGCCCAGCATCCTGTTTCTGACAGCGACCAATCCAGGCTTCAAGAACCTGGCAAAATCCACAAACAAACAAAAAAAGTAATTTTTAATAATGTTCAATGGACTTTTCCTTCAGGAATCTGTCCAAACCCCCCTTAAACTCTGTAAGTCCAGCCGCTGCTACCACATTCTCCGGAAACGAGTTCCAGAGTCCAACTACACACTGAGTAAAGTAAAACTTTCTCCTATTTGTTTTAAATCTACCATATTCTAGCTTCATCTTGTGTCCCCTGGTTCTATTATTGTTTGAAAGTGTAAAGAGACGCTTCACATCTCTTCATAAAGGTGGTTAATAAACCTCAATAAATAAATACATACTAATACTCCTTTTTTTTAAACATAGCAATACGACACTTAGGGGGCCCTTTTACTAAGGTGTGCTAACGGATTACTGTGAGTTGGAGTGCCATGCAGCCCATAGGTATACAATGGACTGTGTGATATTTAGTGTGTGCCAGTCAGCGCATGCTAGATCCGTTAGCACACTTTAGATTTTTCTAGATTAATTGCCCAGGGAAACATCTGAAAACTTTCACTCTTGGGGCATTAAATCTTACACTTTGGGATGGCCTTTCTAGTTGTAAAAATTCAATCAAATATGAAGTCGAGAACATCTTGCCTTATAGAGGTAATTTTAGTAATCCTTTTCATGCTTAAAGGAATCCTTTATAGAAGGCGTAGAACCAAACAAACTTAACGGTGATTAGATGGCAGCACCAGTAATTAGGAAGCAAACCAGTGCTGGGCAGACTTCAACGGTCTGTGCTCTGATCATGGCTGGACAGATTCAGTTTCTGTAACTGGAGAACAAGGCGAGTGCCAGGCAGACCTCTATGGTCTTACCCTGAAAATGGCAAGGACATATCAGGATCAAGTATATTGTGATAAAGTCACATCCAGGATAGTTTGGTTAAGGCAGTTTCAGTCTGAAATACAAGTCCCAGAAGGCATTGCAGGCAAGGAGCCAGAGGGTGAGATGAAGAACCCGGACTGGACTCCTAGCTGCAATCGGGGAAGACATGGGTGTAAGCTGGCAGGTTGTGTAGAGTGGCTGCCACTAGGCAAAAAGAGAGTTAGGAAACCCTGTGTGCAGGAGCTCATCATTGGTCTCATTAGTCTAACATTTAACTCAGCTGGTATGGGTGTGTGGAAGCTAATGGAAGGAGAATGATTGGTTGTAGTAGCTGAAGCCAGGGATTGATTAGGCAGGTGGGTAGGAGTCTCAGCAGTTCAGTTCAGGAGAGAGAAGCAGAAGGAGAGAAGGAGTTGTAGGCTGAAAACCCTTGGGCAGGGAGGTCCCTAAAGTACTGAAGCAGGCTGAAATTCCTTGGGTAGAGGGAGTCCCTAAAGTTGGGTAGAGGGAGTCCCTAAAGTATTGAACTCTCCTGAAGGTAAAGAGGATAGAAGGTAGAAACTGCTGCTTGGTGACTGAACTGTGATGATGAACTGAAAGAACTGTTTGTCTTGGAAATTGAACTACTGTTTATTGTGCACTGGATAAAGAGCCCAGACTGGAGCTGACTGTAAGCCTGTATTGAATCCTGGTATATGCTGATAGCCTGCTGCTTAAAGGGGACTATTGGTCACACACTTTCAGGTGGCTTATATGTGCTTAAGATTGAAGGTGAATGCTGCTGTTGGAACTGTGTACTAGAAACCTGCATGGAATAAAAGTCCTTAAGATTGAAGTTACTGGTGGACATCTATTTCTTCATTGTACCGGGAGCCTGTGGCTGGAGGAGATTGTTCTATCCTTGGCTGCACAAGAAAGGTACCTGGTTACAATATGTATCATACATTATACTATGAGTTTATCTTGTTGGGCAGTCTGGATGGACTGTAGAGGTCTTTATCTGCTGTCATCTACTATGTTACTATTTAAAATGTTTTTTATAAAATTAGGTTTCTCCTAAAAGTACACAGAGTGCCAACCAGAACATACGTGTTGAGTAGGCATGCTCAGCAGAGGAGTTTGGGTGGAATCATGATTTATACATTTACTAGCTGTTGAGCCCGTAAAAACGGGCTGGTATTGGGGTTTTCCTCCCCCCCCCCCCCCCGTGAGGTCGCCACCGCTGCCCCCCCTCGGAGTCGCCGACGCCACCCCTCCACCCAGCCCGGTCCCTCTCTTCCCTTCTGAACTTACACATCCATTTGCTGAACGCAGCAAGGCACATCAGCTGAGCTGCCGTGGGCCCTTCCTTCTCTGCCTGTGGCCCCGCCCTCCTGTGACGTAACGTCAGCGAGGGTGGGACACAGGCAGAGAAGGAAGGGGCAGCTCAGCTGATGGCCAATCCAAGTCACAAGTACCTGGAAGAATCCCAAATAGTAGCAACATTCCATGCTACTATTCCCAGAGCTTGGTCTTTATCTGTCATCTACTGCTATGTTGCTGTGGTGATTGGTCATTAAGCAGTTTTATAACCAGTTGTATTTGGTTAGTGTATATTCAAGCAGGTGCAGCCGTCCTATAGGAAGAGTAGTTGAGAAGAAAAGACAATAATATATTGCACTTATCTTTGGATTTCTCATCTGTGTAAGCAGTAAAAGCTT